>NC_044558.1:142189097-142499864 GCF_007565055.1 Rhinopithecus roxellana | reverse complement strand
TGTAACTCTGTGAGATGAATCCACACATCACCAAGAAGTTTCTAAGAAAGCTTCTTTCTAGTTTTCATCTGATATTTCCATTGTCACCGTATGCTTCATTGTGCTAAGAAGTATACCATTGCAGATTTCAAAAAAACTGTGTTAGTAAACTGATCACTGAAGAGAAACGTGTAACTCTGAGAGTTGCATTCACACATCCCAATGCAGTTTCTCAGAAGGCTTGTTTCCAGTTTTTATCTAGGATATTTCCTTTTTCATTATAGCCCTCAATGAGCTCCCAAATATCACTTTGCAGAATCCATGACAACAGTGTTAGCAAATGGTTCCAAGAAGGGAAGGGTGGAATTCTGTGTGATGAATACACACATCAGAAAGTAATCTCTCAGAAAGCTTCTCTCTAGCTATTATCTGAGGATATTTCCTTTTTCACCATGCGCCCCAATGGGCTCCCATATATCCCATTGCAGATTCCACGAAAAGAGTGTTAGCAAACTGCTTCCTGAGGGATAAGTTGTAACTCTGTGAGATGAATTCAGCGATCACAAAGAAGTTTCTCAGAAAGCTTCCTTCACGTTATGAACGGATGCTATTTCTTTCATCAGCGTAGGCCTCTATGTGATCCAGAGTAGCCCTTCTCAGGTTCCTCAAAGACTGTGTTAATGGACTGCTCCATGAAACATAACTATAACTCTGTGAGGTGAATTCACAAATCACCAAGAAGTTTCTAAGAAAGTTTCTTTCTAGTTTTCATCTGAGGATATTGTCTTTGTCACCGTACGCTTCATTGTGTTAAGAAGTATCCCATTGCAGTCTTCAAAAAAACAGTGGTAGCAAACTGATCACTGAAAAGTGTAACGTTGTGAGTTGAATTCATACATCGCAATGCAGTTTCTCAGAAGGCTTCTTTCCAGTTCTTATCTGAGGCTATTTCCGTTGTCGCTGTATGCTTCATTGCACTAAGAAGTATCTCATTTCAGATTTGAAGAAAACTGTGTTAGCAAACTGATCACTGAAGAGAAGCATGTAACTCTGTGAGTTGATTTCTCACATCACAATGCAGTTTCTCAGAAGGCTTCCTTCCAGTTTCTATCTGAGGATAATTCCTTTTTCAACATAGCCCTCAAAGAGCTCCCAAATATCACTTTGCGGAACACAAGATAACCGAGTTAGCAAACTGTTCCAACAAGGGAAGGGTGGAACTCTGTGTGATGAAGTCACACATCAGAAAGCAATCTCTCAGAAATCTTCCCTCCAGTTATTATCTGAGGATATTTCCTTTTTCACCATGGGCCCCAATGGGTCCCAAATATCACTTTGCAGATTTCACGAAAAGAGTGTTAGAGAACTGCTTCCTGAGGGCTAAGTTGTAAGTCTTTGAGGTGAATTAACAGATCACAAAGAAGTTTCTCTGAAAGCCCCTTTCACATTTTGAACTGATGATATTTTCTTTATCAGCGTAGGTCTCACTGCGATCCATGTAGCACTTCTCAGGTTGTACAACCACAGTGTTAATGGACTGCTTCATGAAACATAAGTCTAACTCTGTGAGATGAATTCACACATCATGAAGAAGTTTCTAAGAAAGCTTCTTTCTAGTTTTCATCTGAGGATTTTCGTTTTTCAACATTCCCTTCATTGTGCTAAGAAATATCCCATTGTAGATTTGAAGAAAACTGTGTTAGCAATCTGTTCACCGAAGAGAAACGTGTAAGTCTCTGAGTTGCGTTCGCACATCGCAATGCAGTTTCTCAGAAGGCTTCTTTCCAGTTTTTATCTAAGGATATTTCCTTTTTCACCATAGCCCTCAATGAGCTCAAAAATATCACTTTGCAGAATCCACGACAAGAGTGTTAGCAAACTGTTCCAAGAAGGGAAGGGCGGAACTCTGTGTGATGAATTCACACATCAGAAAGCATTCTCTCACAAACCTTCTCTCTAGTTATTATCTGAAGATATTTCGTTTTTCACCATGGGCTCCAATGGGTCCCAAATATCACTTTGCAGACTCCACGAAAAGAGTGTGAGCAATCTGCGCCCTGAGGATTAAGTTGTAACTCTCTGAGATGAATTCACAGATCACAAAGTAGTTTCTCGGAAAGCTTCTTTCACATTTTGAACTGATGATATTTCCTTTTTCATTGTAGTCCTCAATGCGATCCAAAGTAGCCCTTCTCATGTTCCTCAACAGACTGCTCCATGAAAAATAAGTCTAACACTGTGAGACGAATTCACTCATCACCAAGAAGTTTCTACAAAAGCTTCTTTCTAGTTTTCCTCTATGGATATTTCCTTTTCACCATACGCTTCATTGCCCTAAGAAGTATCCCGTTGCAGATTTCAAGAAAACTGTGTTAACAAAATGATCACTGAAGAGAAAGGTGTAACTCTGTGAGGTGCATTCACACATTGCAATGCAGTTTCTGTGAAGACTTCTTTCCAGTTTTTATCTGAGGGTATTTCCTTTTCCTCCATAGCTCTCAATGAGCTCCCAAATATCAACTTGCAGAATCCACGACAACAGTGTTAGCTAACTCTTCCAAGAAGTTAAGGGTGGAACTCTGTGTGATGAAGTCACACAACAGAAAGCAAACTCGCAGAAAGCTTCTCTCTAGTTATTATCTGAGGATATTACCTTTTTCACCATTGGCCTTAAAGGGCTCCCAAATGTCACTTTGCAGATTCCAGGAAAAGAGTGTTAGCAAACGGCCTCCTGAGGACTAAGTTGTAACACTGTGAGATGAATTCGCAAATGACAAAGAAATTTCTCAGAAAGCTTCTTTCACGATTTGAACTGATGATATTTCCTTTATCAGTGAAGGCCTTAAAGCGATACAAAGTAGCCCTTCTCAGGTTCTGCAAAGACAGTGTTAATGAACTGCTCCATGAAACATTAGTGGATCTCTGTGAGACGAATTCACATATCACCAAGAAGTTCCTAAGAAAGCTTCTTTCTAGCTTTCATCTGACGATATTTCCTCGGTCACTGTACGCTTAATTGCGCTAAGAAGTATCCATTGCAGATTTCAAGAAAATTGTGTTAGCAAACTGATCACTGAAGAGAAATGTGTAACTCTGTGAGTTGCATTCACACATTGCAATACAGTTTATCAGAAGGCTTCCTTCCAGTTTTTATCTGAGGATATTTCCTTTTACACCACTGACCTCAATGAGCTCTGATATATCACGTTGCAGTATCCACGACAAGAGTGTTAGCAAACTGTTCCCAGATAGGGAAGGGTGGAACTTTGTGTGATGAAGTCACACATCAGAAAGCAATGTCTCAGAAAGCTTCTCTCTAGTTATTATCTGAGGATATCTCCTTTTTCACCATGGGCCCCAGTGGGCTCCCAAATATCACTTTGCAGACTCCAAGAAAAGAGTATTAGCAAACTGCTTCTGGAGGAATAAGTTGTAACTCTGTGAGATGAATTCACAGATCACAAACAAGTTTCTCAGAAAGCTTCTTTCACGTTTTGATGTGGTGATATTTCCTTTTTCAACGTAGGCCTCAATGTGATCCAAAGTATCCCTGCTCAGGTTCCTCAAAAACAGTGTTTATGGACTGCTCCATGAAACTTAACTCTAACTCTGTGAGATGAATTCACACATCACCAAGATGTTTCTAAGAAAGCCTCTTTCTAGTTTTCATCTGAGGATATTTCCTTTTTCACTGTAGGCTTCATTGCCGTTAGAAGTATCCCATTGCAGATTTCAAGAAAAATGTGTTAGCAAACTGATCACTGAAGAGAAATGTGTAACTCTCGGAGTTGCATTCACACATCGAAATGCAGTTTCTCAGAAGGCTTCTTTCCAGTTCCTATCTGAGGATATTTCCTTTCTCACCACAGCCCTCAATGAGCTAAAAAATATCGCTTTACAGAATCCACAACTATAGTGTTAGCAAACTGTTCCAAGAAAGGGAGAGTGGAAATCTGTGTGATGAAGTCACATATCAGAAAGCAATCTCTCACAAAGCATCTCTCTAGGTATTATCTGAGGATATTTCCTTTTTCACCATGGGCCCAAATGGGCTCCCAAATATCACATTGCACATTCCATGAAAAGAGTGTCATTGAACTGCTTCCTGAGGACTAAGTTGTAACTCTGTGAGATGAATTCACAGATCACAAAAAAGTTTCTCAGAAAGCTTCTTTCACGTTTTTAACTGAGGATATTTCCTTTATCACAGTTGGCCTCAATGCGATCCAAACTTGCCCTTCTCAGGTTCCTCAAAGACAGTGTTAATGGACTGCTCAATGAAACATAAGTCTAACTCTGTGAGATGAATTCACACATCACCAAGAAGTTTCAATAAAAGCTTCTTTCTGGTTTTCATCTGAGGAGATTTCCTTTGTCACCATACGCTTCATTGTGCTAAGAACTATCCCATTGCAGATTTCCAGAAAACTGTGTTAGCAAACTGATCACTAAAGAGAAACATGTAACTCTGTGAGTTGCATTCACACATCGCAATGCAGTTTCTAAGAAGGCTTCCTTCCAGTTTTTATCTGCGGATATTCCCTTCACCGTAGCCCTCAATGAGCTCCCAAATATCACCTTGCAGAGTCCATGACAACAGTGTTAGCAAACTGTTCCACGAAGGCAAGGGTGGAACTCTGTGTGATGAAGTCACATATCAGAAAGCAATCTCTCCGAAAGCTTCTCTCCAGTTATTATCTGAGGATATTTCCTTTTTCACCATGAGCACCAATGGGCTCCCATATATCACTTTGCAGACTCCACGAAAAGAGTGTTAGCAAACTGCTTCCTGAGGACTAAGTTGTAACTCTGTGAGATGAATTTACAGATCACAAAGAAGTTTTTCAGAAAGTTTCTTTCACGTTTTGAACTGATGATATTTCCATTTTCAAGGTAGGCCTCAATGCGATCCAATATATCCCTTCACAGGTTCCTCAAAAAGAGTGTTAAAGGACTGCTCCATGAAACATAAGTCTAACTCTGTGAGATGAATTCACACATCACCAAGAAGTTTCTAAGAAAGCTTCTTTCTTGTTTTCATCTGAGGATATTTCCTTTGTCACCGTAGGCTTCATTGCCGTAAGAAATATCCCATTGCAGATTTCAAGAAAACTGTGTTAGCAAACTGATCACTGAAGAGAAACGTGTAACTCTGTGAGTTGCATTCACACATCATAATGCAGTTTCTCAGAAGACTTCTTTCCACTTTTTATGTGAGGATATTTCCTTTTCCAGCATAGCCCTCAATGAGCTCCCAAATATCAACTTGCAGAATCCACGACAACAGTGTTAGCAAACTCTTCCAAGAAGGGAATTGTGGAACTCTGTGTGATGAAGTCACACGTTAGAAAGCCATCTCTCAGAAAGCTTCTCTCTAGTTATTATCTAAGGATATTTCCTTTTTAACACTGGGCCACTATGGGCTCCCAAATATCACTATGCAGATTCCATGAAAAGAGTGTTAGGAAACTACCTCCTGAAGACTAAGTTGTAACTCTGCGAGATGTATTCACAGATCACAAAGTAGATTCTCAGAAAGCTTCTTTCACGTTTTGAGCTGATGATATTTCCTTTTTCAGCGTAGGCCTCAATGCGATCCAGTGTAGCCCTTCTCAGGTTCCTTAAAGGCACTGTTAATGGACTGCTCCATGAAACAAAAGTGTAACTCTGTGAGATGAATTCACACATCAACAAGAAGTTTTTAAAAAAGCTTCCTTCTAGTTTTCATCTGAGGATATTTCCTTTGTCACCCTATATTTCATTGTGCTAAGAAGTATCCCATTGCAGATTTCAAGAATACTGTGTTAGCAAACTGGTCACTGAAGAGAAACGTGTAATTCGGTGTGTTGCATTCACACATCACAACGTAGTTTCTCAGAAGGCTTCTTTCAAGTTTTTATCTGAGGATATTTCCTTTTCCACCATAACCCTCAAAGTGATCCAAAATATCACTTTGCAGAATCCACAAAAACAATGTTAGCAAACTTTTCCGAGAAGGGAAGGGTGGAACTCTGTGTGATGAAGTCACTCATCAGAAAGCAATCTCTCAGAAAGCTTCTCTCTAGTTATTATTTTAGGATATTTCCTTCTCCACCATGGGCCCCAAAGGGCTCCCAATTATCTCTTTGCAGATTACACGAAAATAGTGTTAGCAAACTGCTTCCTGAGGACCAAGTTGTAACTCTGTGAGATGAATTCACAGATCACAAAGAAGTTTCTCAGAAAGGTTCCTTCATGATTTGACCTGATGATATTTCCTTAATCAGCGTACGCCTCAATGCATTCCAAATTAGCCCTTCTCAGATTCCTCAAATACAGTGTTAATGCAGTGCTCCATGAAACATAAGTGTTAATCTCTGAGATGAATTCACTCATCACAAAGAATTTTCTGAGAATGCTTCTTTCAAGTTTTCGTTTGAGGATATTTCCTTTGTCACCGTACGCTTCATTGCGCTAAGATGTATCCCATTGCAGATTTCCAGAAAACTGTGTTAGAAAACTGATCACTGAAAAGAAACGTGTAACTCTGTGAGTTGCATTCACACATCGCAATGCCGTTTCTCAGAAGGCTTCTTTCCAGTTTTGATCTGAGGATATTTCCTTTTTCACCATAGCCCTCAATGAGCTCTGCAATATCACTTTGCAGAATCCACGACAAGTGTGTTAGCAAACTGTTCCAAGAAGGGAAGGGTGGATCTCTGTGTGATGAAGTCACACATCAGAAAGCAATCTCTCAGAAAGCTTTTCTCTAGTTATTATTTGAGAATATTTCCTTTTTCACTATGGGCCCAAGTGGGCTCCCAAATATCATTTTGCAGATTCCTCGAAAAGAGGGTTAGCAAACTGCTTCTGGAGGACTAAGTTCTAACACTGTGAGGTGAATACACAGACCACAAACAAGTTTCTCAGAAAGCTTTTTTCAAGTTTTGAACGGATGATATTTCCTTTATCAGTGTAGGCCTCAATGCGATCCAAAGTAGCCCTTCTCAGGTTCCTCAAAGACAGTGTTAATGGAGTGCTCCATGAAACTTAAGTGTTAATCTGTAAAATGAATTCACACATCACCGAATAATTTCTCAGAAAGCTTCTTTCTGGTTTTCATCTTAGGATTGTTCCATTGTCACCACACGTTTCATTGCGCTAAGAAGCATCCCATTGCAGATTTCAAGAAAACTGTGTTAGCAAACTGATCACTGAAGAGAAACGTGTAACTCTGTGAGTTGCATTCACACATCACAATGCAGTTTCTCAGAAGGCTTCTTTCCAGTTTTGATCTGAGGATATTTCCTTTATCACCATAGCCTTCAGTGAGCTCCCAAATATCACTTTGCAGAATCCATGACAACAGTGTAAGCGACGTGTTCCAGGAAGGGAACTGTGCAACTCTGTGTGATGAACTCACACATCAGAAAGTAATCTCTCAGAAAGCTGCTCTCAAGTTATTATCTGAGGATATTTCCTTTTTCACCATGGGCCCCAATGGGCTCCCTATTATCACTTTACAGATTCCTCCAAAGAGTGTTAGCAAACTGCTTCATGAAGAGAAAGTTGTAACTCGGTGAGATGAACTCACATGTCACGAAGAAGTTTCTCAGAAAGCTAGTTTCTAGTTTTTCTTTGAGGTTATTTACTTTCTCACATTTAGTTTCATTGCCCTAAGAGACATACCATTGAAGATTTCAAGAAAAGAGTCTTAGCAATGGATAAATGAAAGGAAAGTGTAACTCTGTGAGTTTCATCCACATATCACAAGGCAGTTTCTCAGAATGCTTCTTTCTCGTTTTTATCTGAGGATATTTCCTTTTTTACATAGCCCTCATTGAGCTCCCAAATATCACTTTGCAGATTCCACCACAACAGTTAGGAATCTGCTTCATGAAGACAAAGTTGTAACGTGGTTAGATGAATTCACATGTCACAAAGTAGTTTCTCAGAAAGCTACTTTCTACTTTTCCTCTGATATTTTCTTTGTCACAGCCTGCTTCATTGTGCTAAGAGATATCGCAATGCAGATTTCAAGAAAAGAGTCTTAGCAACGGTTCAATGAAATGGAAAGTTTAACTCTGTGAGTTGCATCCACATATCACAAGGCAGTTTCTCAGAACGCTTCTTTCCAGTTTTTACTGAAGATATTTCCTTTTTCACCAAAGCCCTCAATGAGCTCCCAAATATCACTTGGCAGTATACACGACAACAGTGTTAGGAACCTACTGCAAGAAGTGAAAAGTGAATCTCTGTATTATGAATTCACACATCAGAAAGCAACTTCTGAGAAAGCTTCTTTCTAGTTATTATCAGAGGAAATATCCGTTTTCACCATAGGCTTCAATGTGCTCCCAAATATCACTTTGTAGATTCCACGAAAACACTGTTAGCAAACTGTTTCATGAAGACTAAGTTCTTACTCTGTGAGATGAATTCACATATCGCAAAGAAGTTTCTCACAACGCTTCTTTCACGTTTTTAATTGAGGATATTTCCTTTAACAGCATAGGCCTCAATGCGATCCAAGGTAGCACTTCTCAGGTTCCTCAAAGTGTTAATCGCCTGCTCCATGAAACATAAGTGTAACTCTGTGAGATTAATTTACACATCACAAAAAAGTTTCTAAGAAAGCTTCTTTGTAGTTTCTGTCTGAGGATATTTCCTTTGTCACCGTAAGCCTCATTGCGCTCAGAAGTATCCAATTCCAGATTTCAAGAAAACTGTGTTAACAAACTGATCTCTGAAGAGAAAAGTGTAACTTGTGAGTTGCATTCACACATCATAATGCAGTTTCTCAGAACGCTTCTTTCCAGTTTTAATCTGAGGAAACAAAAACACTGTTAGCAAACTGTTACAAGAAGGGAAAGGTGAATGTCTTTGTGATGGATTCACAAATCACAAAGCAATTTCTCAGAAAGCTTCTTTCTAGTTTTTATCTGAGGATACTTCCGTTTTCACCATGGGCCTCCATGCGCTCCCAAATATCACTTTGCAGATTCCACGACAACAGTGTTAGCAAACAACTTCGTGAAGGCAAAGTTGTAACTCGGTGATATGAATTCACATATCACAAAGAAGTTTCTCAGAAAGCGACTTTCTTGTTTTAATTTGAGAATATTTCCTTTGTCTCTGTCAGCTTTATTGCACTAAGAAATAACCCAATGCAGATTTCAAGAAAAGAGTGTTAGCAAACGGATCAATGAAAAGGAAAGTGTAACTGTGTGAGTTGTATTCACAAGTCACAATGCAGTTTCTCAGAATGCTTCCTTCCAATTGTAATCTGAGGTGATTTTCTTTTCTACCATAATCCTCACTGGGTTCCCAAATATCACTTAGCAAATTCCTCGAGAAGAATCTTAGTGAACGGCTTCATGAGGAGAAAGGTATAGCTCTGTGAGATGAATTCACAGATCACATTGAAGGTTCTCAGAAAGCTTCTTTCTCATATTTAACGGAGGATATTTCCTTTGGCCCTATAGTCTTCAAAGGGATCCAAAATATCAGTTCTCAGATTCCACAAAAACAGGGCTAGCCAATGGCTCCATAAAACACAGGAGTAACTTAGTGAGTTGAAGTCACACATCACAGAGCAGTTTCTCAGAAAGCTTCTTTCTTCTTTGAGCTGAGGTTATTTGTGGTCTCTGAGCGCCACTGTGTGTCTTAATGCAATTTCTGTGAAAACTCTGAAAGCAAGCTTCTGAATGAAAACAATCATCTAACACTGTGAGCTGAATTCACCCACAACAGAGAAGTTTCTGAGAAGGCTTCTCTGCAGAATTGTCTGAAGATATTGCATTATTCAACATGGGATTCAACGATATCCAAGACATCACTTCAGAGCTTCCACAAAGTCAGTGCTAGCAGACTCCTCCATGAAAGAGTGGTGTAACACTTTGAAATGAATTCACACATCACAAAGCAGTTTCTCAGAAAGCTTCATTCCGGGTTTCCTCCGAGGATATTTTCTTTTTCACCATAGCCCTCAATGAGCTCCCAAATATCACTTTGCACATTCCACAAGAAGAGTGTTAAAAAACTGCTGCAAGAAGGGAACGGTGAATCTTTTTGTGATCAACTCACACATCAGAAAGCAATTTCTCAGAAAGATTTTTTCTAGTTTTTATCTGAGAATACTTCCGTTTTCACCATGGGACTCAATGCACTCCCAAATATCACTTTGCAGATTCCACGACAACTGTGTTAGCAAACTGCTTTGTGAAGACAAAGTTGTAACTCGGTGCATGAATTCACACATCGCAAAGAAGTTTCTCAGAAAACTACTTTCTACTTTTTATTTGAGGAAATTTCCTTTGTCTCCATCAGCTTCATTGCGCTGAGAAAGATCCCAATGCAGATTTCAAGAAAAGAGTGTTAGCAAACGGATCAATGAAACGGAAAGTGAAACTCTGTGCGGTGTATTCACAGGTCAAAATGCAGTTTCACCATAGGTCCGAATGTGATCCCTAATATCCCTTCGCGGATCCATCCACGAGGGACTTCCAAACCATGTAATGTAAAGAAAGCTTCCAATATGTGAGTTGAATGAATATAGGAAAATGCAGATTCACAGAAAGCTTCTTTCGAGTGTTTATCTGAAGATATTTCCTTTTTCACAATAGTCCCGAATGTGCTCCGGAAGGTCCCTTCGTGGATCCGTCCCTGACAGTTTCCAAGCTGTGTAATGTAAAGAAAACTTAATCTGTGTGAGGTGATTACACATATCACAGAATAGTTTCCTAGAAAGCTTCTTTCCAGTTTTTTTCTGAGGCTATTTCCCTTTTCACCATCAGCATCAACATGCTCCAGAGTATCACTTGGTACCTGTCTCTAAAAAAGGGTTTCCCCGACGCTTTATGGGAAGAGAGGTATAACACTGTGAGTGGAATGCACACGTCACAAAGCAGTTCCTTGGAAAGCTTCTCTCCAGTTTTGGTGTGAACATATTTCCTTTATTACCACAAGCGTCAAAGTGCTCCCGAATATGCAATCACATGATAAACATGCACAGGATGAGAAAACTGATCAACAAGAAAAGAGGCTTAACTGAGTGAGAGGAATTAAGACGACACAGAGTAGTTTCACAGAAAGCTTCCTTCTGGATTTTACCTGAGGATATTTCTTTCTCTATATTCTAAGGATCGTTCCCAAATGTCCTTCCTCAGATGCCACAAAAACAGTGATTTCAACCTGCTCAATCCAAAGAGTGGTTTAACTCTAGGAGACGAGTACACACATCACAAGGCTGTTGCTCAGAACGTTTCTGTTCAGGTATCATCGGAGGACGTTTCCTCACTCACCTCAAGCCTCCGGGCGTCACTAAATATCCCTTCACAGATTCTTCAAAGACAGAGTGTCAACACTTGGCAACATAGAGTAAGCATTAACTCTGTGAAGTGAATGCACATTTCAGAGAGCAGATTGTTGGAACGCTTCTTCCTCCATTTCATTTCAGTGTAGTTCACTATTCTCCATAGTCCTCAATGCGTTCCAAAATATCACCTTTTCGGTTTCACAGGAACAGTGTTCAAACACTGCCTTGTGAGAAAAGAGGTATAACTCCCTGAGTGGAATGCATACATCACAAATTTGTTCCTCAGAAAGCTTCAATCCACTTTTAATCTGAAGATATCTCCTCTTTCACCATAGGCCTTAATGTGCCCCCGAATGTTCCTTCGTGGAAACACGCATGACGGACTTTCCAAACTGCATAATGTAAGAAAAGTTTTATCTATGCGACTTGAATAAGTATATCTAACACCAAGCAGTTTCACAGAAATCTTTGCTGTTTTTGTCTGAGCATATTTCCTTATTCACCAGAGCCATCCCTATACTCCTGAATGTCTCTTGGTAGCTTTTTCTCCAAAAGGGTATCTGGAATCCTTTTGGAGAAGAAAGGTATATTTCTGTGAGTGGAATGCACACGTCACAAAGCAGCTCCTCAGAAAGCTTCTCTCCAGTTTCTGTGTGGGAATGTTTTCTTTCTCACCGTAAGTCTAAAAGCCCTCCAGAATATCCCTTCACAGACTAAACAAAAACAGTGTTATGGTACAGCTCAATGAAAACAGAAGCTTAACTGTGTGAGCACAACTCACGTGACACAGAGCTGTTTCACGGAAAGCTTCCTTCTGGTTTCTCTCTGAGGTTATTTCTTTTTCAGGATATTCTAAAGAGCATTTCCAAATATCCTTTCTCAGATTTCAGAGACACAGTGATTTCAAACTGCTCAATCCAAAGAATGATTTAATTCTATGAGATGAATACCAACATCACAAAAGAGGTGCACAGAAAGCTTCTCTCCAATTTTCAATGGAACACTACCTTTCCTCACACAGGCTTATGGTCGCCACTTACTATCCCTTCGCAGAACCCTCAGAGACCGATTTTCAAAGTGGGAAATGTAGAGTAAGCTTTAACCCTGTGAAAAGAATGGACATGTCAGAGAGCAGTTTCTTCGAGTGCTTCTTTCTGTTTTTTATTGGACGACATTTCACTTTTTGCCATAGTCTTCAATGTGCTCCAAATATCACTCTTTTTGTTTTACAGGAACAGTTTTCCAACTGTGCCTTATGAGAAGAAAGTTATAACTCCCTGAGTGGAATGCACATATCACCAAACCGTTTCTCAGAAAGCTTCTCTCCAGTTTTTATCTGACTATATTTCCTACTTCACCTTAGGACGGAATGTGATCCCAAATGTCCCTTTGCCAATCCATCCACGAGGGATTTTCCAAGCTGTGTAATGTAAAGAAAGCTTCATCTATGTGAGATGAATAAACATAGCAAAAAGCAGATTCACAGAAAGCTTCTTTCCAGTTTTTATCTGAAGACATTACCTTTTTCAACATAGTCCAGAATGTGCTCCCGAAGGTCCCTTCGTGGATCCGTCCATGAGAGTTTCCAAGCTGCGTAATGTAAAGAAGTCTTTATTTATGTGACATGATTACACATATCACAGAGTAGTTTCCTTGAAAGCTTCTTTACAGTTTTTGTTGGAGGCTTCTTCCCTTTTCACCCTCGGCGTCAACTTCCTCCCGAATATCACTTGGAAGCTGTTTCTCCAAAAGGATTTCCCCGACGCTGTATGAGAAGAGAGGTATAACACTGTGACTGGAATGCACACTTTACAAAGCAGTTCCTCGGAAAGCTTCTCTCCAGTTTCGGTCTGAACATATTTCCTTTTTCACCATAAGCCTCAAAGTGCTCCCGAATATCCCATCACATGCTAAACATACACAGGGTTAGAAAACTGCTCAATGAAAATAGAGGCTTATCTGAGTGAGAGAAATTCAGACGACACCGAGCAGTTTCACAGAAAGCTTCCTTCTATACTTAGCCTGAGGATACTTCTTTGTCCATTTTCTAAGGATCGTTCCCAAACGTCCTTCCTCAGATTCCACAAAAACAGTGATTTCAAGCTGCTCAATCCAAAGAATGGTTTAGTTTTATGAGACGAATACACACATCACAAAGCAGTTGCTCAGAACGTTTCTCTGCAGGTTTTATCAGAAGGCGTTTCCTCACTCACCAAAAACCTCCGGGCGTCACTAAATATCCCTTCACAGATTCTTCAAAGACACAGTTTCGAAACTGGGCAAAATAGAGTAAGCATTAACTCTGTGAAGTGAATGCGCATATCAGAGAGCAGATTCTTGGAACGCTTCTTCCTCGATTTTCTTTCAGTATATTTCACTATTCGCCATAGTCCTCCATGCGTTCCGAAATATGACATTTTCGGTTTCACAGGAACATTGCTGAAACACTGCCTTGTGAGAAAAGAGGTATAACTACCTGAGTGGAATGCATATATCACAAAGCACTTTCTCAGAAAGCTTCTATCCAGTTTTTATCTGAAGATATCTCCTCTTTCACCGTAGTCCTGAATGTGCTCCCAAATGTCCCTTCGCAGATCTGTGCTTGGCGGAGTTTCCAAACTGTGTAATGTAATTTAAGTTTTAACTATGTGAGATGAATAAATATATCTAACAGAAAGCAGTTTCACAGAAATCTTCTTTTCAATTTCTGTCTGAGGATATTTTCTTTTTCCCCATAGTCGTCGCTATACTCCCAAATATCTCTTGGTAGCTTTGTCTCCAAAAGGGATCCCGGAATCCTCAAGGAGAAGAAAGCTATATTTCTATGGGTGGAATGCACACGTCACAAAGTAGCTCCTCAGAAAGCTTCTCTCCGGTTTTTATCTGAAGACGTTTCCTTTCTCACCGTAAGCCTCAAAGCACACCAGAACGTCCCTTCGCAGACTGAACAAAAACTGTTATGATACAGCTCAATGAAAAGAGAAGCTTAACAGTGTGAGCGGAATTCACATGACACAGAGCAGTTTCACAGAAAGCTTCCTTCTGGTTTTTCTCTAACGTTATTTCTTATTCAGGGTATTCTAAAGAGCATTTCCAAGCAAAAAGCAGATTCACATTAAGCTTCTTTCCAGGTTTATCTGAAGTTATTTCCTTTTTCACCTTCGTCTGGAATGTGCTCCCAAAGGTCCCTTTGTGGATCCGTCCATGACAGTTTCCAAGCTGCATAATGTAAAGAAAGCTTTATCTATGTGAGATGATTACACATATCACAGAGTAGTTTTCTAGAAAGCTTCTTTCCAGTTTTTGTCTGAGGCTGTTTCCCTTTTCACCATTGACATCAACATGCTCCCGAATATCACTTGGTACTTGTTTCTCCAAAAGGGTTTCCCCGATGCTGTATGAGAAGAGAGGTATAACACTATGACTGGAATGCCCACGTCACAAAGCAGTTCCTCGGAAAGCTTCTCTCCAGTTTCGGGCTGAACATATTTCCTTTTTCACCGTTAGCCTCAAAGTGCTCCCGAATACCCCATCACACGCTAAAGACACACAGGGCTAAGAAACAGCTCAATGAAAAGAGAGGCTCATCTGAGTGAGAGTAATTAAGGTGACACAGAGCAGTTTCACAGAAAGCTTCCTTCTGGTTTTTCTCTAACGTTATTTCTTATTCAGGGTATTCTAAAGAGCATTTCCAAGCAAAAAGCAGATTCACATTAAGCTTCTTTCCAGGTTTATCTGAAGTTATTTCCTTTTTCACCATCGTCTGGAATGTGCTCCCAAAGGTCCCTTTGTGGATCCGTCCATGACAGTTTCCAAGCTGCATAATGTAAAGAAAGCTTTATCTATGTGAGATGATTACACATATCACAGAGTAGTTTTCTAGAAAGCTTCTTTCCAGTTTTTGTCTGAGGCTGTTTCCCTTTTCACCATTGACATCAACATGCTCCCGAATATCACTTGGTACTTGTTTCTCCAAAAGGGTTTCCCCGATGCTGTATGAGAAGAGAGGTATAACACTATGACTGGAATGCCCACGTCACAAAGCAGTTCCTCGGAAAGCTTCTCTCCAGTTTCGGGCTGAACATATTTCCTTTTTCACCGTTAGCCTCAAAGTGCTCCCGAATACCCCATCACACGCTAAAGACACACAGGGCTAAGAAACAGCTCAATGAAAAGAGAGGCTCATCTGAGTGAGAGTAATTAAGGTGACACAGAGCAGTTTCACAGAAAGCTTCCTTCTGGATTTTACCTGACGATATTTCTTTCTCCATATTCTAAGGAATGTTCCCAAATGTCCTTCCTCAGATTCCACAAAAACAGTGATTTAATCCTACTCAATCCAAAGAATGTTGTAACTATAGGAGATGAATACACACATCACAAAGCAGTTGCTCAGAGCGGTTTTCTGCAGGTTTCATCGGAAAATAATTCCTCGCACACCACATGTGTCCAGGTGTCACTAAATATCCCTTCACAGATTCTTCAAAGACAGAGTTTTGAAACTGTGCAACATAGAGTAAGCATTAACTCTGTGAAGTGAATGCACATATCAGAGAACAAATTCTTGGAATGCTTCTTCCTCGATTTTATTTCAGTACATTTCACTATTCGCCATAATCCTCAATGCGTTACAAAATATTAATTTTTCGGTTTCACTGGAAGTGTTCAAACACTGACTTAAGAAAAGAGGTATAACTCCATGAGTGTAATGCATACATCACAAACTAGTTTCTCAGAAAGCTTCTATCCAGTTTTTATCTGAAGATATCTCCTCTTTCACCGTAGCCCTGAATGTGCTCCCGAACGTCCCTTCGTGGATCTGTGCATGACGGAGTTTCCAAACTGCGTAATATAATTAACGTTTTTACTATGGGAGATGAAAAAACATATCTAACACAAAGCAGCTTCAAATAAATCTTCTTTCCAGTTTTTCTCTGAGGATATTTCCTTTTTCACCATAGTCGTCGCTATACTCCCGAATATCTCTTGGTAGCTTTTTCTCTAAAAGGGATTTCGGAATTCTCTAGGGGAAGAAAGGTATATTTCTGTGATTGGAGTGCACATGTTACAAAGCAGGTCCTCAGAAAACTTCTCTCCAATTTCTATCCGAAGACTCTTCATTTCTCACCATAAGCCTCGAAGCCCTCCAGAGTATCCCTTCGCAGACTAAAGAAAAACAGTGTTATGATAAAGCTCAATGAAAAGAGAAGCTTATCTGTGTGAGCAGAACTCACGTGAAACAGAGCAGTTTCACAGAAAGCTTCCTTCTGGTTTCTCTCTGAAGTTATTTCTTTTTCAGGATATTCTAAAGAGCTTTTCAAATTTGTCCTTTCTCAGATTCCACAGAAACAGTGATTTCAAACTGCTCAATTCAAAGAATGATTTAACGCTATGAGATGAATGCAAACCTCACAAAAGAGTTGCGCAGAAAGCTTCTCTCTGATTTTTGATGGAAGATATTTCCTTGCCTCACACAGGCCTCCGGTCACACTTACTACCCCTTTGCAGAAACCTCAAATACCGAGTTTCAAACTGGGAAATGTAGAGTAAGCTTTAACCCTGTGAAATGAATGCACATGACAGAGAGCAGTTTCTTCGAGTACTTCTTTTTATTTTATTTTATTTTATTTATTTCTTTTTATTATACGTTAAGTTCTAGGGTACATGTGCATAACGTGCAGATTTGTTACATATGAATACTTGTGCCATGTTGGTGTGCTGCACCCATCAACTCGTCAGCACCCATCAATTCATCATTTTTATCATGTATGACTACCCAATGCAATCCCTCTCACCTCCCCCATCCCCATGATAGGCCCCAGTGTGTGATGTTCTCTTTCCCGAGTCCAAGTGATCTCATTGTTCAGCTCCCACCTATGAGTGAGAACATGCGGTGTTTGGTTTTCTCTTCTTGTGATAGTTTGCTAAGAATGATGGTTTCCAGCTGCATCCATGTCCCTACAAAGGACACAAACTCATCCTTTTATATGGCTGCATAGTGTTCCATGGTGTATATGTGCCACATTTTCTTAATCCTGTCTGTCACAGATAGACATTTGGGTTGATTCCAAGTCTTTGCTATTGTGAATAGTGCTGCAAACGTGTGCATGTGTCTTTATAGCTGCATGATTTATAATCTTTGGGTATATACCCATTAGTGGGATGGCTGGGTCATATGGTACATCTAGTTCTAGATCCTTGAGGAATTGCCATACTGTTTTCCATAATGGTTGAACTAGTTTACAATCCCACCAACAGTGTAAAAGCGTTCCTATTTCTCCACATCCTCTCCAACACCTGTTGTTTCCTGACTTCTTAATGATTGCCATTCTAACTGGTGTGAGATGGTATCTCATTGTGGTTTTGATTTGCATTTGTCTGATGGCGAGTGATGATGAGCATTTTTTCATGCGTCTGTTGGCTGTATGATTGTCTTCTTTTGAGAAATGTCTGTTCATATCCTTTCCCCACTTTTTGATGGGGTTGTTTTTTTCTTGTATATTTGTTTGAGTTCTTTGTAGATTCTGGATATTAGCCCTTTGTCAGATGAGTAGATTGCAAATATTTTCTCCCATTCTATAGGTTGCCTGTTCACTCTGATGGTAGTTTCTTTTGCTGTGCAGAAGCTCTTTAGTTTAATTAGATCCCATTTGTCAATTTTGGCTTTTCCTGCCGTTGCTTGTGTTGTTTTAGACACGAAGTCTTTGCACATGCCTATGTCCTGAATGTACTACCTAGATTTTCTTCTAGGGTATTTATGGTATTAGGTCTAACATTTAAGTCTCTAATCCATCTTGAATTAATCTTCATATAAGGAGTAAGGAAAGGATCCAGTTTCAGCGTTCTACTTATGGCTAGCCAATTTTCCCAGCACCATTTATTAAATAGGGAATCCTTTCCCCATTTCTTGTTTCTCTCAGGTTTGTCAAAGATCAGATGGCTGTAGATGTGTGGTATTATTTCTGAGGACTCTGTTGGGTTCCATTGGTCTATATCTCTGTTTTGGTAGCAGTACCATGCTGTTTTGGTTACTGTAGCCTTGTAGTATAGTTTGAAGTCAGGTAGCATGACGCCTCCAGCTTTGTCCTTTTGACTTAGGATTGTCTTGACAATGCGGGCTCTTTTTTGGTTTCATATGAACTTTAAAGCAGATTTTTCCAATTCTGTGAAGAAATTCATTGGTAGCTTGATGGGGATGTCATTGAATCTATAAATAACCTTGGGCAGTATGGCCATTTTCACGATATTGATTCTTCCTATCCATGAGCATGGTATGTTCTTCCATTTGTTTGTGTCCTCTTTTATTTCACTGAGCAGTAGTTTGTAGTTCTCCTTGAAGAGGTCCTTCACATCCCTTGCAAGTTTTATTCCTAGGTATTTTATTCTCTTTGAAGCAATTGTGAATGGAAGTTCATTCCTGATTTGGCTCTCTGTTTGTCTGTTACTGGTGTATAAGAATGCTTGTGATTTTTGCACATTGATTTTGTATCCTGAGACTTTGCTGAAGTTTCTTATCAGCTTAAGAAGATTTTGGGCTGAGACAATGGGGTTTTCTAAATATACAATCATGTCATCTGCAAACAGGGACAATTTGACTTCTTCTTTTCCTAACTGGATACCCTTGATTTCTTTCTCTTGCCTGATTGCCCTAGCCAGAACTTCCAACACTCTGTTGAATAGGAGTGGTGAGAGAGGGTATCCCTGTCTTGTGCCAGTTTTCAAAGGGAATTTTTCAGTTTTTGCCCATTCAGTATGATATTCGCTGTGGGTTTGTCATAAATAGCTCTTATTATTTTGAGGTACGTTTCATCAATACCGAATATATTGAGCGTTTTTAGCATGAAAGGCTGTTGAATTTTGTCAAAAGCCTTTTCTGCATCTATTGAGATAATAATGTGGTTCTTGCCTTTGGTTCTGTTTATATGCTGGATTATGTTTATTGATTTGCGAATGTTGAACCAACCTTGCATCCCAGGGATGAAGCCCACTTCATCATGGTGGATAAGCTTTTTGATGTACTGCTGAATCCGCTTTGCCAGTATTTTATTGAGGATTTTTGCATCGATGTTCATCAGGGATATTGGTCTAAAATTCTCTTTTTTTGTTGTGTCTCTGCCAGACTTTGGTATCAGGATGATGTTGACCTCATAAAATGAGTTAGGGAGGATTCCCTCTTTTTCTATTGATTTGAATAGTTTCAGAAGGAATGGTACCAGCTCCTCCTTGTACCTCTGGTAGAATTCAGCTGTGAATCCATCTGGTCCTGGACTTTATTTGGTGGGTAGGCTATTAATTATTGCCTCAATTTCAGAGCCTGCTATTGGTGTATTCAGGGATTCAACTTCTTCCTGGTTTAGTCTTGAGATAGTGTAAGTGTCCAGGAAATTATCCATTTCTTCTAGATTTTCTAGTTGATTTGCGTAGATGTGTTTAGAGTATTCTCTGATGGTCGTTTGTATTTCTGTGGGGTCGGTGGTGATATCTCCTTTATCATTTTTTATTGCGTGTATTTGATTCCTCTCTCTTTTCTTCTTTATTAGCCTTGCTAGCGGTCTGTCAATTTTGTTGATCTTTTCAAAAACCAACTCCTGGATTCATTGATTTTTTGAAGGGCTTTTTGTGTCTCTAACTCCTTCAGTTCTGCTTTGATCTTAGTTATTTCGTGCCTTCTGCTTGCTTTTGAATGTGTTTGCTCTTGCCTCTCTAGTTCTTTTGATTGTGATGTTCGAGTGTCCATTTTAGATCTTTCCTGCTTTCTCTTGTAGGCATTTAGTGCTATAAATTTCCCTCTACACACTGCTTTACATGTGTCCCAGAGATTCTGGTATGTTGTATATTTGTTCTCATTGGTTTCAAAGAACATCTATATTTCTGCTTTCATTTCGTTATGTACCCAGTAGTCATTCAGGAGCAGGTTGTTCAGTTTCCATGTAGTTGAGCGGTTTTTTTATTTTTCTTTTTTTTTCTATTTCTTTTTTAATTATACTTTAGGTTCTTGGGTACATGTGCATAACGTGCAGGTTTGTTACGTATGTATACTTTTGCCATGTTGGTGTGCTGAACCCCTCAACTCGTCAGCACCCATCAAGTCATCATTTATAGCATGTATAACTCCCCAATGTAATTCCTCCCCCCTCCCCCCTCCCCATTATAGGCCCCAGTGTGTGATGTTCCCCTTTCCGAGTCCAAGTTTCCTCATTGTTCCGTTCCCACCTATGAGTGAAAACATGCGGTGTTTGGTTTTCTCTTCTTGTGATAGTTTGCTAAGAATGATGGTTTCCATCTGCATCCATGTCCCTACACTTTGATTTAGTTTCTTAGTCCTGAGTTCTAGTTTGGTTGCACTGTGGTCTGAGAGAGAGTTTGTTATAATTTCTGTTCTTTTACATTTGGTGAGGAGTGCTTTACTTCCAATTATGTGGTCAATTTTGGAGTAAGTGCGATGTGGTGCTGAGAGGAAAGTATATTCTGTTGATTTGGGGTGGAGAGTTCTATAGATAGATATTAGGTCTGCTTGGTGCAGAGATGGGTTCAATTCCTGGATATCCTTGTTAACTTTCTGACTCGTTGATCTGTCTAATGTTGACAGTGGAGTGTTGAAGTTTCCCATTATTATTGTATGGGAGTCTAAGTCTCTTTGTAAGTCTCTAAGGACTTGCTTTATGAATCTGGGTGCTCCTGTATTGGGTGCATATATATTTAGGAGAGTTAGCTTTTCCTGTTGAATTGATCCCTTTAACATTATGTAATGGCCTTCTTTGTCTCTTTTGATCTTTGATGGTTTAAAGTCTGTTTTATCAGAGACAAGGATTGCAACCCCTGCTTTTTTTTGTTCTCCATTTGCTTGGTAGATCTTCCTCCATCCCTTTATTTTGAGCCTATGTGTGTCTCTGCATGTGAGATGGGTCTCCTGAATACAGCAGACTGATGGGTCTTGACTCTTTATCCAGTTTGCCAGTCTGTGTCTTTTAATTGGAGCATTTAGTCCATTTACATTTAATGTTAATATTGTTATGTGTGAACTTGATCTTGCCTTTATGATATTAACTGGTTATTTTGGTCGTTAGTTGATGCAGTTTCTTCCTAGCCTCGATGGTCTTTACATTTTGGCATGTTTTTGCAATGGCTGGTACCGGTTGTTCCTTTCCATGTTTACGGCTTCCTTCAGGGTCTCTTGTAAGGAAGGCCTGGTGGTGACAAAATCTCTAAGCATTTATTTATCTGTAAATTATTTTGTTTCTCCTTCACTGATGAAACTTTGTTTGGCTGGATATGAAATTCTGGGTTTAAAATTCTTTTCCTTAATTACGTTGAATATTGGCCCCCACTCTCTTCTGGCTTGTAGAGTTTCTGCCGAGAGATCTGCTGTTAGTCTTGTGGGCTTCCCTTTCTGGGTAACCCGACCTTTCTCTCTGGCTGCCCTCAAGATTTTTTCCTTCATTTCAACTTTGGTGAATCTGGCAATTATGTGTCTTGGAGTTGCTCTTCTGTAGGAGCATCTTTGTGGCGTTCTGTATATTTCCTGAATTTGGATGTTGGCCTGCCCTACTAGGTTGGGGAAGTTCTCCTGGATGATATCCTGAAGAGTTTTTCCAACTTGGTTCCATTTTCCCCCTCACTTTCAGGCACCCGAACCAGACGTAGATTTGGTCTTTTTACATAATCCCATACTTCTTGCAGGCTTTGTTCATTTCTTTTTCTTCTTTTTTCTTTTGGTTTCTCTTCTCACTTCATTTCATTCATTTGATCCTGAATCGCTGATACTCTTTCTTCCAGTTGACCGAGTCGGTTACTGAAGCTTGTGGATTTGTCACGTATTTCTCGTGTCATGGTTTTCATCTCTGTCATTTCGTTTATGACCTTCTCTGCATTAATTAGTCTAGCTGTCAATTATTCCACCCTTTTTTCAAGGCTTTTAGTTTCCTTGTGCTGTGTACGTAATTCCTCCTTTAGCTCTGAGAAGTTTGATGGACTGAAGCCTTCTTCTCTCATCTCGTCAAAGTCATTCTCTGACCAGCTTTGATCCGTTGCTGGCGATGGGCTGTGCTCCTTTGCAGGGGGAGATGCGCTCTTATTTTTTGAATTTCCAGCTTTTCTGTCCTACTTTTTCCCCATCTTTGTGGTTTTATCTGCCTCTGGTCTTTGATGATGTTAACGTACTGATGGGATTTTGGTATAGGTGTCCTTCCTGTTTGATAGTTTTCCTTCTAATAGTCAGGACCCTCAGCTGTACGTCTGTTGGAGATTGCTTGAGGTCCACTTCAGACCCTGTTTACCTGGATATCAGCAGCAGAGTTTACAAAAGATAGAATATTGCTGAACAGCGAGTGTACCTGTCTGATTCTTGCTTTGGAAGCTTCCTCTCAGGGGTGAACTCCACCCTGTGAGGTGTGGGGTGTCAGACTGCCCCTAGTGGGGGATGTCTCCCAGTTAGGCTACTCAGGGGTCAGGGACCCACTTGGGAAGGCAGTCTGTCCCTTCTCAGATATCAACCTCGGTGTTGGGAGATCCACTGTTCTCTTCAAAGCTGTCAGACAGAGTCGTTTGCATCTGCAGTGGTTCCTGCTACTTTTATTGTTGTTGTTGTTAACTGTGCCCTGTCCCCAGAGGTGAAGTCTGCAGAGACAAGCAGGTTTCCTTGAGCTGCTGTAAGCTCCACCCAGTTCGAGCTTCCCAGCGGCTTTGTTTACCTACTTAAGACTCAGCAATGGTGGGCGCCAATCTCCCAGCCTCACTGCTGCCTTGCAGTTAGATCGCAGACTGCTGTGTTAAGAATGAGGGAGGCTCCATGGGTGTGGGACCCTCCCGGCCAGGTGTGGGATATATTCTCCTGGTGTGCCCGTTTGCTTAAAGCACACTATTGGGGTGAGAGTCACTCGATTTTCCAGGTGTTGTGTGTCTCAGTTCCCCTGGCTAGGAAAACGGATTCCCTTCCCCTTGTGCTTCCCAGGTGAGGCGATGGCTCACCCTGCTTCAGCTCTCGCTGGTCGGGCTGCAGCAGCTGACCAGCACCGATTGTCCGGCACTCCCTAGTGAGATGATCCCAGTACCTCAGTTGAAAATGCAGAAATCACTGGTCTTCTGTATCGCTCGTGCTGGGAGTTGGAGACTGGAGCTGGTCCTATTCAGGCATCTTGCACACCCTTGCAATGCGATACTTCTTAGCGCAATGAAGCTTACAGTGACAGATGAAATATCCTCAGATGAAAACTAGAAAGAAGCATTCCTAGAAACTTCTTGGTGATGTGTGAATTCATCTCACAGAGTTAGACTTATGTTTCATGAAGCAGTCCATTAACACTGTCTTTCAGGACACTAAGAAGGGCTACTTTGTATTGCATTGAGGCCTACCCTGATAAAGGAAATATCATCAGTTCAAAACGTGAAAGAAACTTTCTGAGAAACTTCTTTGTGATCTGTGAATTCATCTCACAGAGTTACAACTTAGTCCTCAGGAAGCAGTTTGCTAATACTCTTTTCGTGGAATCTGCAAAGTGATATTTGGGAGCCCATTGGGGTCCATGGTAAAAAAGGAAATATCCTCAGATAAAAACTTGAGAGAAGCTTTCTGAGAGACTGCTTTCTGATGTGTGCCTTCATCACACAGAGTTCCACCCTTCTCTTCTTTGCAACAGTTTGCTAACACTGTTGTCGTGAATTCTGCAAAGTGATATTTGGGAGCTCATTGAGGGCTATGGTGAAAAAGGAAATATCCTCTGATAAAAACTGGAAAGAAGCCATCTAAGAAACTGCATTGCGATGTGTGAATGCAACTCACAGAGTTACACGTTTCACTTCAGTGATCAGTTTGCTAAAACAGTTTTCTTGAAATCTGCATTGGGATACTTCTTAGTGCCATGAAGCACACGGTGACAAATGAAATATCACGGTGACAGATGAAAACTAGAAAGAAGCTTTCTTAGAAACTTCTTGGTGATGTGTGAATTCATCTCACAGAGTTAGACTTATGTTTCATGGAGCAGTCCATTAACACTGTCTTTGAGGAACCTGAGATGGGCTACTTTGGATCACATTGAGGCCTACACTGATAAAGGAAATATCATCAGTTGAAAACATAAAAGAAGCTTTGTGAGAAACTTCTTTGTGATCTGTGAATTCATCTCACCGAGTGCAATGCACACATCACCAAGTGGTTTCTCAGAAAGCTTCTCTCCAGTTTTTAACTGACTATATTTCCTATTTCCCCATGGGCCCGAATGTGATCCCAAATATTCCTTCAGAAATCCGTCCACGAGGGAGTTTCCAAGCTCCATAGTGTAAAACAAGCTTCATCTAAATGAGATGAAAAACCATAGCCAAAAGCAGATTCACAGAAAGCTTCTTTCCAGTTTTTATCCGATTATATTTCCTTTCACCATAGTCCAGAATGTGCTCCCGAAGGTCCCTTCATGGATTCGTCCTTGAGAATTTCCAAGCTGCATAATGTAAAGAAAGCTTTATCTAGTTGAGACGATTACACATATCACAGAGTAGTTTCCTAGAAAGCATCCTTCCACATTTGTCTGAGTGTATTTCCGTTTTCAACATCGGCATCAACATGCTCTCGAATATCCCCTGGTACCTGTTTCTCGAAAAGGGTTTCCCACACACTGTATGAGAAAAGCGGTATAACACTGTGACTGAAATACAAACATCGCAAAGCAGTTCCTCAGAAACCTTCTGTCCAGTTTCGGTCTGAACATATTTCCTTTTTCACCGTTATCCTCAAAGTACTCCCAAATATCCCATCACATGCTAAACATACACAGGGCTAGAACTATTCAATTAAAAGAGAGGCTTATCTGAGTGAGAGGAATTAAGACGACACAGAGCAGCTTCACAGAAAGTTTCCTTCTGGATTTTACCTGAGGATATTTCTTTCTCCATATTCTAAGGATCGTTCCCAAATGTCCTTCCTCAGATTCCTCTAAAACAGTGATTTCAAGCTGCTCAATCTAAAGAATGGCTTAACTCTAGGAGACGAATACACACATCTCAAAGCAGTTGCTCCGAACGTTTCCCTGCAGGTTTCATCGGAAGACGTTTCCTCGCTCACCACAAGCCTCCAGCGTCACTAAATATCCCTTCACAGATTCTTCAAAGACAGAGTTTTGAAACTGGGAAACATAGAGTAAGCATTAACTCTGCGAAGTGAATGCACCTATCAGAGAACAGATTCTTGGAACGCTTCTTCCTCGATTTTATTTCAGTATATTTCACTATTCGCCATAGTCCTCAATGCGTTCCAAAATATCACTTTTTCATTTTCACAGGAACAGTGATCAAACAGTGCCTTGTGAGAAAAGAGGTATGACTCCCTGAGTGGAATGCATACATCAAAAAGTAGTATCTCAGAAAGCTTCTATCCAGTTTTTACTGGAAGATATCTCCTCTTTCACCGTCGGCCTGAATGTGCTCCCCAACGTTCCTTTGTGGATCTGTGCATGACGGATTTTCCAAACTGCATAATATAATTAAAGTATTAACTACACGAGACGAATAAATATATCTAATGCAAAGCACTTTCAAAGAAAAATCTTTCCAGTTTTTGTCTGAGGATATTTCCTTTTTCACCATAGCCTTACCTATACTCCCGAATGTCTGTTTGTAGCTTTTTCTCCAAAAGAGATTCCAGAATCCTCTAGGAGAAGAAAGGTATATTTCTCTGAGTGGAATGCACACGTCAGAAAGCAGCACCTCAGAAAGCTTCTCTCCAGTTTCTATCTGAAGATGTTTCCTTTCTCACCATAAGCCTCAAAGCCCTCCAGAATATCTCTTCGCAGAGTAAACAAAAACACTGTTATGATACACCACAATGAAAAGAGAAGCTTTACTGTGTGAGCGGAATTCACGTGATACAGAGCAGTTTCACAGAAAGCTTCCTTCTCGTTTTTCTCTGAGGTTATTTCTTTTTCAGGATATTCTTTTTTTTTCATTGTACTTTAGCTTCTAGGGTACATGTGCATAATGTGCAGGTTTGTTACATGTGTATATTTTTTTCATGTTGGTGTGCTGCACCCATCAACTCGTCAGCACCCATCAATTCATCATTTATATCATGTATAACTCCCCAATGCAATCCCTCCCTCCTCCCCCCTCCCCATGATAGGCCCCGGTGTGTGATGTTCCCCTTCCCGAGTCCAAGTGATCTCATTGTTCAGTTCCCAACTATGAGTGAGAACATGCGGTATTTGGTTTTCTCTTCTTGTGATAGTTTGCTAAGAATGATGGTTTCCAGCTGCATCCATGTCCCTACAAAGGACACAAACTCATCCTTTTTTATGGCTGCATAGTATTCCATGGTGTATATGTTCCACATTTTCATATTCTAAGAGCGTTTCCAAATATCCGTTCTCAGATTCCACAGAAACAGTGGTTTCAAACTGCTCAATCCAAGGAATGATTTAACTCTATGAGATGGAAACAAACATCACAAAAGAGGTGCACAGAAAACTTCTCTCTGATTTTCGATGGAAGACATTTCCTTGCCTCACACAGGCCTCCGGTCACCACTTACTATCCCTTCGCAGAACCGTCGAAGACGGACTTTCAAACTGGGAAATTTAGAGCAAATTTTAACCCTGTGAAAAGAATGGACATGTCAGAGAGCAGCTTCTTCGAGTGATTCTTTCTGTTTTTTATTGGACGACATTTCACTTTTTGCCATAGTCTTCACTGTGCTCAGAATATCAGTGTTTTGGTTTTACAGGAACAGTCTTCAAACTGTGCCTTATGAGAAGAAAGTTATAACTCCCTGAGTGGAATGCACACATCACCAAGCAGTTTCTCAGAAAGCTTCTCTCCAGTTTTTATCTGACTATATTTCCTCTTTCACCATAGGCCCAAAGGTGATCCCAAATATCCCTTTGCTGATCCATCCATGAGGGAGTTTCCTACCTGTGTAATGTAAAGAAAGCTGCATCTGTGTGAGATGAATAAACATAGTGAAAAGCGTATTCACAGAAAGCTGCTTTCCAGATTTTATCTGAAGATATTTCCTTTTTCACCATAGTCCAGAATGTACTCCCGAAGGTCCCTTCGTGGATCTGTCCATGACAGTTTCCAAGCTGCGTAATTTAAAGAAAGTTTTATCTATCTGAGATGATTACACATACCACAGAGTAGTTTCCTAGAAAGCTTCTTTGCAATTTTTGTCTGAGGGTATTTCCATTTTCACCATTGGCATCAGCATGCTGCCAAATATCACCTGATACCTGTTTCTCCAAAAGGGTTTCCCTGATGCTGTATGAGAACAGAGGTATAAAACTGTGACGGAAATGCACACCTCCTAAAGTATTTCCTCGGAAAGCTTCTCTCCAGTTTTGGTCTGAACATATTTCCGTTTTCACTGTTAGCCTCTAAGTGCTCCCGAATATCCCATCACACGCTGAACGTACACAGGGTTAGAACACTGCTCAATGAAAAGAGAGACTTAACTGAGTGAGAGGAATTAAGACGACAATGAGCAGTTTCACAGAAAGCAACCTTCTGGATTTTACCGGAGGATATTTCTTTCCCCATATTCTAAGGATCGTTCCCAAATGTCCTTCCTCAGATTCCTCTAAAACAGTGATTTCAAGCTGCTCAATCCAAAGAATGTTTTACCTTTATAAGACGAATACAAACATCACAAAGTAGTTGCTCAGAAGGTTTCTCTGCAGGTTTCATCGGAAGGCATATCCTCACTCACCACAAGCCTCCAGGTGTCACTGAACATACCTTCACAGATACTTCAAAGACAGAGTTTAGAGACTGGTAACATAGAGTAAGCATTAACTCTGTGAAATGAACGCACATATCAGAGAGCAAATTCTTGGAACGCTTCTTCCTCGATTTTATTTCAGTATATTTCACTATTCGCCATAGTTCTCAATGCGTTCCAAAATATCACTTTTTTGGTTTCAGAGGAAGAGTGTTCAAACACTGCCTTGTGAGAAAAGAGGTGTAACTTCCTGAGTGGAATGCATACATCACAAAGGAGTTTCTCTGAAAGCTTCCATCCAGTTTTTATCTGAAGATATCTCCTCTTTCACCGTAAGCCTGAATGTGCTCCCGAATGTCCCTTTGCAGATCTGTGCATGACGGAGTCTCCAAACTGCATAACATAATTAAAGTTTTACCTATGCAAGATGAATAAATATATCTAACACAAAACAGTTTCACAGAAATCTTCTTTCCAGTTTTTGTGTGAGGATATTTCCTTTTTCACCATAGTCATAGCTATACTCCCAAATATCTCTTGGTAGCTTTTTCTCCAAAAGGGATTCCAGAATCCTCTAGTTGAAGAAAGGTATATTTCTGTGATTGGAATGCACACGTCTCAAAGCAGCTGCTCAGAAAGCTTCTCTCCAGTTTCTATCTGAAGACGTTTTCTTTCTCTCCGTAAGCTTCAAAGCCCTCCAGAATATCCTTTCGCAGTCTAAACCAAATGAGTGTTATTGTACAGCTCAATGAAAAGAGAAATTTAACTGTGTGAGGTGAATTCACTTGACACAGAGCAGTTTCACAGAAAGCTTCCTTCTGGTTTCTCTCTGAATTATTTCTTTTTCAGGATATTCTAAAGAGCGTTTCCAAATGTCCTTTCTCAGATTCCACAGAAACAGTGATTTCAAACTGCTCAATCCAAAGAATGATTTAACTCTATGAGATGAATACAAACATCACAAAAGTGTTGCGCAGAAAGCTTCTCACCAATTTTCAATGGAAGACATTTCCTTGCCTCACACAGGCATCCAGTCGCCACTTACTATCCCTTCACAGAACCCTCAGTGACAGACGTTCATACTGGAAAATGTACAGTAACATTTAACCCTGTGAAAAGAATGGACATGTAAGAGAGCAGTTTCTTCGAGTGCCTCTTTCTGTTTTTATTGGACGACATTTCACTTTTTGCCATAGTTTTCAATGGACTCCAAATGTCACTCTTTTGGTTTTTCAGGAACAGTGTTCAAACTGTACAGTACAGTAATGTACAGTAACATTTAACCCTGTGAAAAGAATGGACATGTAAGAGAGCAGTTTCTTCGAGTGCCTCTTTCTGTTTTTATTGGACGACATTTCACTTTTTGCCATAGTTTTCAATGGACTCCAAATGTCACTCTTTTGGTTTTTCAGGAACAGTGTTCAAACTGTGCCTTATGAGAAGAAAGTTGTAACTCCCTGAGTGGAATGCACACATAACCAAGCAGTTTCTCAGAAAGCTTCTCTCCAGTTTTTATCTGACTATATTTCCCCTTTCACCATAAGCCAGAATGTGATCCCAAATATCCTTTCGAGAATCCATCACGAGTGAGTTTCCAAGGTGCGTAATGTAAGGAAGCTTCATCTAAGTGAGATGAATAAACATAGCAAAAAGCAGATTCACAGAAAGCTTCTTTTCAGTTTTTATCTGAAGATATTTCCTTTTTCACCATAGTCCAGAATGTGCTCCCCAAGGTCCCCTTTGGATACGTCCATGACAGTTTCCAAGCTGCATAATATAAAGAAAGCTTTGTCTATGTGAGACGATTACACATATCACAGGGTAGTTTCCTAGAAAGCTTCTTTCCATTTTTTATCTGAGGCTATTTCTCTTTTCACCATCAGGATCATCATGCTCCCGAATATCACTTGGTAGCTGTTCCTCCAAAAGGGTTTCCCTGACGCTGTATGAGAGGAGAGGTATAACACTGTGACTGGAATGCACATATCAGAAAGCAGTTCCTCGAAAAACTTCTCTCCAGTTTCGGTGTGATCATATTTCCTTTTTCACCATTAGCCTCAAAGTGCTCCCAAATACACCATCACATGCTAAACCTACTCAGGGCTAACAAACTGCTCATTGAAAAGAGAGGCTTATCTGAGTGAGAGGAATTAAGTCTACACAGAGCAGTTTCACAAAGGGCTTCCTTCTGGATTTTACCTGAGGTTATTTCTTTCTCCATAATCGATGGATCGTTCCCAAATGTCCCTCCTAAGATTCCACAAAAACAGTGATTTCAAGCTGCTCAATCCAAAGAATCGTTTAACTCTAGGCGACGAATACACACATCACAAAGCATTTGCTCAGAACGTTTCTCTGTAGGTTTCATTGGAAGATGATTCCTCGCTCATCACAACCCTCCAGACATCATGAAATATCCCTTCACACATTCCTGAAAAACAGAGTTTCGAAACTGGACATTATAGAGTAAGCATTAACTCTGTGAAGTGAGTGCTCATATCAGACAGGAGATTCTTGCAACGTATCTTCCTCGATTTTATTTCAGTATATTTCACTACTTGCCATAGTCCTCAACGCGTTCCGAAATATCACTTTTTCGGTTTCACAGGAACAGTGTTGAAACACTGCCTTGTAAGAAAAAAGGTATAACTCCTTGAGTGGAATGCATACATCACAAAGTAGATTCTCAGAAAGCTCCTATCTAGTTTTTATCTGAAGATATCTCCTCTTTCACTGTAGGCCTGAATGTGCTCCCGAATGTCCCTTCACAGTTCTGTGCATGACAGAGTTTCCAAACTGCGTAATATAATTAAAGTTTTAGCTATGCAAGACGAATAAATATATCTAACACAAAGCAGTTTCACAGGAATCTTCTTTCCAGTTTTTGTCTGAGGATATTTCCTTTTTCACCATAGTCGTTGCTATACTCCCGAATATCTCTTGGTAGCTTTTTCTCCAAAGGGGATTCACTAATGCTCTATAAAAAGAAAAGTATATTTCTGTCAGTGGAATGCCCATGTCACAAAGTAGCTCCTCAGAAAACTTCTTTCCAGTTTCTATCTGAAGACGTTTCCTTTCTCACCGTAAGCCTCAAAGACCTCCAGAGTATCCCTTCACAGATTAAACATAAACAGTGTTATGATACAGCTCAATGAAAAGAGAAGCTTGTCTGTGTGAGCGGAATTCACGTGACACAGAGCAGTTTCACAGAAAGCTTCCTTCTGGTTTCTCTCTGAGGTTATTTCTTTTTTAGGATATTCTAAAAAGCGTTTCCAAATGTCCTTTCTCAGATTCGACAGAAAGACATTTTTTTCCCTCACACAGGCCTCTGGTCGCCACTTACTATCCCTTCGCATAACCCTCAAAGACCGACTTTCAAACTGGGAAATGTAGAGTAAGCTTTAACTCTGTGAAAAGAATGGACATGTCAGAGAGCATTTTCTTCGAGTGCTTCTTTCTGTTTTCTATTGGACGACATTTCACTTTTTGCCATAGTCTTCAATGTGCTCCGAATATCACTCTTTTGGTTTTACAGGAACAGTGTTCAAACTGTGCCTTATGAGAATAAATTTATAATTCCCTGAGTGGAATGCACACATCACCAAGCAGTTTCACAGAAAGCTTCTCTCCAGTTTTTGTCTCACTACATTTCCTCTTTCACCATACGCCCGAAATTGATCCCAAATATCCCTTCACGCATCCATCTACGAGGGAGATTCCAAGCTGCACAATGTAAGGAAAGCTTCATCTATGTGAGATGAATAAACATAGTAAAAAGCACTTTCGCAGAAAGCTTCTTTCCAGTTTTTATCTGAAGATATTTTCTCTTTCACCAGAGTCCAGAATGTGCTCCCGAAGGTCCCTTCATGGGTCCGTCCATGACAGTTTCCAAATTGCGTAATGTAAAGAAAGCTTTATCTGTGTGAGATGATTACACATATCACAGAATAGTTTCCAGGAAGTTTCTTTCCAGTTTTTGCCTGAGACTCTTTTCCTTTTCACCATCAGCGTCAACATTCTCCCGAATATCACTTGGTACTTATTTCTCCAAAAGGGTTTCCCTGACGTTGTATGAGAAGAGAGGCATAACACTGTGACTGGAATGCACAGGTCACTATGCAGTTCCTCGGAGAGCAGTTCCCCAGAGAAAAACCAGAAGGAAGCTTTCTGTGAAACTGCTCTGTGTCACGTGAATTCTGCTGAGACAGTTAAGCTACGCTTTTCATTGAGCAGAATTATAACACTTTTTGTTTAGTCTGTGATGGGATATTCACGAGCGCTTTGAGGCTTACAGTGACAAAGGAAACGTCTTCAGATAGAAACTGGAGAGAAGCTTTCTGAGGAGCTGCTTTGTGACGTGTGCATTCCCCTCACAGAAATATACCTTTCTTCTCCTAGAGGATTCCGGAATCCCTTTTGGAGAAAACGCTACCAAGAGATATTCGGGAGTATAGCGATGACTATGGAGAAAAAGGAAATATACTCAGACAAAAACTGGAAAGTAGATTTCTGTGAAACTGCTTTTTGTTAGACATATTTACTCACCTCGCATAGTTAAAACTTTAATTATATTACACAGTGTGGAAACTCCGTCATGCACAGATCTGCGAAGGGACATTTGGGAGCACATTCAGGCCTATGGTGAAAGAGGAGATATCTTCAGATAAAAACTGGATAGAAGCTTTCTGAGAAACTACTTTATGATGTATGCATTCCACTGAGGGAGTTATACCTCTTTTCTCACAAGGCAGTGTTGAACACTGTTCCTAAGAAACTGAAAAAGTGATATTTCGGAATGCATTGAGGACTATGGTGAATAGTGAATTATACTGAAAGAAAATCGAGGAAGAAGCGTTCCAACAATCTGCTCTCTGATATGTGCATTCACTTCACAGAGTTAATGCTTACTCTATGTTGCCCAGTTTCAAAACTCTGTCTTTGAAGAATCTGTTAAGGGATATTTAGTGACGCCCAGAGGCTTGTGGTGAGCGAGGAATCGTCTTGCGATGAAACCTGCAGAGAAACGTTCTGAGCAACTGCTTTGCGATGTGTATTTTCGTCTCCTAGAGTTATCCATTCTTAGGATGGAGCAGCGTGAAATCACTGGTTTTGTGGAAACTGAGGAAGGACATTTGGGAATCATCCTTAGAATATGGAGAAAGAAATATCCTCAGGTAAAATCCAGAAGGAAGCTATCTGTGAAAGTGCTCTGTGTCGTCTCTAATTCCTCTCACTCAGATAAGCCTCTCTTTACATTGAGCAGTTTTCTAGCCCTGTGTATGTTTAGCGTGTGATGGGATATTCGGGAGCACTTTGAGGCTAATAGTGAAAAAGGAAATATGTTCAGACAGAAACTGGAGAGAAGCATTCCGAGGAACTGCTTTCTGACCTGTGCATTCCAGTCTCAGTGTTATACCTCTCTTCTCCTACAGCATCGGGGAAAGCCTTTTGGGAAACAGGTACCAAGTGATACTTGAGAGCATGTTGACAGCTGATGGTGAAAAGGGAAATAGCCTCAGACAAAAACTGGAAAGAAGCTTTCTAGGAAACTACTCTGTGATATGTGTAATCATCTCACAAAGATAAAGCTTTCTTTACATTACTCAGCTTGGAAACTGTCATGCACGGATCCACAATGGGACCATCGTGAGCACATTCTGGACTACGGTGAGAAAGGAAATATCTTCAGATAAAAACTGGAAAGAAGCTTTCTGTGAATCTGCTTTTTTCTATGTTTTTTCATCTCTCATACATGAAGCTTTCTTTACATTACACAGCTTGGAAACTCTCTTGTGGATGGATCCGTGAAGGGACATTTGGGATCACATTCGTGCCTATGGTGAAATAGGAAATATAGTCAGATAGAAACTGGAGAGTAGCTTTCTGAGAAACTGCTTGGTGATGTGCGCATTCCACTTAGGGAGTTATAACTTTCTTCTCATAAGGCACAGATTGAACACTGTTGCTGTAAAACCAAAAGAGTGATATTCGGAGATAATTGAAGACTATGGCAAAAAGAGAAATTTCGTCCAATAAAAAGAGAAAGAGCACGCGAAGAAACTGCTCTCTGACATGTCCATTCTTTTCATAGGGTTAAAGATTACTCTGCATTTCCCAGTTTGAAAGTCGGTCTTTGAGGGTTCTGTGAAGGGATAATAATTGGTGACCGGAGGCCTGTGTGAGGCAAGGAAATGTCTTAAATCGAAAATCGGAGAGAAGCTTTCTGCGCAACTGTTTTGTGATGTTTGTATTCATCACATAGAGTTAAATCATTGTTTGGATTGAGCAGTTTAAAATCACTGCTTCTGTGGAATGTGATAAAGGACATTTGGAAACTCTCCTTAGAATATCCTCAAAAAGAAATAACCTCAGAGAGAAAAAAGAAAGAAGCTTTCTGTGAAACTGCCCTGTGTCACGTGAACTCCGCTCACACAGTTAAGCTTCTCCTTTCATTGAGCTGTATCCTAACACTGTTTTCGATTGGTCTGCGAAGGGATATTCTGGAGGGCTTTGAGGCTTACAGTGAGAAAGGAAGTTTCTATCTTCAGATAGAAACTGGAGAGAAGCTTTCTGAGCAGCTGCTTTGTGACGTGTGCATTCCACACACAGAAATATACCTTTCTTCTGCTAGTGGATTCCGGAACCATTTTGGAGTAAAAGCTACCAAGAGATATTCGGGAGTATAGCGATGATTATGTTGAAAAAGGAAATATCCTCAGACAAAATCTGGAAAGTAGATATCTGTGAAACTGCTTTGTGTTTGACATATTTATTCATCTCACATAGTTAAAACTTTCATTATATTACACAGTTTGGAAACTCCGTCATGCACATATCTGCAAAGGGACATTCCGGACCACATTCAGGACAATGGTGAAAGAGGAGATATCTTCAGATAAAAACTGGATAGAAGCTTTCGGAGAAACTACTTTGTGATATATGCATTCCACTCAGGGAGTTATACCTCTTTTCTCACAAGGCAGTGTTTGAACACTGTTCTGTGAAACCGAAAAAGAGATATTTCAGAACGCATTGAGGACTAAGGCGAATAGTGAAATATACTGAAATAAAATCGAGTAAGAAGCCTTCCAAGAATCTGCTGTCTGATATGTGCATTCACTTCATAGAGTTAATGTTTACTCTATGTTTCCGAGTTTCAAACTCTATCTTGGAAGAATCTGTGAAGGGATATTTAGTGAAGCCCGGAGGCTTGTGGTGAGCAAGGAAATGCTTTCTGATGAAACCTGCTGAGAAACCTTCTGAGCAACTACTTTGTGATGCATGTATTCGTCTCATAGAGCTAAACCATTATTTCATTTGAGCAGCATGAAATCACTGTTTTTGTGGAATCTGAGGAAGGACATTTTGGAATGATCCTTAGAATATGGAGAAAGAAATATCCTCAGGTAAACTCTAGAAGGAAGCTTTCTGTGAAACTGCTCTGTGTCGTCTTAACTCCTCTCACTCAGATAAGCATCTCTTTTCACTGAGCAGTTTTCTAGCCCTGTGTATGTTTAGCGTGTGATGGGATATAAGGGATCACTTTGAGGCTAACGTTGAAAGAGGAAATATGATCAGACCGAAGCTGGAGAGAAGCTTTCCGAGGAACTGCTTTGTGACGTGTACATTCCAGTCACACTGTTATACCTTTCTTCTCATTCAGCATCGGGGAAATCCGTTTGGAGGAACAGGTACCAAGTGATATTCGGGAGCATGTGGTTGCCTATGGTGAAAAGCAAATCACCTCAGACAAAAACTGGAAAGAAGCTTTCTAGGAAAATACTCTGTAATATGTGTAATCATCTCAGATAGATAAAGCTTTCTTAACATTACCCAGCTTGGAAACTGTCATGGACGGATCCAAGAAGGGACCTTCGGGAGCACATTCTGGACTATGGTGAAAAAGGAAATATCTTCAGACAAAAACTGGAAAGAAGATTTCTGTGAAACTGCATTGTGTTAGATATATTTATTCGTCTCACATAGTTAAAACTTTAATTATGTTATGCAGTTTGGAAACTGCGTCATGCACAGATCTGCAAAGGGACATTCTGGACCACATTCAGGACAATGGTGAAAGAGGAGATATCTTCAGATATAAACTGGATAGAAGCTTTCTATGAATCTGTTTCTTGCTATGTTTATTCATCTCACATAGATGAAGCTTTCTTTACATTACGCAGCTTGGAAACTCCCTCGTGGTTGGATCCGTGAAGGGATATTTGGGATCATATTCGGGCCTATGGTGAAATAGGGAATACAGTCAGATAAAAACTGGAAAGAAGCTTTCTGAGAAACTGCTTGGTGATGTGTGGATTCCACTCAGGGAGTTATAACTTTCTTCTCATAAGGCACAGTTGGAACACTGTTCCTGTAAAACCAAAAGAGTGATATTCCGAACACATTGAAGACTATGGCAGAATTGAAATGTCGTCCATTAAAAAACAGAAAGAAGCACTCCAAAAAACTTCTCTGTGACATGTCCATTCTTATCACAGGGTTAAAGCTTACTCTAAATTTCCCAGTTTGAAAGTCAGTCTTTGAGGGATCTGCGAAGGCATAGTAAGTGGCGACCGTAGGCCTGTCTGAGGCAAGAAAATGTCTTCTATTGAAAATCGGAGAGAAGCTTTCTGCGCAAATCTTTTGAGATGTTTGTATTCATATCATAGCAATAAATCATTCTTTGGATGGAGCAGTTTGAAACCACATTTTCTGTGGAATCTGAGAAAGGACATTTGGAAATGCTCTTTAGAATATCCTGAAAAAGAAATAATGAGAGAGAGAATCCAGAAGGAAGCTTTCTGTGAAACTGCTCTGTGTCACGTGAGTTTTGCTCACACAGTTAAGCTTCTCTTTCCATTGAACTGTATCATAACACTGTTTTTGCTTAGTCTGCGAAGGGATACTCTGGAGGTCTTTGAGGTTTATGGTGAGAAAGGAAACGACTTCAGATAGAAATTAGAGAGAAGCTTTCTGAGGAGCTGCTTTGTGACGTGTGCATTCCACTCAGGAAAATACACCTTTCTTCTCCTAGAGGATTCCGGAATCCCTTTTGGAGAAAAAGCTACCAAGAGATATGCCGCAGTCGACTAAGTTGAAAAATTAAATATCCTCAGACAAAAACTGGAAAGAAGATTTCTGTGAAACTGCTTTGTGTTAGATATAATATTTCATCTTGCATAGTTAAAACTTTAGTTATATTACGCAGTTTGGGAACTCCGTCATGCACAGATCCACGAAGGGACGTTCGGGAGCACATTCAGGGCTACAGTGAAAGAGGAGATATCTTCAGATAAAAACTAAATAGAAGCTTTCTGAGAAACTACTTTGTGATGTGTGCATTCCACTCAGGGAGTTATACTTCTTTTCTCACAAGGCAGTGTTTGAACACTGCTCCTGTGAAACCGAAAGAGTGATATTTCGGAACGCATTGAGGACTATAGTGAATAGTGAAATATACTGAAATAAAATCGAGGAAGAAGCGTTCCAAGAATCTGTTCTCTGATATGTGCATTCACTTCACCAAGTTAATGCTTACTCTATGTTGCCCAGTTTCAAAACTCTGTCTTTTTAGAATCTGGGAAGGAATATTTAGTGACATCCGGAGGTTTGTGGTGAACGAGGAAACGCCTTGCAATGAAACCAGCAGAGAAACGTTCTGAGCAACTGCTTTGCGATGTGTGTATTCGTCTCATAGACTTAAATCTTTCTTTGGATTGAGCAGGTTGAAATCACTGTTTTTGTCGCTGCTGAGGAAGGACATTTGGGAACGATCCTTAGAATATGGAGAAAGAAATATCCTCAGGTAAAATCCAGAAGGAAGGTTTCTGTGAAACAGCTCTGTGTCGTTTTAAATCCTCTCACTCAGTTAAGCCTGTCTTTTCATTGAGCAGTTTTCTATCCCTGTGTATGTTTAGCATGTGATGGGATATTCGGGAGCACTTTGAGGCTTACGGTGAAAAAGGAAATATGTTCAGACTGAAACTGAACAGAAGCTTTCCGAGGAAATGCTTTGTAAAGTGTGCATACCAGTCACAGTGTTATACCTCACTTCTCATACAGCGTTGGGGAAACCCTTTTGGAGAAACAGGTATCAAGTAATAACGGGAGCATGTTGATGCCAATGATGGAAAGGGAACAAACCTCAGACAAAAACTGGAAAGAAGCTTTCTAGGAAACTACTCTGTGATATGTGTAATCATCTCACATAGATAAAGCTTTCTTTACATTATGCAGCTTGGAAACTGTCATGGATGGATCCACGAAGGGAACTTCGGGAGCACATTCTGGACTATGGTGAAAAGGGAAATATCTTCAGACAAAAACGGGAAAGAAGCTTTCTGTCAATCTGTTTCTTGCTATGTTTATTCATCTCACATAGGTGAAGCTTTCTTTCCGTTACGCAGTTTTGAAACTCCTTCGTGGATGGATCCATGAAGGGATATTTTGGATCACATTTGGGCCTATGGTGAAATAGGAAATACAGTCAGATAAAAACTGGAGAGAAGTTTTCTGAGAAACTGCTTGGTGATGTGTGGATTCCACTCAAGGAGTTATAACTTTCGTCTCATAAGACACAGTTTGAACACTGTTCCTGTAAAACCAAAAGAGTGATATTCCGAGCACCTTGAAGACTATGGCAAAATTGAAATGTCGTCTATTAAAAAACAGAAAGAAGCACTCCAAGAAACTGCTCTGTGACATGTGCATTCTTATCACAGGGTTAAAGCTTACTCTATATTTCCCAGTTTGAAAGTCGGTCTTTGAGGGTTCTGCAAAGGCATAGTAAGCAGCGACTGTAGGCCTGTCTGAGGCATGGAAATGTCTTCCATTCAAAATCGGAGAGAAGCTTTCTGTGTAACTCTTTTGTGATGTTTGTATTCATCTCATAGCGATAAATCATTCTTTGGATGGAGCAGTTTGAAATCACTGTTTCTGTGGAATCTGAGAAAGGACATTTGGAAAAGCTCTTTAGAATTTCCTGAAAAAGAAATAATCTGAGAGAGAAACCAGAAGGAAGCTTTCTGTGAAACTGCTCTGTGTCACGTGAGTTTTGCTCACACAGTTAAGGTTCTCTTTTCATTGAGCTGTATCATAACACTGTTTTTGCTTAGTCTGTGATGGGATACTCTGGAGGTTTTGAGGCTTATGGTGAGAAAGGAAACATCTTCAGATAGAAACTAGAGAGAAGCTGTCTGAGGAGCTGCTTGTGACGTGTGCATTCCACTCAGGAAAATATACCTTTCTTCTCCTAGAGGATTCCGGAATCCCTTTTGGAGAAAAATCTACCAAGAGATATGCTGGAGTCGACCAAGGTGAAAAATTAAATATCCTCAGACAAAAACTGGAAAGAAGATTTCTGTGAAACTGCTTTGTGTTAGATATATTTATTCATCTCGCATAGTTAAAACTTTAATTATAATACGCAGTTTGGAAACTCAGTAACGCAAAATTAAGCAAATGTACATTTGGGAGCCCATTCATGTCTATGGTGAAAGAGGAGATATCCTCATATAAAAACTGGATAGAAGCTTTCTGAGAAACTACTTTGTGATGTATTCATTGCACTCAGGGAGTTATACCTCTTTTCTCACAAGGCAGTGTTGGAACATTGTTTCTGTGAAACCGAAAAAGTGATATTGGGAATGCATTGAGGTCTATGGCGAATAGTGAAATATATTGAAATAAATCGAGGAAGAAGTTTTCCAAGCATTTGCTCTCTGATATGTGCATTCACTTCACAGAGTTAATGCTTACTCTATGTTGCCCCGTTTTGAAACTCTATCTTTGAAGAATCTGTGAAGGGATATTTAGTGAAGCCTGGAAGCTTGTGGTTAGCGAGGAAACGTCCTTCTGATGAAACCTGCAGAGAAAGGTTATGAGCAACTGCTTCGGGATGTGTGTATTTGTCTCATAGAGTTATACCATGCTTCGGATTGAGCAGCTTGAAATCACTGTTTTTGTGGAATCTGAGGAAAGACATTTGGGCACGATCCTTAGAATATGGAGAAAGAAATATCCTCAGTAAAATCCGGAAGGAAGCTTTCTGTGAAACTGCTCTGTGTCGGCTTAATTCCTCTCACTCAGATAAGCCTCTCTTTCCATTGATTAGTTTTCTAGCCCTGTGTATGTTTAGTATGTGATGGGATATTCGGGAGCACTTTGAGGCTAACAATGAAAAAGGAAATTGGAGAGAAGCTTTCCGAGGAAGAGCTTTGTGACATGTGCATTCCAGTCACAGAGTTATACCTCTCTTCTCATACAACGTCTGGGAAAACCTTTTGGAGAAACAAGTACCAAGTGATATTCGGGAGCATGTTGATGCCTATGGTGAAAAGGGAAATAGCCACAGACAAAAAATGGAAAGAAGCTTTCTAGGAAACGACTCAGTGATATGTGTAATCATCTCACATAGATAAAGCTTTATTTAAATTACGCAGCTTGGAAACTGTCATGGACGGATCCACGAAGGGACTTTGGGAGCACATTCTGGACTAAGGTGAAAAAGGAAATATCTTCAGATAAAAACTGAAAGGAAGTTTTCTGTGAATCTGCTTGTTATGTTTATTCATCTCACGTAGATGAAGTTTTCTTTACATTACGCAGCTGGGAGACTCCCTCGTGGATGGATCCTCGAAGGGATATTTGGGATCACATGCGAACCTATGGTTAAAGAGGAAATATATTGAGATAAAAACTGCAGAGAAGCTTTCTGAGAAACTGCTTGGTGATGTGTGCATTCAACTCAGGGAGTTATAACTTTCTTCTCATAAGGCACAGTTTGAACACTGTTCCTGTAAAACCAAAAGAGTGGTATTCAGAGCATTTTGAAAACTATGGCAAAAAGTGAAATGTCATCCCATAAAAAAACAGAAAGAAGTACTCGAAGAAATTGTTCTCTGACATGCCCATCCTTATCACAGGGTTAAAGCTTACTCTACACTTCCCAGTTTGAAAGTCAGCCTTTGAGGGTTCCTCGAAGAGATAGTAAATGGCGACTGGAGGCCTGTGATAGGAAAGGAAATGTCTTCCTTCGAAAATCAGAGAGAAGCTTCCTGCCCAACTCGTTTGAGATGTTTGTATTCATCTCATAGAGTTACATCATTCTTTGGGTTGAGCAGTTTGAAATCACTGTTTCTGTGGAATCTGAGAAAGGACATTCGGAAACGCTCTTTAGAATATCCTGAAAAAGAAATAACCTCAGAGATAAACCAGAAGGAACCTTTCTGTGAAACTGCTCTGTGTCACGTGAATTCCACTCACACAGTTAAGCTTCTCCTTTCATTAAGCTGTATCATAACACTGATTTTGTTTAGTCTGTGAAGGGATATTCTGGAGTGTTTTGAGGCTTATGGTGACATAGGAAACGACTTCAGAGAGAAACTTGAGAGAAAATTTATGAGAAGGTGCTCTGTGATGTGTGCATTCCACTCACAGAAATATACCTTTCTTCTCCTAGAGGATTCCAGAATCCCTTTTGTAGAAAAAAGCTAACAAGAGATATTTGGGAGTGTATCGACGACTATGGTGAAAAAGGAAACATCCTTAGACAAAAACTGGAAAGAAGATTTCTGTGAAACTGCTTTGTGTTAGATATATTTATTCATATCCCATAGTAAAAACTTTAATTATATTAGGCAGTTTGGAAACTCTGTCAGGTACAGAAATGCGAAGGGAAATTCATGAGCACATTCAGGCCTATGGTGAAGGAGGAGATACCTTCAGATAAAAACTGGATAGAAGCTTTCTGAGAAACTACTTTGTAATGTATGCATTCCACTGAGGGAGTTGTACCTCTATTCTCACAAGATAGTGTTTGAACACAGTTCTTGTGAAACCGAAAAGGTGATATTTCGGAACGCCTTGAGGACTATGGCGAATAGTGCAATATACTGAAATAAAATCGAGGAAGAAGCGTTCCAGGGATCTGCTCTCTGATATGTGCATTCACTTCACAGAGATAATGCTTACTCTAAGTTGCCCAGTTTCGAAACTCTGTCCTTGAAGAATCTGTGAAGGGATATTTAGTGATGCCCAGAGGCTTGTGGTGAGTGAGGAAACGTCTTCCAATGAAACCTGCAGAGAATCTTTCTGAGCAACTGCTTTCGATGCGTGTATTCATGTCAGGAAGTTAAACCATTATTTGGTTTGAGCAGCTTGAAATTATTGTTTCTGTGGAATCTGAGAAAGGACATTTCTGAACTATCCTTAAATATGGAGAAAGAAATATCCTCAGGTAAAATCCAGAAGGAAGCTTTCTGTGAAACTGCTTTGTGTGGCCTTAATTCCTCTCAGTCAGTTCAGCCTCTCTTTTCATAGATCAGTTCTCTAACCCTGTGTATATTTAGCGAGTGATGGGATATTCGGGAGCACTTTGAGTCTCACCTTGAAATAGGAAATATTATCAGAACGAAACTGGAGAGAAGCTTTCCGAGGAACTGCTTTGTGACATATGCTTTCAATGACAGTGTTATACCTCCCTTGTCATACAGCGTTGGTGAAACCCTTTTGGAGGAACAGGTACCAAGTGATATTCGAGAGCATGTTGATGCCTATGGTGAAAAGGGAAATGGCCTCAGAGGAAAATTGGAAAGAAGCTTTCCAGGATACTACTCTGTGATATGTGTATTCATCTCACATAGATAAAGCTTTCTTTACATTACACAGCTTTGAAACTATCGTGGACAGATCCCAGAAGGGACGATCGAGAGCACATTCAGGACTATGGTGAAAATGGAAATATCTTCAGATAAAAACTGGAAAGAAGCTTTCTGTAAATCTGCTTTTTGCTATGTTTAATCATCTCACATAGCTGAAGCTTTCTTTACATTGCACAGCTTGGAAACTCCCTCATGGATGGATACGCGATGGAATATTTGGGATCACATTTGGGCCTATGATGAAATAGGAAATGTAGTCAGATAAAAAATGGAGAGAAGCTTTCTGAGAAACTGCTTGGTGATGTGTGCATTCCACTCAGCAGCTATAACTTTCTTCTCATAAGGCACAGTTTGAGCACTGTTCCTGTAAAACCAAAAGAGTGATATTCGGAGCACATTGAAGACTATGGCAAAATGTCAAATGTCGCCCAAAAAAAAACAGAAAGAAGCACTTGAAGAAGCTGCTCTCTGACATGACCATTTTATTCACAGGGTTAAAGCTTCCTCTACATTCCACAGTTTGAAAGTTGGTCTTTGAGGTTCCTGCGAAGGGATAGTAAGTGGCGACTGGAGGCCTGTGTGCGGCAAGGATATATCTTCCGTCAAAAATTGGAGAGAACATTTCTGTGCAACTCTTTTGTGATGTTTGTATTAATCTCATAGCGTTATAAGATTCTTTGGATTGAGCAGTTTGAAATCACTGTTTCCGTGGAATCTGAGAAAGGACATCTGGAAACGCTGTTTAGAATATCCTGAAAACGGAGTAACCTCAGAGAAAACCAGAAAGAAGCTTTCTGTGAAACTGCTCTCTGTCATGTGAATTCTGCTCACACAGTTAAGCTTCACTTTTCATAGAGCAGTATCATAACACTGTTTTTGTATAGTCTATGAAGCAATTTTCTGAAGTGCTTTGAGGCTTACAGAGAGAAAGGAAACGTGTTTAGATAGAAACTGGATAGAAGCTGTCTGTGGAGCTACTTTGTGACGTGTGCGTTCCACCCACAGAAATACACCTTTCTTCTCCTAGAGGATTCCAGAATCCCTTTTGGAGAAAAAGCTACCAAGAGATATTCAGTAGAATAGCGACAACTATGATGATAAAGGAAATATCCTCAGACAAAAACTGGAAAGAAGATTTCAGTGAAATTGCTTTGTGTTACATATATTTGCTCATCTTGCATAGTTAAACATTAATTATATTACTCAGTTTGGAAACTCCGTCATGCACAGATCCGCGAAGGGACTTTTGGGAGCACATTCAGGCCTACGGTGAAAGAGGAGATATCTTCAGATAAAAACTGGATAGAAGCTTTCTGAGAAACTACTTTGTGATGTATGCATTCCACTCAGGGAGTTATACTTCTTTTCTCACAAGGCAGTGTTTGAACACTGTTCCTGTGAAACCGAAAAAGGGATATTTCGGAACGCATTGAGGACTATGGCGAATAGTGAAATATACTGAAATAAAATTGAGGAAGAAGCGTTCCAAGAATCTGCTCTCTGATATGTGCATTCACTTCACAGAGTTAATGCTTACTCTATGTTGCCCAGTTTCGAAATTCTGCCTTTGAAGAATCTGTGAAGGGATATTTAGTGACGTCCGGAGGCTTGAGGTGAGCGAGGAAACATCTTCCAATGAAACCTGCAGAGAAACGTTCTGAGCAACTGCTTTGCAATGTGTGTATTTGTCTCATAGAATTATACCATTCTTTGGATTGAGCAGCTTGAAATATTCGTTTTCGTGGAATCTGAGGAAGGACATTTGGGAACGATCCTTAGAATATGGGGAAAGAAATATCCTCAGGTAAAATCCAGATGGAAACTTTCTGTGAAACTGCTCTGTGTCGCCATAATTCCTCTCACTCAGATAAGCCTCTCTTTTCAATGTGCAGTTTTCTAGCCCTGTGTATGTTTAGCTTGTGATGGGATATTCGGGAGCACTTTGAGGCTAACGGTGAAAAAGGAAATATGTTCAGCCCGAAACTGGAGAGAAGGTTTCCGAGGCACTGCTTTGTGATGTGTGCATTTCAGTGATAGTGTGATACCTCTCTTCCATACAGCATCCAGGAAACCCTTTTGGAGAAACTGGTACCAAGTGATATTTGGGAGCATGTTGATGCTGATGGTGAAAAGGGAAATAGCCTCAGACAAAAACTGGAAAGAAGCTTTCTAGGAAACTACTCAGTGATATGTGTAATCATCTCACATAGATAAAGCTTTCTTTACATTACACAGCTTGGACACTGTCATGGACGGATCCATGAAGGGATCTTTGGGAGCACATTCTGGACTATGGTGAAAAAGGAAATATCTTCAGATAAACACTGGAAAGAAGCTTTCTGTGAATCTGCTTTTTGCTATGTTTATTCATCTCTCATACATTAACCTTTCTTTACATTACACAGCTTGGAAACTCCCTCTTGGATGGATCCGTGAAGGGATATTTGGGATCACATATGAGCCTATGGTGAAAGGCGAAATATAATCTGATAAAAACTGCAGAGAAGCTTTCTGAGAAACTGCTTGGTGATGTGTGCATTCCACTCAGGGAGTTATAACTTTCATCTCGAAGGCACAGTTTGAACACAGGTCCTCTAAAACCAAAAGAGTGATATTCGGAGCACATTGAAGACTATGGCAAAAAGTGAAATGTTGTCCAATAAAAAACAGAAAGAAGGACTCAAAGAAACTGCTCTCTGACATGTCCATTCTTTTCACAGTGTTAACGCTTACTCTACATTTCCCAGTTTGAAAGTCGGTCTTTAAGGGTTCTGCGAAGGGATAGTAAGTGGTGACCGGAGGCCTATGTGAGGCAAGGAATTGTCTTTCATCGAAAATAGGAGGGAAGCTTTCTGCACATCTCTTTTGTGATGTTTGTATTCATCTCATAGAGTTAAATCATTCTTTGGATTGAGCAGTTTGAAATCACTGTTTCTGTGGAATCTGAGAAAGAACATTTGGAAATGCTCTTTAGAATATCCTGAAAAATAAATAACCTCAGAGATAAACCAGAAGGAAGCTTTCTGTGAAACTGTTCTGTGTCATGTGAATTCCACTCACACAGTTAAGCTTCCCTTTTCGTTGAGCTGTATCATAACACTGTTTTTGTTTAGTCTGCAAAGGTATATTCTGGAGGGCTTTGAGGCTTGCGGTGAGAAAGGAATGTCTTCAGATGGAACCTGAAGAGATTCTTTCTGAAGAGCTGCTTTGTGACGTGTGCATTGCACTCACAGAAATACACCTTTCTTCTCCTAGCGGATTCCGGAATCCCTTTTGGAGAAAAGCTACCAAGAGATATTTGGGAGTATAGTGACGACTATGGTGTAAAAGGAAATATCCTCAGAGAAAAACTGGAAAGAAGATTTCTGTGAAACTGCTTTGTGTTAGATATATTTATTCGTCTCGAATAGTCAAACCCTCAATTATATTACACAGTTTGGAAACTCTGTCATGCGCAAATCCACCAACTGACGTTTGGGAACACGTTCAGGCCTACGGAGAAAGAGGAGGAATCTTCAGGTAAAACTGGTTAGAAGCCTTCTGAGAAACTAATTTGTGATGTATGCATTCCACTCAGAGAGATATACCTCTTTTTCTCTCAAGGCTGTGTTTGAACACTGTTCCTGTGTAACCGAAAAAGTAATATTTCGGATCGCATTGAGGACTATGGCAAATAGTGAAATATACTGAAATAAAATCGAGGAAGAAGCGTTTCAAGAATCTGCTCTCTGATATGTGCATTCACTTCACAGATGTAAGGCTTACTCTATGTTGCCCAGTTTCGAAATTCTGTCTTTGAAGTACCTGGGAAGGGATATTTAGTGAGGCCTGAAGGCTTGTGGTGAGCGAGGAAATGCCTTCTGATGAAACCTGCAGAGAAACGTTCTGAGCACCTGCTTTGTGATGTGTGTATTTGCCCCAGAGTTAAACCAATCTTTGGATTGAGGAGCTTGAAATCACTGTTTTTGTGGAATATGAGGAAGAACATTTGGGAATGATCCTTAGAATATGGATAAAGAAATATTCTCAGATAAAATCCAGAAGGAAACTTTCTGTGAAACTTCTCTGTGTCATCTTAATTCCTCTCACTCAGTTAAGCCTCTCTTTTATTGAGAAGTTTTCTAACCCTGTATATGTTTAGAGTGTGATGGGATATTCGGGAGCACTTTGAGGTTTATGGTGAAAAAAGGAATATGTTCAGACCGAAAAAGGAGAGAAGCTTTCCAAGGAACTGCTTTGTGAAGTGTGCATTCCATTCACAGTGTTATACCTCTCTTCTCATACAGCGTCAGGGAAATCGTTTTGGAAAAACAGCTACCAAGAGATATTCGGGAGGATGTTGATGCCAATGGTGAAAAGGGAAATAGCCTCAGACAAAAACTGGAAAGAAGCTTTCAAGGAAACTACTCTGTGATATGTGTAATCATCTCACATAGAAGAAGACTTCTTTACATTACGCAGCTTGGAAACTGTCATGGACGGATCCACGAAGGGACCTTCGGGAGCACATTCTGGACTATGTTGAAAAAGGAAATATCTTCAGATAAAAACTGGAAAGAAGCTTTCTGTGAATCTGCTTTTGGATATGTTTATTCACCTCACATAGAAGAAGCGTTGTTTACATTACACAGCTTGGAAAATCCCTCATGGATGGATCGGCAAAAGGACATTTGGGATCGCATTCAGGCCTAAGGTGAAGTAGGAAATATAGTCAGATAAAAACTGGAGAGAATCCTTCTGAGAAACTGCTTGGTGATGTGTGCATTCCACTCAGGGAGTTATAACTTTCTTCTCATAAGGCACAGTTTGAAAACTGTTCCTGAAGAACCAAAACAGTGATATTCGGAGCACATTGAAGACTATGGGAAAAAGTGAAATGTCGTCCAATAAAAAACAGAAAGAAGCACTCGAAGAAACTGCTCTCTGACATGTCCATTCCTTTCACAGGGTTAAAGCTTTCTCTCCATTTCCCAGTGTGAAAGTCGGCCTCTGAGGTTTCTGCGAAGGGATAGTAAGTGGCGACCGGAGGCCTGTGTGAGGAAAGGTAATGTGTTCCACTGAAAATCGGAGAAAAGCTTTCTGCGTAACTCTTTTTTGATGTTTCTATTCATCTCATAGAGTAAAATCATTCCTTGGATTGAGCAGTTTCAAATCACTGTTTCTCTGGTGTCTGAGAAAGGACATTTGGAAAAGCTCTTTAGAATATCCTGAAAAGGAAATAACCTCAGATAGAAATCAGAAGGAAGCTTTCTGTGAAATTGCTCTGTGTCACGTGAATTCTTCTCACACAGTTAAGCTTCCCTTTTCATTGAGCTGCACCATAACACTGTTTGTGTTTAGTCTGCGAAGGGATATTCTGGAGGGCTTTGAGACTTACGGTGAGAAACAAAACATCCCCACATAGAAATTGGAGAGAAGCTTTCTGAGGAGGTGCTTCATGACATGTGCATTCCACTCACAGAAATGTACCTTTCTTTCCCTGGAGGATTCCAGAATCCCTTTGGAGAAAAAGCTATCAAGAGAAATTCGGGAGTACAGGTAGGCCTATTGTGAAAAAGGAAATATCCTCAGACGAAAACTGGAAAGAAATTTTCGGTGAAACTGTTTTGTGTTAGATATATTTATTTGACTCACATAGTTAAAACCTTAATTATATTACACAGTTTGGGAACTCCGTCATACACAGATCCGCTAAGGGACAATCGGGAGCACATTCAGGCCTACGGTGAAAGAGGAGATATGTTCAGATAAAAACTGGATAGAATCTTTCTGAGAAACTACTTTGTGATGTATGCATTCCACTCAGGGAGTTATACCTCTTTTCTCACAAGACAGTGTTTGAACACTGTTCCTCTGAAACCAAAAAAGTGATATTTCGGAACACATTGAGGACTATGGCGAATAGTGAACTACACTGAAATAAAATCGAGGAAGAAGCGTTCCAAGAATCTGCTCTCTGATATGTGCATTCTCTTCACAGAGTTAATGCTTACTCTATGTTGCCCAGTTTCGAAACTCTGTCTTTGAAGGATCTGTGAAGGGATATTTAGTGACGCCCGGAGGCTTGTGGTGAGCGAGGAAACGTCTTCCGATGAAAACTGAATAGAAACGTTCTGAGCAACTGCTTTGCGATGTGTGTATTCATCTCCTAGAGTTAAACCACTCTTTGGATTGAGCAGGTTGAAATCACTGTTTTTGTGGAATCTGAGAAAGGACGTTTGGGAATGATCCTTATAATATAGAGAAAGAAATATCCTCAGGTAAAATCCAGAAGGAAGCTTTCTGTGAAACTGCTCTGTGTCGTCTTAATTCCCCTCACTCAGATAAGTCTCTCTTTTCATTGAGCAGTTTTCTAGCCATGTGTATGTTTAGCGTGTGATGGGATATTCGGGAGCACTTTGAGGTTAACGTTGAAAAAGGAAGTATGTTCAGACCGAAACTGGAGAGAAGCTTACTGAGGGACTGCTTTATGACGTGTGCATTCCAATCATAGTGTTATACCTCTCTTCTCATGCAGCATCAGACAAACCCTTTTGGAGAAACAGGTACCCAGTGATATTCGGGAGCATATTGATGCCGATGGTGAAAAGAGAAATAGCTTCAGACAAAAACCGGAAAGAAGCTTTCTAGAAAACTACTCCATGATATCTGTAATCATCTCACATAGAGAAAGCTTTCTTTACATTATGCATCTTGGAAACTGTCATGGACGGATCCACGAAGAGACCTTCGGGAGCATATTCTCGACTATGGAGAAAAAGGAAATATCTACAGATAAAAACTGGAAAGTAGCTTTCTGTGAATCTGCTTTTGGCTATGCTTATTCATCTCACATAGATGAAGCTTTCTTTACAGTACATAGCTTGGAAACTCCCTCGTGGATGTTTGGGATCACATTCGGGCCCATGGTGAAAGAGGAAATATTGTCAGATAAAAACTGGAGAGAAGCTTTCTGAGAAACTGCTTGGTGATGTGTGCATTCCACTCAGGCAGTTATAACTTTCTTCTCATAAGGCACAGTTTGAACACTGTTCTGTAAAACCAAGAGTGATATTCGGAGCACATTGAAGACTATGGCAAAAAGTGAAATGTCGTCCCATAGAAAACAGAACGAAACACTTGAAGAAACTGCTCTCTGACATGTCCATTCTTTTCACAGGGTTAAAGCTTAGTGTACATTTCCCAGTTTGAAAGTCCGTCTTTGAGGGTTCTGCAAAGGGATAGTAAGTGGCCACCGGAGGCCTGTGTGAGGCAAGGAAATGTCTTCCATCGAAAATCGGAGAGAAGCTTTCTGCGCAACTATTTTGTGATGTTTGTATTCATCTCATAGAGTTAAATCATTCTTTGGATTGAGCAGTTTGAAATCACTGTTTCTGTGGAATCTGAGAAAGGACATTTGGAAAAGCTCTTTAGAATATCCTGAAAAAGAAATAACCTCAGAGAGAAACCAGAAGGAAGCTTTCTGTGAAACTGCACTGTGTCACATGAATTCCACTCACACAGTTAAGCTTCTCTTTTCATTGCACTGTATTATAACACTGTTTTTGTTTAGTCTGCAAAGCGATATTCTGGAGGGCTTTGACGCTTATGGTGAGAAAGGAAACGTCTTCAGATAGAATCTGGAGAGAAGGTTTCTGAGGAGCTGCTTTGTGACGTGTGCATTCCACTTACAGTAATATAGCTTTCTTCTCCTAGAGGATTCGAGAATCCCTTTTGGAGGAAAAGCTACCAAGAGATATTCGGGAGTATAGCGACGAGTACGGTGAAAAAGGAAATATCCTCAAACAAGAACTGGAAAGAAGATTTCTGTGAAACTGCTTTGTGTTAATTATTTTTATTCATCTCGCATAGTTCAGACTTTAATTATATTACGTAGTTTGGAAACTCTGTCATGCACAGATCTGTGCAGGGACGTTCGGGAGAACATTCAGGCCTACGGTGAAGGAGGAGGTATCTTCAGATAAAAACTGGATAGAAGCTTTCTGAGGAACAAATTTGTGATGTTTGCATTCCACTCAGGGAGTTATACCTCTTTTCTCACAAGGCATGGTTTGAACACTGTTCCTGTGAAACCGAAAAAGTGATATTTCCGAATGCTTTGAGGACTATGGTGAATAGTGAAATATACTGAAATAAAATCGAGGAAGAAGCGTTCCAAGAATCTGCTCTCTGATATGTGCATTCTCTTCACAGAGTTAATGCTTACTCTATGTTGCCCAGTTTCGAAACTCTGTCTTTGAAGGATCTGTGAAGGGATATTTAGTGACGCCCGGAGGCTTGTGGTGAGCAAGGAAACGTCTTCCGATGAAAACTGCAGAGAAACTTTCTGAGCAACTGCTTTGCGATGTGTGTATTCGTCTCATAGAGTTAAACCATTCTTTGGATTCTGCAGCTTGAAATCACTGTTTTTGTGGCATCTGAGGAAGGATATTAGGGAAGGATTTTTAGAATATGGAGAAAGAAATATCCTCAGGTAAAATCCAGAGGAATCTTTCCGTGAAACTGCTCTGTGTTGTCTTAATTTTTCTCACTCAGGTAAGCCTCTCTTTTCATTGAGCAGTTTTCTAACCCTGTGTATGTTTGGCGTGTGATGGGGTATTCGTGAGCACCTTGAGGCTTGCGGTTTAAAAGGAAATATGTTGGGACAGAAAATAGGGAGAAGCTTTCCGAAGAATTTCTTTGTGACGAGTGCTTTCCATTCACATTGTTATACCTCTCTTCTCATACAGCGTCGGTGAAACCCTTTTGGAGAAACAGGTACCAAGTGATATTCTGGAGTATGGTGCTGCTGATGGTGAAAAGGGAAATAGCTTCAGAAAAAAACTGAGAAGAAGCTTTCTAGGAAACTACTCTGTGATATGTGTAATCATCTCACATTGATAAAGCTTTCTTTACATTACGCAGCGTAGAAACTGTCATGAACGGATCCTGGAAGGGAGCTTCGGGAGCACATTCAGAATTATGGTGAAAAAGGAAATATCTTCAGATAAAAACTGGAAAGAAGGTTTCTGTGAATCTGCTTCTTGCTATGTTTATTCATTTCACAAAGATGAAGCTTCCTTTACATTTTGCAGCTGGGAAAGTCCCTCGAGAATCAATCTGCGAAGGGATATTTGGGATCACATTCAGGCCTATGGTGAAAAAGGAATTACAGTCAGATAAAAACTGGAGAGAAGCTGTCTGACAAACTGTTTGGTGACGAGTGCATTCCATTCGGGGTGTTATAATTTTGTTCTCATAAGGCACCGTTTGAACACTGTCCCTGTAAAACCAAAAGAGTTATATTCAGAGCACATTGAAGACTATGGCAAAAAGTGAAATGTTGTCCAATAAAAAACAGAAAGAAGCACTCAAAGAAACTGCTCTCTGGCATGTCCATTCTTTTCACAGCGTTAAACCTTACTCTACATTTCACAGTTTGAAAGTCGGTCTTTGAGGGTTCTGTGAAGGGATATTATGTGGAAACCGGAGGCCTGTGTCGAGCAAGGAAATGTCTTCCATCGAAAATTGGGGAGACACTTTCTGTGTAACTCTTTTGTGATGTTTGTATGCATCTTATAGAGTTAAACCATTCTTTGATTTGAGTAGTTTGAAATGACTGTTTCTGTGGAATCTGAGAAAGAACATTTGGAAAAGCTCTTTATAATATCCTGAAAAAGGAATAACCTCAGAGAGAAACCCGAAGGAAGCTTTCTGTGAAACTGCTCTGTGTCACGTGGATTCCAATCACACAGTTAAGCTTCTCTATTCATTGAGCAGTAAAATCCAGTAGGAAGCTTTCTGTGAAGCTGCACTGTGTCATCTTAATTCCTCTCGCTCAGTTAAGCCTCTCTTTTCGTTTAGCACTTTTCTAACACTGTGTATGTTTAGCATGTGGTGGGATATTCGGGAGCACTTTGAGGCTTCCGGTGGAAAAGGAAATGTATTCAGACCGAAAATGGAGAGAAGGTTTGCGAGGAACTGCTTTGTGACCTGTGCATTCCACTCACAGTGTTATACCTCTCTTCTCATACATGGTAAGGGAAACCCTTTTGGAGAAACAGGTACCAAGTGATATTCAGGAGCATGTTGATGCCGATGGTGAAAAGGGAAATAACCTCAGACAAAAACTGGAAAGAAGCTTTCTAGAAAACTACTCTGCGATATGTGTAATCATCTCACATAGATAAAGCTTTCTTTACATTACGCAGCTTGACACTGTCATGGATGGATCCACGAAGGGACCTTCGGGAGCACATTCAGGACTATGATGAAAAAGGAAATATCTTCAGATAAAAACTGTAAAGAAGCCTTCTGTGAATCTGCTTTTTGCTATGTTTATTCACCTCACTTAGATGAAGCTTACTTTACATTATGGAGTTTGAAAACTCCCTCGTGGATGGATCTGTGAAGGAACATTTGGGATCACATTTGGGCCCATGGTGAAACAGGAAATATAGTCAGATAAAAACTGGAGAGAAGCTTTCTGAGAAACTACTTGGTGATGTGTGCATTCCACTCAGGGAGTTATAACATTCTTCTCATAAGGCACAGTTTGAACACTATTCCTGTAAAAACCGAAAGAGTGATATTCGGAGCACATTGAAGACTATGGCAAAAAGTGAAATGTCGTCCATTAAAAAACAGAAAGAAGCACTCGAAGAAACTGCTCTCTGACATGCCCATTCTTTTCACAGGGTTGAAGCTTCCTTTACATTTCCCAGTTTGAAAGTTGGTCTTTGAGGGTTCTGCGAAGGGATATTATGTGGCAACCTGAGGCCAGTGTCGAGCAAGGAAATGTCTTCCATCGAATACTGTAGAGAATATTTGTCTGCAACTCTTTTGTGATGTTTGTATTCATCTCATAGAGTTAAATCATTCTTTGGATAGAGCAATTTGAAATCACTGTGTCTGTGGAATCTGAGAAAGGACATTTGGAAATGCTCTTTTGAATATCCTGGAAAAGAAATAACCTCAGAGGGAAACCAGAAGGAAGCTTTCTGTGAAACTACTCTGTGTCACGTGAATTCCGGTCACACAGGTAAGCTTCTCTTTTCATAGAGGAGTATCATAACACTGTTTTTGTATAGTCTATGAAGCGATATTCCGAAGCGTTTTGAGGCTCACAGAGAGAAAGGAAACGTGTTTAGATAGAAACTGGATAGAAGCTTTCTGTGGAGCTGCTTTGTGACGTGTGCGTTCCACCCACAGAAATATACCTTTCTTCTTATAGAGGATTCCAGAATCCCTGTTGGAGAAAAAGCTACCATGATGCATTCGGGAGTATAGGGACGGCTATGGTGAAAAAGGAAATATCCTTAGAAAAAAACTGGAAAGAAGCTTTCTGGGATACTGCTTTGCCTTAGGTATATTTATTCAGCTCGGATAGTTAAAACTTTTGTTATATTATGCAGTTTGGAAACTCCGTCTTGCACGGATCCGCGAAGGGACATTTGGGAACACATTCAGGCCTATGGTGAAAGAGGAGATATCTTCAGATAAAAACTGGATAGAAGCTTTCTGAGAAAGTAATTTGTGACGTGTGTATTCCACTCAGGGAGTTATACCTCTTTTCTCACAACCAGTGTTTGAACACTGTTCCTGTGAAAACGAAAAAGTGATATTTCGGAGTTCATTTAGGACTATGGCAAATAGTGAAATATACTGAAATAAAATCGAGTAAGAAGCGTTCCAAGAACTGCTCTCTGATATGTGCATTCACATCACAGAGTTAATGCTTACTCTTTGTTGCCCAGTTTCGAAACTCTGTCTTTGAAGAATCTGTGAAGGGATATTTAGTGACACCCGGAGGCTTGTGGAGAGCAAGGAAACGTCTTCCGATGAAACCTGCAGAGAAACTTTCTGAGCAACTGCTTTGTGATGTGTGTATTTGTCTCATAGAGTTAAACCATTCTTTGGATTCTGCAGGTTGAAATCACTGTTTTTGTGGAATCTGAGGAAGGACATATCTGAGGAAGGGATATTCAGGAGCGCTTTGAGACTCGTGGTGAGAAAGGAAACACCTTCAGATAGAAACTGGAGAGAAGCGTTCTGAGGAGCTGCTTTCTGACGTGTGCATTCCACTCACAGAAATATACCTTTCTTCTCCAAAAGGATTCCAGAATCCCTTTTGGAGAAAAAGCTACCAAGAGACATTCGAGAGTATAGGGCTGGCTCTGGTGAATAAGGAAATATCCTCAGACAAAAACAGCAAAGAAGATTTCTGTGAAACTCCTTGGTGTTAGATATACTTATTCAACTCTCATAGTTAAAACTTTTCTGATATTACACAGTTTGGAAAGTCCGTCATGTGTGGATCCACGAAGGGACATTTGGGGGCACATTAAGGCCTATGGTGAAAGAGGAGATATCTTCAGATAAAAATTGGATAGAAGCTTTCTGAGGAACAAATTTGTGATGTACACATTCCACTCAGCGTGTTATACCTCTTTTCTCACAAGGCAGTGTTTGAACACTGTTTCTGTGAAACCGAAAAGGTGATATTTTGGAGCGCATTGAGGACTATGGCGAATAGTGAAATATACTGAAATAAAATCGAGTAAGAAATATTCCAAGAATCTGCTCTCTGACGTGTGCATTCACTTCACAGAGTTAATGCTTACTCTATGTTGCCCAGTTTCGAAACTCTGTCTTTGACGAATCTGTGAAGGGATATTTAGTGACGCCTGGCGGCTTGTGGTGAGCAAGGAAACGTCTTCCGATGAAACCTGCAGAGAAAATTTCTGAGCAACTGCTTTGTGATGTGTGTATTTGTCTCATGGAGTTAACCCATTCTTTGGATTGAGCAGCTTGAAATCACTGTTTTTGTGGCACCTGAGGAAGGACATTTGGGAACAATCCTTAGAATACAGAAAAGGAAATATCTTCTCGTAAAATCCAGAAAGAAGCTTTCTGTGAAACTACTCTGTGTCGCCTTAATTCCTCTCACCCAGTTAAGCCTCTCTTTTTCATTGATCAGTTTTCTCAACCTGTGCATGTTTAGCATGTGATCGGATATTTGGGAGCACTTTGAGGCTTATGGTGATAAAGGAAATATGATCAGACCAAAACTGGAGAGAAGCTTTCCAAGGAACTGCTTTGTGACGTGTGCATTCCACTCACAGTGTTATACCTCTCTTCTCAGACAGCGTCGGGGAAACCCTTTTTTAGAGACAGGTACCAAGTGATATTCTGGAGCATGTTGATGCTGATGGTGAAAAGGGAAATAGCCTCAGACAAAAACTGGAAAGAAACTTTCTAGGAAACTATTCTGTGATTTGTGTAATCACCTCACACAGATTAAGTTATCTTTACATTACGCAGCTTGGAAACTGTCATGGACGGATCCACGAAGGGACCTTCAGGAGCACATTCGGGACTATTGCGAAAAAGGAAATATCTTCAGATAAACACTCGAAAGAAGCTTTCTGTGAATCTGCATTTTCCTATATTCATTCAACTCACATATTGGAAGCTTTCTTTACACTACGTGGTTTGGAAGTCCCTCGTGGATGCATCCGCTGAAGGGATATTAGCGATCACATTCAGGCCTATGGTGAAACTGCATTTTGACCTGTGAATACACTGCACAGAGTTACCCTTTCCTTTTCATTGATCCGTTTGCTAACACTCTTTTCTTGAAATCTGCATTGGGATATTTCTTAGTGCAATGAAGCTGACGGAGACAAAGGAACTTTCCTCAAATTAAAACTAGAAAGTAGCTTTCTGAGAAACTTCTTGGTGATGTGTGAATTCATCTCACCAAGTTACAACTTTCTCTTCATGAAGCAGTTTGCTAACACTGTTGTTGTGGAATCAGCAAAGTGATATTTGGGAGTGCATTGAGGCGCATGATGAAAACGGAAGTATTCTCAGATAAAAACTAGAAAAAATCTTTCTGAGAAATTGCTTTCTGATGTGTGAGTTGATCACAAAAAGATTCACCGTTCCCTTCTTGCCGCAGTTTGCTAACACTCTTCTTGTGGAATGTGCAAAGTGATATTTGAGAGCTCATTGAGGGCTATGGTGAAAAAGGAAATATCCTCAGATAAAAACTGGAAAGAAGCCTTGTGAAAAACTGCATAGCCATGTTTGAATGTAACACACAGAGTTACACGTTTCTCTTCAGCGATCAGTTTGCTAACACAGTTTTCTTGAAATCTACAATGGGATACTTCTTACCGCAATTAAGCGTCCGGTGACAACGGAACTATCCTCAGATGAAAACCAGAAAGGAGCTTTCAGAGAAACTTCTTGGTGATGTGTGAATTAATTGCACAGGTTAACACTTATGTTTCATGGAGCACTCCATTAACACTGTCTTCGAGGAACCTGAAAAGGGCTACTTTGGATCACATTGAGGCCTACTCTGATAAAAAAAAATATCATCAGTGCAAAACGGGAAAGAAGCTTTCTGAGAAACTTCTTTGTGATCTGTGAATTCATCTCACAGAGGTACAACTTACTCCTCAGAGCAGTTTGCTAACAATCTTTTCGTGGAATCTGCAAAGTGATATTTGGGAGCCCATTGGGGACCAAGGTGAAAAAGGAAATATTCTCAGATATTAACTAGAGAGAAGGTTTCTGAGAGATTGCTTTCTGATGTGTGACTTCATCACACAGAGGTCCATCCTTCCCTTCTTCGAACAATTTGCTAACACTGTTGTCGTGGATTCTGCAAAGTGATATTTGGGAGCTCATTGAGGGCTATGGTGAAAAAGGAAATATCCTCAGATAAAAACTGGAAAGAAGCCTTGTGAAAAACTGCATAGCCATGTGTGAATGCAACACAAAGAGTTACAGGTTTCTCTTCAGTGATCAGTTTGCTAACACAGTTTTCTTGAAATCTGCAATAGGATACTTCTTAGCGCAATGAAGCGTCCGGTGAAAACGGAACTATCCTCAGATGAAAACCAGAAAGAAGCTTTCAGAGAAACTTCTTGGTGATGTGCGAATTCATTGCACAGATTAACACTTATGTTTCATGGAGCACTCCATTAACACTGTCTTTGAGGAAACCTGAGAAGGGGTACCTTGCATCACATTGAGGCCTACCCTGATAAAGAAAATATCATCAGTGCAAAACGGGACAGAAGCTTTCTGAGAAACTTCTTTGTGTACTGTGAATTCATCTCACAGAGTTATAACATAGTCCTCAGGAAGCAGTTTGCTAACACACTTTTCGTGGAATCTGCAAAGTGATATTTGGGAGCACATTGGGGCCCATGGTGAAAAAGGAAATATCCTCAGATAATAACCAGAGAGACGCTTTCTGAGAGATTGCCTTCTGATTGACTTCATCACACCGAGTTCCACTCTTCCCTTCTTGTAACAGTTTGCTAACACTGTTGTCGTGGATTCTGCAAAGTGATATTTGGGAGCTCATTGAGGGCTATGGTGAAAAAGGAAATATCCTCCGAGAAAAACTGCAAAGAAGCCTTCTGAGAAACTGCATTGCAATGTGTGAATGCAACTCACAGTGTTACACGAATGTCTTCAGTTATCAGTTTGCCAACACAGTTTTCTTGAAATCTGCAATGGGATACTTCTTAGTGCAATGAAGCCACAGTGACAAAGTAAATATCCTCAGATGAAAACTAGAAAGAAGCTTTCTAGAAACTTCTTGGTGATGTGTGAATTCTGCTCACTGAGTTAGACTTATGTTTCATGGAGCAGTCCATTAACACCGTTTTTGAGGAACCTGAGAAGGGCTAATTTGGAACGCATTGAGCCCTTCGCTGATAAAAGAGATACCATCAGTTCAAATCATGAAAGAAGCTTTCTGAGAAACTTTTTGTGATCTGTGAACTCATCTCACAGAGTTACAACTTAGTCCTCAGGAAGCAGTTTCCTAACACTCTTTTCGTGGAATCTGCAAAGTGATAATTGGGAGCTCTTTAGGGCCCCTGGTAAAAAAGGAAATATCCTCAGTTAATAACTAGAGAGAAGCTTTCTGAGAGATTGCTTTCTGGTGTGTGACTTCATCACACAGAGTTCCACCCTTCCCTTTCTAGGAACAGTTTGCTAACACTCTTGTAGTGGATTCTGCAAAGTGATATATCGCAGCTCATTGAGGGCTATGGTGTAAAAGAAATATCCTCAGATAAAAAGTGTAAGGAAGCCTTCTGAGAAAATGCATTGTGATGTGTGAATGCAGCTCACAGAGTTACACGTTTCTCTTCATTGATCAGTTTGGTGACACAGTTTTCCTGAAATCTCAATTGGATACTTCTTAGCACAATTAAGCTTACGGTGAGAGAGGAAATACCCTCAGATATAAACTAGAAAGAAGCTTTCTTCTGGGTGATGTGTGAATTCGTCTCACAGAAATCCACTAATGTTTCATGGAGCAGTCCATTAACACTGTGTTTCAGGACTTGCGAAGGGCTACTTTGGATCACTTTGAGCCCTACGCTGATAAAGCAAATATGATCAGTTCAAAACGTGAAAGAAGCTTTCTGAGAAACTTCTTTTTGATATGTGAATTCATCTCACAGTGTTGCAACTTAGTCCTCAGGAAGCAGTTTGCAAACACTCTTTTCGTGGAATCTGCAAAGTGATATTTGGGAGCCCTTTAAGGCCAATGGTGAAAAAGGTAATATCCTCCGATAATAACTAGAGAGAAGCTTTATGACAGATTGCTTTCTGATGTGTGACTTCATCACACAGAGTTCCAACCTTCCCTTCTTGGAAAAGTTTGCTGACACTGTTGTCTTGGATTCTGCAAGGTGAAATTTGGGAGCTCATTGAGGGCTATGGTGTAAAAGGAAATATCCTCACATAAAAACTGGAAAGAATTCTTCTGAGAAACTGCATTGCGATGTGGGATTGCAACTCACAGAGTTACACGTTTCTCTTCAGTGATCAGTTTGCTAACACAGTTTTCTTGAAATCTGCAATGGGATACTTCTTATGGCAATGATGCCTACGGTGACAAAGGAAATATGCTCAGATGAAAACTAGAAAGAAGCTTTCTTAGAAACTTCTTGGTGATGTGTGAATTCATCTCACAGAGTTAGACTTATGTTTCATGGAGCAGTCTATTAACACTGTCTTTGAGGAACATGAGAAGGGCTACTTTGGATGACATGGAGGCCAACTCTGATAAAGGAAATACCACCAGTTAAATACGGGATAGAAGCTGTCTGAGAAACTTCTTTGCGACCTGTGAATTCATCTCACAGAGAAACAACATAGTCTTCATGAAGCAGTTTGCTAACAGTGTTTTCATGGAATCTGCAAAGTGATATTTGGGATTGCATTGAGGCCTATGGTGAAAATGGAAGTATCCTCAGATAATAACCAGAAAGAAGCTTTCTCAGAAGTTTTTTTCTCATGTGTGAATTCATAACACAGAGATTCACTTTTCCCTTCTTGCAGCAGTTTCCTAGCACTGCTATTGTGGATTCTGGCAAGTGAAATTTGGGAGCCCAGTGAGGGTTATGGTGAAAAAGGAAAAATCCTCAGATAAATACTGGAAGGAAGCATTCTGAGAAACTGCATTGTGACCTGTGAATACAACTCACAGAGTTACACCTTCCTTTACACTGATCTATTTGCTAACGCTCTTTTCTTGAAATCTGCATTGGGATATTTCTTAGCGCAATGAAGCTGACAGAGACAAAGGAAATATCCTCAAATAAAAACTAGAAAGTGGCTTTCTGAGAAACTTCTTTGTGATATGTGAATTCCTCTCACCGAGTTACAACTTTGTCTTCACGAAGCAGTTTGCTAACACTGTTGTCATGGAATCTGCAAAGTGATATTTGGGAGCGCATGGAGGCCCATGGTGAAAATGGAAATATCCTCAGATATAATCTAGAAAGAAGCTTTCTGAGAGATTGCTTTGTGATTTGTGAATTCATCACAAAGACATTCACCTTTCCCTTCTTGTAGCAGTTTGCTAACAGTGTTTTCATGGAATCTGCAATGTGATGTTTGGGAGCACATTGAGGCCTATGGTGAAAACGGAAATACCCTCAGAGAATAACTAGAAGGAAGCTTTCTTAGAAATTTCTTTGTGATGTGTCAATTGATCTCACAGAGTTACACTTACGTTTCATTGAGCAGTCGATTAACACTGTCTTTGAGGAACCTGAGAAGTGCCAAATTGGATTGCATTGAGGCCTACCCTGTTACAGGAAATATCCTCAATTAAAAACGTGAAAGAAGCATTGTGACAAACTTCTTTGTGATATGTGAATTCATCTCACAGAGAAACAACTTAGTCTTCATGAAGCAGTTTGCTAACAGTCTTTTCATGGAATCTGGCAAGTGATATTTGGGAGCACATTGACGCCTATGGTGAAAACGGAAATATCCTCTGATAATAACTAGAAAGAAGCTTTCTCAGAAGTTGCTTTCTGATGTGTGATTTCATAATGCAGAGATTCACTTTTCCCTTCTTGCAGTAGGTTCCTAACATTGTTGTCGTGTATTCTGCCAAGTGATATTTGGGAGCTCATTGAGGGCTTTGGTGAAAAAGGAAATATCCTCAGATAAAAACTGGAAAGAAGGGTTCTGAGAAACTGCCTTGTGACATGTGGATGCAACTCACAGAGTTACACTTTCCTTTTCGTTGATCCATTGCTAAGACTCTTTTCTTGAAATCTGCATTGGGATATCTCTCAGCACAATGAAGCTGACGGTGACAAAGGAAATATCCTCAGAGAAAAACTAGAAAGTAGCTGTCTGAGAAACTTCTTTGTGAAATGTGAATTCATCTCACCGAGTTACAACTTTGTCTTCATGAAACAGATTGCTAACACTGTTGTCTTGGATTCTTTCAAGAGATATTTGGGAGCTCATTGATGGCTGTGGTGAGAAAGGAAATATCCTGAGATAAAAACTGGAAAGAAGCGTTCTGAGAAACTGCCTTGTGACATGTGCATGCAACTAACAGAGTTAAACGATCTTTTTCATTGATTCGTTGCTAAGATTCTTTACTTGAAATCTGCATTGGTATGGCTCTTAGCTCAATGAAGCTGACGGATGAGAAAGGAAATATCCTCAAAGAAAAACTGCAAAGTAGCTTTCTGAGAAACTTCTTTGTAACATGTGAATTCACCTCACTGAGTTACAACTTTGTCTTCTGGAAGCAGTTTGCTAACACTGTTGTCGTGGAATCTGCAAAGTGATATTTGGGAGCTCATCGAGGGCTATGGTGAAAAAGGAAATATCCTCAGTTTAAAACTGGAAAGAAGTGTTCTGAGAAACTGCATTATGATGTGTGAATGCAACTCACAAGTTACACTTTTCTCTTCAGAGACCAGTTTGCTAACACAGTTTTCTTGAAATCTGCAATGGGATACTTCTGAGCACAATGAGGCTTATGGTGACAAAGGAAATATCCTCAGACAGAAACTACAAAGAAGCTTTCTTAGAAACTTTTTTGTGATGTGTAAATTAATCTCACAGAGTTACACTTATGTTTCATGGAGCAGGCGATTAACACTTTGAGGAACCTGAGAAGTGCTACATTGGATCGCATTGAGGCCTACACTGTTAAAGGAAATATCCTCAATTAAAAACGTGAAAGAAGCATTGTGACAAACTTCTTTGCGATATGTGAATTCATTTCACAGAGTAAGAACTTAGTCTTCATGAAACAGTTTGCTATCAGTATTTTCGTGGAATCTGGCAAGTGATATTTGGGAGCACATTGACGCCTATGGTGAAAATGGAAATATCCTCTGATAATAACTAGAAAGAAGCTTTCTCAGAAGTTGCTTTCTGATGTGTGAATTCATAATGCAGAGACTCACTTTTCCCTTCTTGCAGTAGGTTCCTAACACTGTTGTCGTGTATTCTGCCAAGTGATATTTGGGAGTTCATTGAGGGCTTTGTTGAAAAAGGAAATATCCTCAGTAAAAAACTGGAAAGAAGCGTTCTGAGAAACTGCCTTGTCATATGTGGATGCAACCCACAGAGTTACACTTTCCATTTCATTGAGTCGTTGCTAAGACTCTTTTCTTGAAATCTGCTTTGGGATATCTCTTAGCACAATGAAGCAGATTGTGACAAAGGAAATATCATCAGAGGAAAACTAGAAAGTAGCTTTCTGAGAAAATTCTTTGTGACATGTGAATTCATCTAACCGAGTTACAACATAGTCTTCACAAAGCAGATTCCTAACTGTTGTCGTGGAATCTGCAAAGTGATATTTGGGAGCTCACTGAGGGCTATGGTAAAAAAGGAAATATCCTCAGATAAAAACGGGAAAGAAGCATTCTGAGAAACTGCCTTGTGATATGTGGCTGAAACTCAAAGAGTTACATGTTCCTATCATTGATCCATTGCTAAAACTATTTTTTGAAATCTGCAATGGTATGTCTCTTAGCGCAATGAAGCTAAATGTGAGAAAGTAAATAACCTCAAAGAAAAACTAGAAAGTAGCTTTCTGAGAAACTTCTTTGTGACATGTGAATTCATCTCACAGAGGTACAACTTTCTCTTCATGAAGCAGTTTGCTAACACTATTTTGGTGGAATCTGCAAAGTGATATTAGGGAGCCCATTTGGGCCCATGGTGAAAAAGGAAATATCCTCAGATAATAACTAGAGAGAAGCTTTCTGAGAGATTACTTTCTGATGTGTGAGTTCATCACACAGAGTTGCACAGTTCCCTTCCTGGAACACTTTGCTTACACTGTTGTCGTGGATTCTGCAAAGTGATATTTGGGAGCTCATTGAGGGATATGGTGAAAAAGGAAATATCCTCAGATCAAAACTGGAAAGAAGACCTCTGAGAAACTGCCTTGTGACGTATGAATGCAACTCACAGAGTTACACGTTTCTCTTCAGTGATCAGTTTGCTAACATAGTTGTCTTGAAATGTGCAATGGGATACTTCTTAGCGCAATGAAGCTTACGATGACAAAGGAAATCTCCTCAAATGAAAACTAGGAAAGAAGATTTCTTAGAAACTTCTATGTGATGTGTGAATTCATCTCACACAGTTAGACTTATGTTTCATGGAGCAGACCATTAACACTGTCCTTGAGGAACCTGAGAAGGGCTATTTGGATCACATTGAGGCCTTCGCTGATAAACGAAATATCATCAGTTCAAAAAGTGAAAGAAGCTTTCTGAGAAACTTCTTTGTGATCTGTGAATTCATCTCACAGAGTGACAACTTAGTCCACAGGAAGCAGTTTGCTAACACTCTTTTCGTGGAATCTGCAAAGTGATATCTGGGAGCCCATTGGGGCCTATGGTGAAAAAGGAAATATCCTCAGATAATAACTACAGGGAAGCTTTCTGTGTGATTGCTTACTGATGTGCGACTTCATCACACAGACATCCACCCTTCCCTTCTTGGAACAGTTTGCCAACACTGTTGTCGTGGATTCTGTAAAATGATCTTTGGGAACACATTGAGGGCTATGGTGAAAAAGGAAATATCCTCAGATAATAACTAGAGAGAAGCTTTCTGAGAGATTGCTTTCTGATGTGTGACTTCATCACACAGAGTTCCACCCTTCCCTTCTTGGACCCATTTGCTTACAGTTTTGACGTGAATTCTGCACAGTGGTATTTGCGAGCTCATTGAGGGCTATGGTGAAAAAGGAAATATCCTCAGAAAAAAACTGGAAAGAAGCCTTCTGAGAAACTGCATTGCGATGAGTGAATGCAACTCATAGAGTTACACGTTTCTCTTCAGTGAACAGTTTGCTAACACAGTTTTCTTGAAATCTTCAACGGGCTACTTCTTAACGCAGGGAAGCATATGGTGACAAAGGGAATATCCTCAGATGAAAACTAGATAGAAGATTTCTTAGAAACTTCTTGCTGATGTGTGAATTCATCTCACAGAGATACACTTATGTTTCATGGAGCAGTCCATTAACACTCTCTTTGAGGAACCTGAGAAGGGCTACATTGGATCGCATGAGGCCTATGCTGACAAACGAAATATCATCATTTCAAAACGTGAAGGAAGCCTTCTGAGAAACTTCTTTGTGTTCTGTGAATTCATCTCGCAGAGTTACAACTTAGTCCTCAGGAAGCAGTTTGCTATCACTCTTTTCGTGGAATCTGCAAAGTGATATTTGGGAGCCCGTTGGGGCCCATGGTGAACAAGGAAATATCCTCAGATAATAGCTAGAGAGAAGCTTTCTGAGAGTTTGCTTTCTGATGTGTGACTTCATCACACAGGGTTCCAGCCTTCCTTTCCTGAAGCAGTTTGCTAACAATGTGGTCGTGGATTCTGCAAAGTGATATTTGGGAGCTCATTGAGGGCTATGGTGATAAAGGAAATATCCTCAGAAAAAAACTGGAAAGAAGCCTTCTGAGAAACTGCATTGCGATTTGTGAATTCAACTCACAGAGATACACTTTTCTCTTCAATGATCAGTTTGCTTAGACAGTTTTCTTGAAATCTGCAATGGGATACTTCTTAGCGCAATGAAGCCTACGGTGACAAAGGAAGTATCCTCAGATGAAAACTAGAAAGAAGCTTTCGTAGAAACTTCTTGGTGATGTGTGAATTCATCATGCAGAGTTAGACTTATGTATTGTGTAGCAGTCCATTAACACTGTCTTTGAGGAACCAGAGAAGGGCTACTTTGGATTGAATTGACGTCTACGCTGATGAAGGAAATATCCTCAGTTGAAAACGTGAAAGAAGCTTTCTGAGAAACTTAATTTTGATCTGTGAATTCATCTCAGGGAGTTACAATTTAGACATCAAGAAGCAGCTTGCTGACACTCTTTTCGTGGAATCTGCAAATTCATATTTGGGAGTCCATTTGGGACCATGGTGAAAAATGAAATATCCTCAGATAAGAACTAGAGAGAAGATTTCCAAGAGATTGCTTCTGATGTGTGACTTCATCACACAGAGTTCCACTCTTCACTTTTTGGAACAGTTTGCTGACACTGTTGTCGTGGATTCTGCAAAGTGATATTTGTTAGCTCATTAACGGCTATGTTGAAAACGGAAATATGCTCAGATAAAAACTGAAAAGAAGCCTTCTGAGAAACTGCATTGCAATGTGTGAATGCAACGCACAGATTTACTCATTTCTCTTCAGTGATCAGTTTGCTAACACAGGTTTCTTGAAATATCCAATAGGGCACTTCTTAGCCCTGTGAAGCGTATGGTGACAAAGGATATATCCTCAGATGAAAACTAGAAAGAAGCTTTTTAGAAACTTCTTGGTGATGTGTGAATTCATCTCACACTGTTAGACTTATGTTTCATGGAGCAGTCCATTAACACTGTCTTTGAGGAACCTGAGAAGGGCTACTTTGGATCACATTGAGGCCTATGCAGAAAAAGGAAATATCCTCAGTTCACAACGTGAAAGAGTCTTTCTGAGAAACTTCTTTCTGATCTCTGAATTCATGTCACAGTTACAACTTAGTCCTCAGGAAGAAGTTTACTAACACTCTTTTCATGGCTCTCCAAAGTGATATTTGGCAGCCCATTGGGGCTCACGGTGAAAAAGGAATTATCCTCAGATAATACCTAGAGAGAAGCTTTCTAAGAGATTGCTTTCTGTTGTGTGACTTCATTAAAGGGAATTCCCCCCTTCCATTCTTGGAACAGTTTGCTAACACTGTTTTCATGGATTCTGCAAAGTGATATTTGGGAGCTCATTGAGGGCTATGGTGAAAAAGGATATATCCTCAGATAAAAACTGTAAAGGAGCCTTCTGAGAAACTGCATTGCAATGTGTGAATGCAACTCACAGAGTTACACGTTTCTCTTCAGTGATCAGTGTGCTAACACAGTTTTCTTGAAATCTGCAATGGGATACTTCTTAGCACAATGAAGGGTACGGTGACAAACGAAATATCCTCACATGAAAACTAGTAAGAAGCTTTCTTAAAAACTTCTTGGTGATGTGTGATTTCATCTCACAGAGTTAGACTTATATTTCGTGGAGCTGTCCATTAACACTATTCTTGAGGAACCTGAGAAGGGCTAATTTGGATCGCATTGAGGCCTACGCTGATGAAGGAAATATCATCAGTTCAAAACGTGAAAGAATCTTTCTGAGAAACGTCTTTGTGATCTGTGAATTCATCTCACAGAATTACAACTTAGTCCTCAGGAAGCAGTTTGCTAACACTCTTTTTGTGGAATCTGGAAAGTGATATTTGGGAGCCCATTGGGGCCCATGGTGAAAAAGGAAATATCCTCAGATAATAACTAGAGAGAAGGTTTCTGAGAGATTGCTTTCTGATGTGGGACTTCATCACACAGAGTTTCACATTTCCCTTCTTGGAACCGTTTGCTAACAGTGTTGTCATGGATTACGCAAAGTGATATTTGGGATCTCACAGAGGGCTATGGAGAAAAAGGAAATATCCCGAGATAAAACCTGGAAAGAAGCCTTCTGGGAAACTGCATTGCCATGGGTGAATGCAACTCATAGAGTTACACGTTTCTCTTCGGTGATCAGTTTGCTAGCACAGTTTTCTTGAAATCTGCAATGGGATAATTCTTAGCGCAATGAAGTGTACGGTGACAAAGGAAATATCCTCAGATGAAAACTAGAAAGAAGCATTCCTAGAAACTTCTTGGTGATATGTGAATTCATCTCACAGAGTTAGACTTACGTTTCATGGAGCAGTCCATTAACACTGTCTTTGAGGAACATTAGAAGGGCTACTTTGGATCGCATTGAGGCCTACTCTGGTAAAGGAAATATCATCAGCTCAAAACGAGAAAGAAGCTTTCTGAGAAACTTCTTTGTGATCTGTGAATTCATGTCACAGAGTTACAACTTAGTCCTCAGGAAGCAGTTTGCTAACACTCTTTTCCTGGAATATGCAAAGGGATATTGGGGAGCCCATTGGGAGCTCATGGTGAAAAAGGAAATATCCTCAGATAAAAACTAGAGAGAAGCATTCTGAGAGATTGCTTTCTGATGTGTGACCTCATCACACAGAGTTCCAACCTACCCTTCTTGGAACAATTTGCTAACACTGTTGTCGTGGATTCTGCAAAGTGATATTTAGGAGCTCATAGAGGTCTGTGGTGAAAAAGGAAATATCCTCAGATATATACTGGAAAGAAGCCTTCTGAGAAACTGCATTGCGATGTGTGAATGCAACTCACAGAGGTACACTTTACTCTTCAGATATCAGTTTGCTAACATAGTTTTCTTGAAATCTGCAATGGGGTACTTCTTAGTGCAATGAAGCCTACGGTGACAAAGAAAATATCTTCAGATGAAAACTAGAAAGAAGCTTTCTTAGAAACCTCTTTGTGATGTGTGAATTCATCTCACAGAGTTAGAGTTATGTTTCATGGAGCAGTCCGTTAACACTGTCTTTGAGGGACCTGAGAGTGGGTACCTTGGATAGCATTGAGAACTACACTGAGTAAGGAAATATCATCAGTTCAAAACGTGAAAGAAGCTTTCAGAGAAGCTTCTTTGTGATCTGTGAATTTCTCTCAAGATTTACAACTTAGTCCTCAGGAAGCAGTTTGCTAACACTCTTTTCATGGAATCTGCAAAGGGATATTTGGGAGCTCATTGGGGCCCATGGTGAAAAAGGAAATATCCTCAGATAATAACTGGAGGGAAGATTTCTCAGAGATTGCTTTCTGATGTGTGAATTCATCAAACAGAGTTCTACCCTTCTCTTCTTGGAACAGTTTGGTAACACTCCTGCGTGGGTTCTACAAAGTGATATTTGGGAGCTCATTGAGGGCTATGGTGAAAAGGAAATATCATCAGATAAAAATTGGGACGAAGCCTTCTGGGAAACTGCAATGCGATGTGTGAATGCAGCTCACAGAGTTACAGGTTTCTCTTCAGTGATCAGTTTGCTAACACAGTTTTCTTGAAATCTTCAGTGGGACACATCTTAGTGCAATGAAGTGGACGGCGACAAAGGAAATATCCTCAGATGAAAACTAGCAAGAAGCTTTCTTAGAAACTTCTTGGTGATGTGTGAATTCATCTCACAGAGTTACACTTATGTTTCAAGGAGCAGTCCATTAACACTGTCTTTGAGGAACCTGAGAAGGGCTACTTTGGATCACATTGAGGCCTACGCTGATAAAGGGAATATCCTCAGTTTAAAAAGAGAAAGAAGCTTTCTGAGAAACTTCTTTGTCATCTGTTAGTTCATCTCACAGAGTTACAACTTAGTCCTCAGGAAGCAGTTTGCTAACACTCTTTTCGTGGAATCAGCAAAGTAATATTTGGGAGCATATTGAGGCCCGTGATGAAAAAGAATGTATCCTCAGATAATTGCTAGAGAGAAGCTTTCTGAGAGATTGCTTTCTGATGTGTGACTTCATCACACTGAGTTCCACACTTCCCTTCTTGGAACAGGTTGCTAACACTGTTGTCGTGGATTCTGCAAAGTAATATTTCGGAGCTCATTGACGGCTGTGTTGTAAAAGCTATTATCCCCAGATAAAAACTTGAAAGAAGACTTCTGAGAAACAGCATTGTGATGTGTGAATGCAACTCAGAGAATTACACGTTCCTCTTCAGTGATCAGTTTGCTAGTGCAGTTTTCTTGAAATCTGCAATGGAATACTTCTTAGCGCTATGCAGCTGATGGTGACAAAGCAAATATCCTCAGATCAGAAACTGAAAGGAGCTTTCTGAGAAATTGCTTTCTGATGTGTGACTTCATCTCTCAGAGTTACACCACTGTTTGTTGGAGCCCTTTCCTAGGACTGTTTCCGTGGATTCCGAGAAGTGATAATTCGGATGGGTTTGAAGATGGAAGGACAAAGGAAATATCCTGTGAGAAAAAGCGGAATGAAGCTTTCTGAGAAACTGCTTTGTGATGTGTGAATTCAATTCACAGTGTTACACCACCCTTACTTGTGGTAGTTTGTTAGCACTCATTTTGTGCAATCTCAGAAGTGATGTCTTGGATATCGTTGAATCCCATAGTGAATAAGGAAGTATCCACAGACAAACCTGCAGAGAAGCCTTCTTAGAAACGTCTTTGTTGTGGGTGAATTCAGCCCACAGATGGCCATCATTGTTTTCACTGAGAAGCTTGCTAGCAGCGTTTTCGCAGAATCTGCAACAGGACACACGGTGGCGCTCCGAGACCACAAATAACCTCATCTAAAAAAAAAACAAAGAAGCTTTCTAAGAAACGGCTTTCTGATGTGTGAATTTAAACCACTGAGTTACACCTGTCTTTCGTGGGGCCGTTGCCTAGCCCTGTTTGTGTGGAATCTGAGAAGTGATATTTCGGATCCCTTTGACGACAAAGGGGCCAATGGAAATATCCTCTGATAAAAAAGAGAAAGAAGCCTTCTGAGAAACTTCTTTGTGATCTGTGAATTCATCTCACAGAGTTAGAACTTCGAACTGAAGAAGCAGTTTGCTAAGACTCTTCTCGTGGTATCTGCAAAGTGATATTTGGGAACCCATAGGGGCCATGATGAAAAAGGAAATAACCTCAGATAATAACTAGAGAGAAGCTTTCTGAGAGATTGCTTTCTGATGTGTGACTTCATCACACAGAGTTCCACCCTTCCCTTCTTGGAACACTTTGCTAACATTATTGTTGTGGACTCTGCAAAGTCATATTTGGGAGCTCATTGAGGGCTATGGTGAAAAAGGATCAAAACTGGAAAGAAGCTTTCTGAGAAACTGCATTGCAATGTGTGAATGCAACTCACAGAGATACACGTTTCTCTTCAGTGATCAGTTTGCTAACACAGTTTTCTGGAAATCTGCAATGGGATACCTCTTAGTGCAATGAAGCGTACGGTGACAAAGGAAATATCCTCAGACGAAAACTAGAAAGAAGCTTTCTTAGAAACTTCTTGGTGATGTGTGAATTCATCTCACAGAGTTAGACTTATGTTTCATGGAGCGGTCCATTAACACTGTCTTTGAGGAACCTGAGAAATGGTATTATGGATCGCATTGAGGCTTATGCCGAGAAATGAAATATCAACAGTTCAAAATGTGAAAGAAGCTTTCTGAAAAACTTCTTTGTGATCTATGGAATCATCTCACAGTGTTACAACTTAATCCTCAGTAAGCAGTTTGCTAACACTCTTTGCGTGGAATCTGCAAAGTGATATTTCGGAGCCCATTGGGGCCCATGGTGAAAAAAGAAATATCCTCAGATAATAACTAGAGAGAAGCTTTCTGAGAGATTGCTTTCTGATACGTGACTTCGTCACACAGAATTCCACCCCTCCGTTCTTGAAACTGTTTGCTAACACTGTTGTCGTGGATTCTGCAAAGTGATATTTGGGAGTTCATTGAATGCTATGGTGAAAAAGGAAATATCCTCAGATTAAAAGTGGAAAGAAGCCTTCTGAGAAACTGCATTGTGACGTGTAAATGCAACTCACAGAGTTACACTTTTCTCTTCAGTGATCAGATTGCTAACACAGTTTTCTTGAAATCTGCAATGGGATACTACTTAACGCAATGAAGCGTATGGTGAGAAAGGAAATCTCCTCAGATGAAACTAGAAGGAAGCTTTCTTAGAAATTTCTTGGTGATGTGTGATTTCATCTCTCAGAGTTAGACTTATGTTTCATGGAACAGTCCATTGACACTCTCTTTGAGGAACCTGAGAAGGGTTTCTTTGGATCGCATTGAGGCCTACGCTGATAAAGGAAATATGATTATTTCAAAACGTGAAAGACGCTTTCTGAGAAACCTCTCTGTTTTCTGTGAATTCATCACACAGAGTTACAACTTAGCCCTCAGGAAGCAGTTTTCTAACACTCTTTTCGTGGAGTCTGCAAGGTGATATTTGGGAGCCCATTGCGGCCCATGGTGAAAAAGGAAATATCCTCAGATAATAACTCAGTACGATACAAAGTAGCCCTTCTCAGGTTCCTCAAAGAGAGTGTTAATGCAGTTTGTCAGAAGGCTTCTTTGCAGTTTCTTTTTGAGGATATTTCCTTTTTCAACATAGGAGTCTGTGAGCTCCCAAATATCACTTTGCAGAATCCACTACAACAGTGTTAGCACACTGTTCCAAGAAGGGAAGGGTGGAACTCTGTGTAATGAAGCCCACATCAGAAAGCAATCTCTCAGAAACCTTCTCCGTAGTCATTATCTGAGGATATTTCCTTTTTAACCATGGGAACCAATGGACTCCCAAGTATCTCCTTGCAGACTCCACTAAAAGAGTGTTACCAAGCTGCCTCCTGAAGAATAAGTTGTAACTCTGTGAGATGAATTCACAGATCCCAAAGAAGTTTCTCAGAAAGACTCTTTCACGTTTTGAACTGAGGATATTTCCTTTACAGGCGTAGGCCTCAATGTGATCAAAAGTAGCCCTTCTCAGGATCCTCAAAGACAGTGTTAATGGACTGCTCCAAGAAACATAAGTGTAAATCTGTGAGGTGAATTCACACATCACCAAGAAGTTTCTAAGAAAACTTCTTTCTACTTTTAATCTGAGGATATTCCCTTTGTCACCGCATGCTTCATTGAGCTAAGAAGTATCCCATTGCAGATTTCCAGAAAACTGTGTTAGCCAACTGATCACTGAAGAGAAACGTGTAACTCTGTGAGTTGCATTGAAACATCGCAATGCAGTTCCTCAGAAGGCTTCTTCCCAGTTTTGATCTGAGGATATTTCCTTTTTCACCAGAGCCCTCAATGAGCTCCCAAATATCACTTCGCATAATCTACGACAACAGTGTTAGCAAACTCTTCCAAGAAGGGAAGTTTGGAACTCTCTGGGATGAAGTCACACATCGGAAAGCAATCTCTCAGAAAGCTTCTCTCTAGTTATTATCTGAGGATATTTCCTTTTTCACCATGGGCCCCAAACGGCTCCCAAATATCACTTTGCAGATTCCAAGAAAAGAGTGTTAGCAATCTGCGTCCTGAGGACTAACTTGTAAGTCTGTGAGATGAATTCGCAGATAACAAAGGAGTTTCTCACAAAGCTTCTTTCACTTTTTTCACTGATGATATTTCCTTTATCAACGTAGGACTCAATGCGATTCAAAGTAGCCCTTCTCAGGTCCTCAAAGACAGTGTTAATGGACTGCTCCATGAAACATAAGCCAAACTCTGTGAGATGAATTCACACATCACCAAGAAGGTTCTAAGAACGCTTCTTTTTAGTTTTCATCTGTGGGTATTTCCTTTGTCACCGTACACTCATTGCGCTAAGACGTATCCCTCTGCAGATTTCAAGAAAACTGTGTTAGCAAACTGATCATTGAAGAGAAACCTATAACCCTGTGAGTTGCATTCACACATCGGAATGCATTTTCTCAGACGGTTTCCTTCCGGTTTTTATCTGAGGATATTTCTTTTTTCATCATAGCCCTCAATGAGCTCCCAAATATCACTTTGCAGAATCCACGACAACAGTGTTAGCAAACTCTTCCAAGAAGGGAAGGGTGGAACTCTGTGTGATGAAGTCACACATCAGAAAGCAGTCTCTCAGAAAGCTTCTCTTTAGTTATTATCTGAAGATATTTCCTTTTTCACCATGAGCCCCAACGGGCTCCCAAATATCACTTTGCAGATTCCACGCAAAGAGTGTTAGCAAACTGCTTCCTGAGGAGTAAGTTGTAGCTCTGTGAGATGAATTCACAGATCACAAAGAAGTTTCTCAGAAATCTTCTTTCACGTTTTGAACTAAGGATATTTCCTTTCTCAGCGTAGGCTTCAATGCGATCCACAGTAGCACTTCTCAGGTTATTCAAAGACAGTGTTAATGGACTGCGCCATGAAACGTAAGTCTAGCTCTACGAGATAAATTACCACACCACCAAGAAGTTACTAAGAAAGCTTCTTTCTAGTTTTCATCTGAGGATATTTCCTTTGTCACCGTATGCTTCATTGCACTAAGAAATATCCCATTGCAGATTTCCAGAAAACTGTGTTAGCAAACTGATCACTGAAGAGCAATGTGAAACTCTGTGAGTGGCATTCACACATCGCAATGCAGTTTCTCACAAGGCTTCTTTCCAGTTTTGATCTGAGGATATTTCCTTTTTCACCATAGCCCTCCATGAGCTCACAAATATCATTTTGCAGAATCCACGTCAACAGTGATAGCAAACGGTTCCAAGAGTTAAGAGTGGAAATCTGTGTGATGAAGTCACAAATCAGAAAACAATCTCTCAGAAAGCTTTTCTCTTGTTATTATCTGAGGATATTTCCTTTTGCACCATGGGCCCCAATGGGATCCCAAATATCACTTTGTAGATTCCAGGAAAAGAGTTTTAGCAAACTCCTTCCTGAGGACTAAGTTGTAAGTCTGTGAGATGAATTCACGGATCACAAAGAAGTTTCTCAGAAAGCTTCTTTCACGTTTTTAACTGCTGATATTTCCTTTATCAGCGTAGGCCTCAATGTGATGCAAACGAGCCCTTCTCATGTTCCTCAATGACAGTGGTAATGGACTGCTCCATGAAACTTCAGTGTAATTCTATGAGATGAATTCACACATCACCAAGAAGTTTCTAAGAAAGCTTCTTTTTAGTTTTCGTCTGAGGATATTTGCTTTGTCACTGTAAGCTTCATTGCACTAAGAAGTATCCCATTGCAGGTTTCAAGAAAACTGTGTAAGCAAAGGAACCATTGAAAAGAAACGTGTAACTCTGTGATTTGCATTCACACATCGCAATGCAGTTTCTCAGAAGGCTTCTTTCCAGTTTCTATCTGAGGATATTTCCTTTTTCACCATAGGACTCAGTGAGCTCCCAAATATCACTTTGCAGAAACCACAACAACAGTGTGAGCAAACTGATCCAAGAAGGGAAGAGTGGAACTCGGTGTGATGAAGTCACACATAAGAAAGCAATCTCTCAGAAAGCTTCTCTCTATTTATTATCTGAGGATATTTCCTTTTTCACCATAGCCCTCAGTTAGCTTCCAAATATCACTCTGCAGAATCCACGACAACAGTGTTAGCAAACTGTTCCAAGAAGGGAAGGGTGGAACTCTGTGTGATGAAGTCACACAAAAGAAAGCAATCTCTCAGAAAGCTTCTCTCTAGTAATTATCTGAGGATATTTCCTTTTTCACTATGGGCCCCAAATGGGCTACAAAATATCCCTTTGCAGATTCCATGAAAAGAGTGTTAGCAAACTGCTTCCTGAGGACTAAGTTGTAACTCTGTGAGATGAATTCACAGATCACAAAGAAATTTCTCAGAAAGCTTCTTTCACGTTTTTAACTGATGATAGTTCCTTTATCAGCGGAGGCCTCAATGCGATACAAAGTAATCCTTCTCAGGTTCCTCAAATACAGTGTTAGTGGACTGCTCCATGAAACATAAGTGTAACTCTGTGAGCTGAGTTCACACATCACCAAGAAGTTTCTAGGAAAGCTTCTTTCTAGTTTTCATCTGGGGATATTTCCCTTGTCACGATAAGCTGCATTGCGCTAAGAAGTATCCCATTGCATATTTCAAGAAAACTGTGTTAGCAAATGACCACTGAAGAGAAATGTGTAACACTGTGAGTTGCATTCACACATCGTAATGCAGTTTCTCAGAAGGCTTCTTTCCAGTTTTTATCAGAGGATATTTCCTTTTTCACCATAGCCATCAATGAGCTGCCAAATATCACTATGCAGATTCCACAACAAAAGTGGTAGCAAATTGTTCCAAGAAGGGAAATGTGGAACACTGTGTGATGAAGTCAAACATCAGAAAGTAATATCTCAGAAAGCTTCTCTCTAGTTATTATCTGAGGATATTTCCTTTTTCAACATGGGAAACAATGGGCACGCAAATATCACTTTGCAGATTCCACGAAGAGAGTGTTAGCAAACCGCTTACTTAGGAGTAAGTTGTAACACTGTGAGAGGAATTCATAGATCATGAAGAAGTTTCTGAGAAAGCTTCTTTCCCCTTTTGAACTGATGATATTTCCTTTATCAGCATAGTCTTCAATGCGATTCAAAGTAGCCATTCTCAGGTTCCTCAAAGACAGTGTTAATGGACTGCTCCAGGAAACATAATTCTAACTCTGTGAGATGAATTCACACATCACCAAAAAGTTTCTAATAAAGCTTCTTTCTAGCTTTCATCTGAGGATATTTCCTTAGTCACCTTAAGTTTCATTGCACTAAGAAGTGTCCCATTGCAGATTTCAAGAAAACCGTGTTAGCAAACTGATCACTGAAGAGAATCTTGTAACTCTTTGACTTGCATTAACACATCGAAATGCAGTTTCTCAGAAGGCTTCTTTCCAGTTTTTATCACAGAATATTTCCTTTTTCACCATAACCCTCAGTGAGCTCCCAAATACCTTTTTGGAGAATCCACGACAACAGTGTTAACAAATGGTTCCAAGAAAGGAAGGGTTAAACTCTGTGTGATGAAGTCACTCATCAGAAAGCAATCTCTCAGAAAGCTTCTCTCTAATTATTATCTGAGGATATTTCCTTTTTCAGTATAGCCCTCAGTTAGCTCCCAAATATCACATTGTAGCATCCATGACAAGAGTGTTAGCAAACTGTTCCAAGAAGGGAAGGGTGGAATTCTGTGTGATGAAGTCACACATCAGAAAGCAATTTCTCAGAAAGCTTCTCTCTAGCTATTATGTGAAGATATTTACTTTTTCACCATGGGCCCCTAAGGGCTCCCAAATATCACTTTGCAGATTCTACGCAAAGAGTGTTGCGAACTGCTTCCTGAGGACTAAGTTGTAACTCTGTGAGATGAATTCACAGATCACAAAGAAGTTTCTCAGAAATCTCCTTTCACGTTTTCAACTGCGGATATTCCCTTTGTCAACGTAGGCCTCAATGCGATACAAAGTAGCCCTTCTCAGGTTAATCCAAGACAGTGTTAATGGACTGCTCCATGACACATAAGTGTAACTCTGTGAGGTGAATTCACACATAACCAAGAAGTTTCTAACAAAGCTTCTTTCTAGTTTTCATCTGAGTATATTTCATTTGTCCCCATGAGCCTCATTGCACTAAGAAGTATCCCATTGCAGATTTCAAGAAACTGTGTAAGCAAACGAACCACTGAAGAGAAACATGTAACTCTGTGAGTTGCATTCACATACCGCAATGCAGTTTCTCAGAAGGCTTCTGTCCAGGTTCTCTCTGAGGATATTTCCTTTTTCACCATACAATTCAGTGAGCTCCCACATAATCACTTTGCAGAATCCATGACAACAGTGTTAGCAAACTGTTCCAAGAAGGGAAGGGTGGAAATCTGTGTGATGAAGTCACACATCAGAAAGCAATGTCTCAGAGAGCTTCTCTCTAGTTATTATCTGAGGATATTTCCTTTTTCACCATAGCCCTCAGTTAGCTCCCAAATATCACTATGCAGAACTCACGACAACAGTGTTACCAAATGGTTAAAAGAAGGGGAGGGTGGAACTCTGTGTGATGAAGTCACACATCAGAAAACAATCTCTAAGAAAGCTTCTCTTTAGCTATTATCTGAAGATATTTCCTTTTCCACCATGGCCCCAATGGACTCCCAAATATCACTTTGCAGATTCCAAGTAATGAAGGTCAGCAAACTGCTTCCTGAGGACTAAGATGTAGCTCTGTGAGATGAATTCACAGAACACAAAGAAGTTTCTCAGAAAGCTTCTTTCACGTTTTCAACTGAGGATATTTCCCTTATCAGCGTAGGCCTCAATGCGATACAAAGTTGCCATTCTCAGGTTCCTCAAAGACAGTGTTAATGGACTGCTCCATGAAACATAAGTGTAACTCTGTGAGATGAATTCACACATCACCAAGAAGTTTCTCGAAAGCTTCTTTCTAGTTTTCATCTGAGGATATTTGTTATGTCACCGTAAGCTTCATTGTGCTAAGAAGTATCCCGTTGCAGATTTCAAGAAAACTGTGTTAGCAAACTGATCACTGAAGAGAAATGTGTAACTCTGTGACTTGCAGTCACATATTGCAAAGCAGGTTCTCAGAAGGTTTTCTTGCAGTTCCTATCTGAGGATATTTCCTTTTTCACCATATGTCTCAGTGAGCTCCCAAATATCACATTGCAGAATCCACAACAACAGTGTTAGCAAACTATTCCAAGATTTGAAGGGTGGAACTCTGTGTGATGAAGTCACACATCAGAAAGCAATCTCTCACAAATCTCCTCTCTAGTTATTATCGGAGGATATTTCCTTTTTCACCATAGCCCACAATGAGCTCAAAATATCACTATGGAAATACCATGACAACAGTGTTACGAAACTGTTCCAAGAAGGGAAGCGTGGAACTCTGTGTGATGAAGTCACACATCAGAGAGCAATCTCTCAGAAAGCTTCTCTCTAGTTATTATCTGAAGATATTTCCATTTTCACCATGGGCCCCAATCGGCTCCCAAATATCACTTTGCAGATTCCATGAAAAGAGTGTTAGCAAACTGCTTCCGGAGGACTAAGTTATAACTCTGTGAGATGAATTCACAGATCACAAAGAAGTTTCTCAGAAACCTTCTTTCACGTTTATGTGAGGATATTTCCTTTATCAGTGTAGGCCTCATTGCGATCCAATGGAGCCCTTCTCAGGTACCTAAAAGACAGTGTTAATGGACTGCTCCATGAAACTGCAGTGTAAGTCTGTGAGATGAATTCACACATCACCAAGAAGTTTCTAAGAAAGCTTCTTTTTACTTTTCGTCTGAGGATATTTGCTTTGTCATCGTAAGCTTCATTGCGCTAAGACACATCCTATTGCAGATTTCAAGAAAACTGTGTAAGCCAACGAACCACGGAAGAGAAACGTGTAACTATGTGAGTTGCATTCACACAGCAGAATGCAGTGTCTCAGAATGCTTCTTTCCAGTTCGTATCTGAGGATATTTCCTTTTTCACCATAGGACTCAGTGAGCTTCCAAATATCACTATGCAGATTCCATGATAACAGTGTTAGCAAACTGTTCCAAGAAGGGAAAGGTGGAACTCTGTGTGATGAAGTCACACATCAGAAAGCAATCTCTCAGAAAGCTTCTCTCTAGCTATTATCTGATGATTTTTCCTTTTTCACCATGGGCCCCAATGGGCTCCCAAATATCACTTTGCGGATTCCACGCAAAGAGTTTTAGCAAACTGCTTCCTGAGGACTAAGTTGTAACTCTGTGAGATGGATTCACAGATCCCAAATATCACTTTGTGGAATCCACGAAACAGTGTTAGCAAACTGTTCCAAGAAGGGAAGGGTGGAACTCTGTCTGATGAAGTCACACATCAGAAAGCAATCTCTCAGAAAGTTTCTCTCTAGTTATTATCTGAGGATATTTTCTCTTTCAACATAGCCCTCAGGTAGCTCCCAAATACCACTTTGCAGAATCCCCGACAACAGTGTTAGCAAACTGTTCCAAGAAGGGTAGGGTGGAACGCTGTGTGATGAATTCACACATCAGAAAGCAATCTCTCAGAGGGCTTCTCTCTATCTATTATCTGAGGATATTTCTTTTGCATCATGGCCCTAATAGGCTCCCAAATATCGCTTTGCAGATTCCACGCAAAGAGTGTTAGCAAACTGCTTCCTGAGGACTAAATTGTAACTCTGTGCGATGAATTCACAGATCACAAAGAAGTTCCTCAGAGAGTTTCTTTCACGTTTTTAACTGAGGATATTTCCCTTATCAGCGTAGGCCTCAATGCGATCCAAAATAGCCCTTCTCAGGGTCCTGAAAGACAGTGTTAGTGGACTGCTCCACGAAGCATAAGTGGAATTCTATGAGATGAATTCACATATCACAAAGAAGTTTCTCAGAGAGCTTCTTTCTCTTATTTATCAGAGGATATTTCCTTTGGCCCCATAGTCTTCAAAGGGTTCCGAAATATCAGTTCTCAGATTCCACACAAACAGGGCTAGCCAACGGACCCACGAAATACAGGTGTAACACAGTGGGTTGAATTCACACATCACAAAGCGGTTTCTCAGACATCGTCTTTCGTTTTTAAGATGAGGTTATTTGTGATATCGGTTCGCCACCGTGTGTCCTATTGCGGATTCTGCGAAAATTCTGCTAACAAGCTTCTCAGTGTAAACAATGACGAAAGTCTGTGGGCTGAATTCACCCACAACAAAGAAGTTTCTGAGAAGGCTTTTCTGAAGGTTTCTCTGAGGATACTTCCTTATTCACCATGCGATTCAACGATATCCAAGATATCACTTCTGAGATTCCACAAAATGAGTGCTAGCAAACTCCCCCAAGGAAGCATGGTGTAACACTGTGAAATGAATTCACACATCACAAAGCAGTTTCTCAGAAAGGTTCATTCCGGTTTTTCTCAGAGGATATTTCCTTTGTCCTTCTACACTTCAAACCTTTCCGAAATATGACTTCTCTGAATCCACGGAAACAGTCCTAGAAAACGGCTCATACAAATAGTGGTGTAACTATGAGAGAAGAAGTCACACATCAGAAAGCAATTTTTCAGAAAGCTTCTTTCAGTTTTTCATCTGAGGACATTTGCTTTGTCACCATCAGCTGCATAGCGCTAAGAAGTATCCCACCGCAGATTTCAAGAAAACTGTGTTAGCAAACTGATCACTGAAGAGAAACGTGTAACTCTGTGAGTTGCATTCACACATCTCAATGCAGTTTCTCAGAAGGCTTCTTTCCACTTTCTATCTGAGGATATTTCCTTTTTCACCATAGGACTCAGTGAGCTCCCAAATATCACTTTGCAGAATCCACGACAACAGTGTTAGCAAAATGTTCCAAGAAGGGAAGGGTGGAACTCTGTGTGATGAAGTCACACATCAGAAAGCAATCTCTCAGAAAGCTTCCCTCTAGTCATTATCTGAGGATATTTCCTTTTTCTCTATATGCCCAAACGGGCTCCCAAATATCTCTTTGGAGATTCCATGAAAAGAGTATTAGCAAACTGCTTCCTGAGGACTAAGTTGTAACTCTGTGAGATGAATTCACAGATCACAAAGAAGCTTCTCAGAAACCTTCTTTCACGTTTTGAACTGACGATATTTCCTTTATCAGTGTAGGCCTCAATGCGATCCAAAGGAGCCCTTCTCAGGTTCCTCAAAGACAGTGTCAATGGATTGCTCCATGAAACTTCACTGTAAGTCTGTAAGATGAATTCACACATCACCAAGAAGTTTCTAGGAATGCTTCTTTATAGTTTTCTTCTGAGGATATTTGCTTTATCACTGTAAGCTTCATTGCTCTAAGACGTATCACATTGCCGATTTCAAGAAAACTGTGCAAGCAAACGAACCACTGAAGAGAAACGTGTACCTCTGTGAGTTGCATTCCCACATCGCAATGCTGTTTCTCAGAAGGCTTCTTTCCAGTTTCTATCTGAGGATATTTCCTTTTTCACCATAGGACTCATTGAGCTCCCAAATATCACTTTGCAGAATCCATGACAACAGTGTTAGCAAACTGTTCCAAGAAGGGAAGGGTGGAACTCTGTGTGATGAAGTCACACATCAGAGAGCAATCTCTCAGAAAGTTTCTCTCTAGTTATTATCTGAAGATATTTCCATTTTCACCATGGGCCCCAATCGGCTCCCAAATATCACTTTGCAGATTCCATGAAAAGAGTGTTAGCAAACTGCTTCCGGAGGACTAAGTTATAACTCTGTGAGATGAATTCACAGATCACAAAGAAGTTTCTCAGAAACCTTCTTTCACGTTTATGTGAGGATATTTCCTTTATCAGTGTAGGCCTCATTGCGATACAAAGTAGCCCTTCTCAGGTTCCTCAAAGACAGTGTTAATGGACTGCTTCATGAAACATAAGTGTAACTCTGTGAGATGAATTCACACATCACCAAGAAGTTTCTAAGAAAGCTTCTTTCTAGTTTTCATCTGAGAATATTTCCTATGTCACCGTAAGCTTCATTGCGCTAAGAAGTATCCCATTGCAGATTTCCAGAAAACTGTAACCAAAATGATCACTGAAGAGTAACGTGTCACTCTGTGAGTTGCATTCACACATTGCAATGCAGTTTCTCAGAAGGCATCTTTCCAGTTTCTATCTGAGGATATATCCTTTTTCACCATAGGACTCATTGAGCTCCCTACTATCACTTTGCAGAATCCACGACAACAATTTTAGCAAACTTTTCCAGAAGGGAAGGGTGGAACTCTGTGTGATGAAGTCACACATCATAAAGCAATCTCTCAGAAAGCTTCTCTCCAGTTATTATCTGAGGATATTTCCTTTTTCACCACAGGACTCAGTGAGCTCCCAAATATCACTTTGCAGAATCTACGACAACAGTGTTAGCAATGTGTTCCAAGAAGGGAAGGGTTGAACTCTGTGTGATGAAATCACACATCAGAAAGCAATCCATCAGAAAGTTTCTCTCTAGTTATTATCTGGGGATATTTCCTTTTTCACCGTAGCCATCAGTTTGCTCCCTAATATCACTTTGCAGAATCAACGACAATAGTGCTAGCAAACTATTCCGAGAAGGGAAGGGTGGAACTCTATGTGATGAAGTCACACATCAGAAAGCAATCTCTCAGAAAGCTTCTCACTAGCTATTATCTGAAGATATTTCATTTTTCACCATGGGCCACAGTGAGCTCCCAAATATCACTTTGCAGATTCCACGAAAAGAGTGTTAGCAAACTGCTTCCTGAGGACTAAGTTGTAACTCTGTGAGATGAATTCACAGATCACAAAGAAGTTTCTCAGAAACCTTCTTTCACGTTTTGAACTGACGATACTTCCTTTATCAGCGTAGGCCTCAATGCGATCCAAAGAAGCCCTTCTCAGGTTCCTCAAAGACAGTGTTAATGGACTGCTCCATGAAACATAAGTGTAACTCTGTGAGATGAATTCACACATCACCAAGAAGTTTCTAAGAAAGCTTCTTTCTAGTTTTCATCTGAGAATATTTCCTATGTCACCGCAAGCTTCATTGCGCTAAGAAGTATCCCATTGCAGATATCCAGAAAACTGTATAACCAAACTGATCACTGAAGAGTCACGTGTCACTCTGTGAGTTGCATTCACACATCACAATGCAGTTTCTCAGAAGGCTTCTTTCCAGTTTCTATCTGATGATAATTCCTTTTTCACCATAGGACTCATTGAGCTCCCTAATATCACTTTGCAGAATCCACGACAACAATTTTAGCAAACTTTTCCAAGAAGGGAAGGGTGGAACTCTGTGTGATGAAGTCACACATCAGAAAGCAATCTCTCAGAAAGCTTCTCTCCAGTTATTATCTGAGGATATTTCCTTTTTCACCATAGTCCTCATTTAGCTCCCAAATATCACTTTGCAGAATCCACGACAACAGTGTTAGCAAACTGTTCCAAGAAGGGAAGGGTGGAACTCTGTGTGATGAAGTCACACATCAGAAACAATGTCTTAGAAAGCTTCTGTCTAGCCATTATCTGAAGATATTTCCTTTTTCACCATGGGCCCTAATGGGCTCCCAAATATCACTTTGAAGATTCCACGCAAAGAGTGTTAACAAACTGCTTCCTGAGGACTAAGTTGTAACTCTGAGAAGAATTCACAGATCACAAAGAAGTCTCTCAGAAAGCTTCTTTCACGTTTTTAACTGGTGATATTTCCTTTATCAGCGCATGCCTCAATGTGATGCAAGGTAGCCCTTCTCAGAATACTCAAAGACAGTGTCAATGGACTGCTCCATGAAACATAAGTTTAACTCTTTGAGATGAATTCACACATCACCAAGAAGTTTCTAAGAAAGCTTCTTTCTTGTTTTCATCTGATGATATTTCCTTTGTCACCGTCAGCTTCATTGCGCTAGGACTATACCATTGCAGATTTCAAGAAAACTGTGTTAGCAAACTGATCACTGAAGAGAAACGTGTAACTGTGTGAGTTGCATTCGCACATCCCAATGCAGTTTCTCAGAAGGCTTGCTTCAGTTTTTATCTGAGGATATTTCCTTTTTCACAATACCCCTCAGTGAGCTCCCAAATATCACTTTGCAAAATCCACGACAACAGTGTTAGCAAACTGTTCCAAGAAGGGAAGGGTGGAAGTCTGTGTGATGAAGTCACACATCAGAAAGCAATCTCTCAGAAAGCTTCTCTCCAGCTATTATCTGAGGATATTTCCTTTTTCACCATGGGCACCAATGGGCTCCCAAATATCACTTTGCAGAATCCACGAAAAGAGTGCTAGCAAACTGCTTCCTGAGGACTAAGTTGTGACTCTGTTAAATGAATTCACAGATCATAAAGAAGTTTCTCAGAGAGATTCTTTGTCTTTTTTATCGGAGGATATTTTCTTTGGCCCCATAGTCTTCAAAGGGATCCAAAATATCAGTTCTCATATTCCACACAAACAGGGCTTGCCAATGGCCCCAGGAAATACAGGTGTAACTCAGTGGGTTGGATTTACACTTCACAAAGCGGTTTCTCAGAAAGCTTCTTTTTTAAGATGAGGTTATTTGTGGTCTCAGAGCGCCACCGGGTGTCCCATTGCAGATCCTGCGAAATCTCTGCTAGCAAGCTTCTCAGTGAAAACAATGATGGAACTCTGTGGGCTGAATACACCCACAACAAAGAAGTTTCTGAGAAGACTTCTCTGCAGGTTTGTCTGAGGATACTTCCTTATTCACCATGGGATTCAACGATATCCAAGACATCACTTCTGAGCTTCCACAAAATGAATGCTTGCAAATTCCCCCATGAAAGGTTGGCGTAACACTGTGAAATGAATTCACACATCACAAAGCACTTTCTCAGAAAGCTTCAATCCTGTTTTTCTCGGAGGATATTTCCTTTGCCCTTCTACTCTTCAAACCTTACCGAAATATCACTTCTCAGAATCCACGGAAACAGTCCTAGGAAACGGCTCCAACAAATAGTGGTGTAACTATGAGAGATGAAGTCACACATCAGAAGACAATTTTTCAGAAAGCTTCTTTCAGTTTTTGATCTGAGGATATTTGCTTTGTCACCATCAGCAGCATAGCGCTAAGAAGTATCCCATTGCAGATTTCAAGAAAACTGTGTTAGCAAAGTGATCACTGAAGAGAAACAATTCTGTGATTTGCATTCACTACATCGCAACGTAGTTTCTCAGAAGGCTTCTTTCCAGTTTTTATCTGAGGATATTTCCTTTTTCACCATAGCCCTCAGTTAGCTCCCAAATATCACTTTGCACAATCCACGACAACAGTGTTAGCAAAGTATTCCAAGAAGGGAAGGGTGGAACTCTGTGTGATGATGTCACACATCAGAAAGCAATCTGTCAGAAAGCTTCTCTCTAGCTATTATCTGAGGATATTTCCTTTTTCACAATGGGACCCAGGGGGCTCCCAAATATCTCTTTGAAGTCTCCACGGAAAATGTTAAGAAACTGCTTCCTGAGGACTAAGTTGTAACTCTGTGAGATGAATTCACAGATGACAAAGACGTTTTTCAGAAAGCTGCATTCACGTTTTTAACTGAGGATACTTCCTTTATCAGCGGAGGCCTCAATGTAATCCAATGTAGCCCTTCTCAGATTCCTCAAGGCAGTGTTAATGCACTGCTCCATGAAATATTAGTGTAACTGTGTGAGATGATTTCACACATCACCAAGAAGTTTCTAAGAGAACTTCCCTCTAGTTTTCATCTGAGGATATTTCCTTTGTCAACGTAAGCTTCATTGCGCTATGAAGTATTCCATTGCAGATTTCAAGAAAACTGTGTTAGCAAACTGATCACTGAAGAGAAACGTGTAATTCTGTGAGTTGCATTCACATATCGCAATGCAGTTTCTCAGAAGGCTTGTTTCCAGTTTTTATCTTAGCATATTTCCTTTTTCACCCTAGCCCTCAAAGAGCCCCCAAATATCACTTTGCTAAATCCACGAAAACAGTGTTAGCAAACTGTTCCTTGAAGGAAAGGGTGGAACTCTTTGTGATGAAGTCACACAACAGAAAGCAATCTCTCAGAAAGCTTCTCTCCAGTTATTATCTTAGGATATTTCCTTTTCACCATGGGCCCCAATGGGCTCCTAAATATCACTTTGCAGATTCCACGAACAGATTGTTAGCAAACTGCTTCATGAGGACTAAGTTGTAACTTTGTGAGACGAATTCACAGATCACAATGAAGTTTCTCATAAAGCTTCTTTCACGTTTTTAACTGATGATATTTCCTTTATCAGCGTAGGCCTCAATGCGATACAAAGTATCCCTTCTCAGGTTCCTCAAAGACAGTGTTAATGGACTGCTCCATGAAACATAAGTGTAACTCTGTGAGATGAATTCACACATCGCCAAGAAGTTTCTAGGAAAGTTTCTTTTTAGTTTTCATCTGAGGATATTTCCTTTGTCACCATAAGCTTCATTGCACTAAGAAGTATCCCATTGCAGATTTCAAGAAAACTGTGTTAGCAAACTGATCACTGAAGAGGAACGTGTAACTCTGTGAGTTGCATTCAGACATCGCATGCAGTTTCTCAGAAGGCTTGCTTCCAGTTTTTAACTGAGGATATTTCCTTTTTCACCATAGACCTCAATGAGCTCCCGAATACCACATTGCAGAATCCACAACAACCGTGTTAGCAAACTGTTCCAAGAACGGAACAGTGGAAATCTGTGTGACGGAGTCACACATCAGAAAGCAATCTCCCAGGACGCTTCTCTCTAGTTATTATCAGAGGATATTTCCTTTTTCACCATACCCCTTTGTTAGTTCCCGACTATCACTTCGCAGAATCTAGGACAAGAGTGTTAGCAAACTGTTTCAGGAAGGGAAGGGTGGAACGCTGTGTGATGAAGCCACACATTAGAAAGCAATCTCTCAGAAAGCTTCTCTCTAGTTATTATCTGAGGATATTTCCGTTTTCACCATGGGTCCCAATGGGCTCCCAAATATCTCTTTGCAGACTCCATTAAAAGAGTGTTAGCAAACTGCAACCTGAGGACTAAGTTGTAACTCTGTGAGATGAATTCACAAATCACAAAGAAGTTTCGCAGAAAGCTTCTTTCACGTTTTTCACTGATGATATTTCCTTTATCAGTGTAGGCCTCAATGCCTTCCAAAGTAGCCCTTTTCAGTTTCCTCAAAGACAGTGTTAATGGACTGCTCCAAGAAACATAACTGTAACTCTATGAGATGCATTCACAAATCACCAAGAAGTTTCTATGAAAGCTTCTTTCTGCTTTCATCTGAGGATATTTCCTTTGTCACCGTAAGCTTCCTTGCGCTAAAAGGTATCCCATTGTAGATTTCCAGAAAACTGTGTTAGCAAACTGATCACTGAAGAGAAACGTGTAACTCTGTGAGTTACATTCACACATCGCAATGCAGGTTCTCAGAAGGCTTCTTTCCCGTTTTCATGGCAGGATATTTCCTTTTTCACAATTCCCCACAGTGAACTCCCAAATATCACTTTGCAGAATCCACAACAACAGTGTTAGCAAACTGTTCCAAGAAGGGAAGGGTGGAACTCTGTGTGATGAGGTCACACATCAGAAAGCAATCTCTCAGTAATCTTCTCTCTAGTTGTTATCTGAGGATATTTCCTTTTTCACCATGGGGCCCTATGGGCTCCGAAATCTCACTTTGCAGGTTCCACGAAAAGAGTGATAGCAACCTGCTTCCTGAGAACTAAGCTGTAACACTTTGAGAGGAATTCTCAGATCACAAAGAAGATTCTCCGAAAGCTTCTTTCACATTTTGAACTGATGATATTTCCTTTATCAGCCTAGGCCTCAATGAGATCAAAAGAAGTAATTCTCAGGTTTCTCAATAACAGTGATAGTGGAGTGTTGCAGGAAACATAAGTGTAACTCTGTGAGATGAATTCACACATCACCAAGAAGTTTCTAAGAAAGCTTCTTTCCAGTTTTCATCTGAGGATATTTCCTCTGTCAACGTAATATTCATTGCGCTAAGAAGTATCCCATTGCAGATTTCACGAAAACTGTGTTAGCAAACTGATCACAGAAGAGAAACATGTAACTCTGTGAATTGCATTCACACATCACAATGCAGTTTCTCTGAAGGCGTCTTTCCAGTTTTTATCTGAGGTTATTTCCTTTTTCACCATAGCCCTCAATGAGCTCCCGTATATGATTTTGCAGAATCCAAGAAAACAGTGTTAGCAAACGGTTCCAAGAAGGGAAGGGTGGAACTCTGTGTGATGAAGTCACACATCAGAAGGCAATCTCTTAGAACGCTTGTCTGTAGTTATTATGTGAGGATGTTTCCTTTTCCACCATAGCCATCAGTTAGCTCCCAAATATCACTTTGCAGAATCCATGACAACAGTGTTATCAAACTGTTCCAAGAAAGGAAGGGTGGTACTCTGTGTGATGAAGTCACACATCAGAGAGGAATCTCTCAGAACGCATCTATCTAGTTATTATCTGAGGATATGTCCTTTTTCACCATGGGCCCCAATGGGCTCCCAAATATCTCTTTGCAGACTCCACGAAAAGAGTGTTAGCAAACTGCTTCCTCTGGTCTATGTTATAACTCTGCGAGAGGAATTCACAGATCACAAAGAACTTTCTCAAAAAGCTTCTTTCTTGTTTTTAACTGACGATATTTCCTTTACCAGCGTAGGCCTCAATGCAATCCAAAGTAGCCCTTCCCAGGTTCCTCAAAGTCAGTGTTAATGGACTGCTCCATGAAACATAAGTGTAACTCTGTGAGACAAATTCACACATCACCAAGAAGTTTCTACGAAAGCTTCTTTCTAGTTTTCATCTGAGGATATTTTCTTTGTGACTGCAAGATTCATTGCACTAAGAAGTATCCCATTACAGATTTCAAGAGAACTGTGTTAGTAACCTGATCACTGAAGAGAAACTTGTAACTCTGTGAGTTTCATTCACACATCCAGTGCAGTTTCTCAGAAGGCTTGATTCCAGTTTTTATCTGAGGATATTTCCTTTTTCACCACAGCCCTCAATGAGCTCCCAAATATCACTTTGCAGAATACACGACAACAGTGTTAGCAAACTGTTCCAAGAAGGGAAGGGTGGAACTCTGTGTGATGAAGTCACACATCAGAAAGCAATCTCTCAGAAAGCTTCTCTCTAGTTATTATCTGAGGATATTTCCTTTTTCACCATAGCCCTCAGTTAGCCCCCAAATATCAATTTGCAGAATCCACAACAACAGTGTTAGGAAAATGTTCCAAGAAGGGAAGGGTGGAACTCTGTGTGATGAAGTCACACATCAGAAAGCAATCTCTCAGAAAGCTTCTCTCTAGTTATTATTTGAGGATATTTCCTTTTTCACCATAGCCCTGAATGAGCTCCCAAATATCACTTTGCAGAATCCATGACAACAGTGTTAACAAACTGTTCCAAGAAGGGAAGGGGGGAACTCTGTGTGATGAAGTCACACATTGGAAAGCAATCTCTCACGAAACTTCTCTCTAGTTATTATCTTAGGATACTTCCTTTTTCACTACGGGCCCCAATGGTTTCCCAAATATCACTTTTCAGATTCTACGAAGAGTGTTAGCAAACTGCTTCCTGAGGACGAAGTTGTAACTCTATGAGATGAATTCACAGATCACAAAGAAGTTTCACAGAAAGCTTCTTTCACGTTTTTAACTGATGATATTTCCTTTTTCAGCATTGGCCTCAAGCGATCCAAAGTTGCCCTTCTCAGGTTCCTCAAAGAGAGTGATAATGAACTGCTCCATGAAACATAAATGTAACTCTGTGAGATGAATTCACACATGACCAGGAAGTTTCTAAGAAAACTTCTTTCTAGTATTCTTCTGAGGATATTTCCTTTGTCACCATAAGCTTCATTGCGCTAAGTATCCCATTGCAGATTTCAAGAAAACTGTGTTAGCAAACTGATCACTGAAGAGAAACGTGTAGCTCTGTGAGTTGCATTCACACATCACAACCCAGTTCCTCAGAAGTCTTCTTTCCAGTTTTTATCTGAGGATATTTCCTTTTTCACCATAGCCCTCAATGAGCTCCAAAATATCACTTTGCAGAATCCATGAGAATAGTGTTAGCAAACTCCTTCGTGAAGACAAAGTTGTAACTCTGTGAGATGAATTCACATGTCAGAATGACGTTTCTCAGAAAGCTACTTTCTAGTTTTTATTTGAGGATCTCTCCTTTGTCACTGTCAGCTTCTTTGCGTGACGAAATATCCCAATGCAGATTTCAAGAAAAGAGTCTTTTCAAAGGTGTGAATGAAAAGGAAAGTGTAACTCTGTGAGTTTCATCCACATGTCATGATGCAGTTTCTCAGAACGCTTCTTTCCAATTTTTATCTGAGGAGATTTCCTTTTTCACCACACCCCTCAATGAGCTCCCACATATCACTTGGCAGGATCCACGACAACATTGTTAGGAAATTAGGGCAAGAAGGGAAGGTGAGTCTCTGTTTTATGTGTTCACACAGCAGCAAGCAACTTCTGAGAAAACTTCTTTCTAGTTATTATCTGAGAATATTTCCGTTTTCACCATAGGCCTCAATGTGCTCCCATATATCACTTTTCATATTCCACAGAAACACTGTTAGCAACTGCTACTATAAGGGAAAGGTGAATGTCTTTGTGATGAATTCACAAATCTCAAAGCTATTTATTGGAAAGCTTTTCTCTAGAATTTATGTGAGGATATTTCTGTTTTCACCCTGGGCCTCCATACGATCCCAGATATCACTTTTCAGATTCCACGACAACAGTGTTAGCAAACTGCTCTGTGAAGACAAAGTTGTAACTCGGTGAGATGAATTCACATGTCACAAAGAAGTTTCTCAGAAAGCTACTTTCTAGTTTTTATTTGAGGATATTTCCTTTGTCTCCATCAGCTTCATTGCGCTAAGAAATATCCCAATGCAGATTTCAAGAAAAGTGTGTTAGCAAACGGATCAATGAAAAGCAAAGTGTAACTCTGTGAGTTGTATTCGCATGTCACAATGCAGTCTCTCAGATCGCTTCCTTCCAGTTGTTACCTGAGGAGATTTCCTTTTGCAGCATAATCCTCACTGGGCTCCCAAGTATCATCTTGCAAATTCCACGAGAACAGTCACAGCGAACGGCTTCATGAAGAGAAAGGTGTAACTCGGTGAGGTGAATTCACAGATCACATTGAAGTTTCTCAGAAAGCTTGTTTCTCATTTTTAATGGAGGATATTTCCTTTGGCCCTATAGTCTTCAAAGGGATCCAAAATATCAGTTCTCAGATTCCACAAAAACAGGGCTATCCAATGGCTCCATGAAACACAGGAAAAACTTAGTGAGTTGAAGTCACACATCACAGAGCAGTTTCTCAGAAAGCTTCTTCTTCTTTGAGCTGAGGTTATTTGTGGTCTCTGAGCACCACTGTGTGTCTTATTGCAGTTTCTGCGAAAACTCTGCAAGCAAGCTTCTGAATGAAAACAATCATCTAACACTGTGAGCTGAATTCACCCACAACAGAGAAGTTTCTGAGAAGGCTTCTCGGCAGAATTGTCTGAAGATATTGCATTATTCAACACGGGATTCAACGATATCCAAGACATCACTTCAGAGCTTCCACAAAGTCAGTGCTAGCAGACTCCTCCATGAAAGAGTGGTGTAACACTTTGAAATGAATTCACACATCACAAAGCAGTTTCTCAGAAAGCTTCATTCCGGTTTTTCTCCGAGGATATTTTCTTTTTCACCATAGCCCTCAATGAGCTCCCAAATATCACTTTGCACATTCCACAAGAAGAGTGTTAAAAAACTGCTGCAAGAAGGGAACGGTGAATCTTTTTGTGATTAACTCACACATCAGAAAGCAACTTCTCAGAAATATTTTTTTTAGTTTTTATCTGAGAATACTTCCATTTTCACCATGGGCCTCAATGCACTCCCAAATATCACTTTGCAGATTATACGACAACAGTGTTAGAAAACGGCTTTGTGAAGACAAAGGTGTAACACGGTGAGATGAATTCACACATCACAAAGAAGTTTCTCAGAAAGCTACTTTCTAGTTTTTATTTGAGGCAATTTCCTTTGTCTCCATCAGCTTCATTGTGCTAAGAAATATCCCAATGCAGATTTCAAGAAAAGAGTGTTAGCAAACGGATCAATGAAAAGGAAAGTGTAACTGTCTGCAGTGTATTCACAGGTCAAAATGCAGTTTCACCAAAGGTCCGAATGTGATCCCTAATATCCCTTCGCGGATCCATCCACGAGGGACTTCCAAACCATGTCATGTAAAGAAAGCTTCTAATATGTGAGTTGAATGAATATAGGAAAATGCAGATTCACAGAAAGCTTCTTTCGAGTGTTTATCTGAAGATATTTCCTTTTTCATCATAGTCCTTAATGTGCTCCCGAAGGTTCCTTCGTGGATCCGTACATGACAGTTTCCAAGCTGCGTAATGTAAAGAAAACTTAATCTGTGTGACGTGATTGCACATATCACAGAATAGTTTCTTAGAAAGCTTCTTTCCAGCTTTTGTCTGAGGCTCTTTCCCTTTTCATCATTGGCATCAACATGCTCCCGTTATCACTTGGAACCTGTTTCTCCAAAAGGTTTTCCCTGACGCTGTATGAGAAGAGAGGTATAACAAGGTGACTAGAATGCACACGTCACAAAGCAGTTCCTCAGAAAGGTTCTCTTCAGTTTCGGTCTGACCATATTTCCTTTTTCACTGTAAGCCTCAAAGTGCTCCCGAATATCCCATGACATGCTAAATATACACAGTGTTAGAAAACTGCTCAATGAAAAGACAGGCTTAACTGAGTGAGATCATTTAAAACGACACAGAGTAGTTTCACAGGAAACTTCCTTCTGGATTTTACCTGAGGATATTTCTTTCTCAATGTTCTAAGGATCGTTCCCAAATGTCCTTCCTCAGCAGCCAGAAAAACAGTGATTTCAACCTGCTCAATCCAAGGAATGATTTAAATCTATGAGATGAATACACACATCACAAAGCAGTTGTTCAGAACGATTCTCTGCAGGTTTCATTGGAAGGCATTTCCTCATTCACCACAAGCCTCTGGGCGTCACTAAATATCCCTTCCCAGAATCCTCAAAGACAGAGTTTCGAAACTGGGCAACATAGAGTAAGCATTATCTCTGTGAAGTGAATGCATATATCAGAGATCACATTGTTGGAACGCTTCTTCCTCGATTTTCTTTCAGTATATTTCACTATTCGCCATAGTCCTCAATGCATTCTGAAATATCACTTTTTCGTTCGCACAGGAACAGTGTTCAAACACTGCCTTGTGAGAAAAGAGGTATAATTCCCTGAGTGGAATGCACACATCACAAAGAAGTTTCTCAGAAAGCTTCTATCCAGTTTTTAACTGAAGATATCTCATCTTTCACCATAGGCCTGAATGTGCTCCCGAATGTCCCTTTGCAGATCTGTGCATGACGAAGTTTCCAAACTGCATAATATAATTAAAGTTTTAAATATGCGAGATGAATAAATATATCTAACACAAAGCAGTTTCACAGAAATCTTTCCAGTTTTTGTCTGAGGATATTTCCTTTTTCACCATAGTCGTAGCTATGCTCCCGAATATCTCTTGGTAGCTTTTTCTCCAAAAGGGATTCTGGAATCCTCTAGGAGAAGAAAGGTATACTAATATGAGTGCAATGCACACGTCACAAAGCAGCTCCTCAGAAAATTTCTCTCCAGTTTCTTTCTGAATTCGTTTCCTATCTCACTGTAAGCCTCAAAACGCTCCTGAATATCCCTTCGCAGACTAAACAAAAACAGTGTTATGGTACTGCTCATGAAAAGAGAAGCTTCACTGTGTGAGAGGAATTCACGTGACACTGAGCAGTTTCACAGAAAGCTTCCTTACGGTTTCTCTCTGAGGTTATTTCTCTTTCAGGATACTCTAAAGAGGGTTACCAACTGTCCTTTCTCAGATTCCACAGAAACATTGATTTCAAACTGCTCAATCCAAAGAATCATTTAACTCTATGAGATGAATACAAACGTCACAAAAGTGTTGTGCAGAAAGCTTCTGTCCGATTTTTGATGGAAGACATTTCCTTGCCTAACACATGCTTCCAATCGCCACTTACTATACCTTCGCAGAACCCTCAGAGACTGACTTTCAATCTGGGAAATGTAGAGAAAGCTTTAACACTGTGAAAAGAATGGACATGTCAGAGAGCAGTTTCTTCGAGTGCTTCTTTGTGTTTTATATTGGACGACATTTCACTTTTTGCTATAGTCTTCAATGTGCTCTGAATATCACTCTTTGGGTTTTACAGGAACAGTGTTCAAACTGTGCCTTATGAGAAGAAAGTTATAACTCCCTAAGTAGAATGCACACATCACCAAGCAGTTTCTCAGAAAGCTTCTCTCCAGTTTTTATCTGACTGTATTTCCTATTTCACCATATACCCGAATGTGACCCAAATATACCTTCGTGGATCCATCCACAAGGGAGTTTCCAAGCTGCGTAATATAAAGGAAGCTTCATCTATGTGAGATGAATAAACATAGTAAAAAGGAGATTCACAGAAAGCTTCTTTCCAGTTTTTATCTGAAGATATTTCCTTTTTGACCATAGTCCAGAATATGCTCCCGAAGGTCCCCTCTTGGATCCGTCCATGACAGTTTCCAAGCTGCGTAATGTTAAGAAAGCTTTATCTATGTGAGAGGATTACACATATCACAGAGTATTTTCCTAGAAAGTTTCTTTCCAGTTTTTGTCTGAGGCTATTTGATTTTCACCGTTGGCATCAACATGCTCCTGAATATCACTCGGTACCTGTTTCTCCAAACGGGATTCCCCGATGCTGTATGCGAAGAGAGGTATAACACTGTGACTGGAATGTACACGTCACAAAGCTGTTCCTCGGAAAGCTTCTCTGCAGTTTCGGTCTGAACATATTTCCTCTTTAACCGTTAGCCTCAAAGTGCTCCTGAATATCCCATCAGACGCTAAACATACACAGGGCTAGAAAACTGCTCAATGAAACAGAGGCTTATCTGAGTGAGAGGAATTAAGACGACATAGAGCAGTTTCACAGAAAGCTTCCTTCTGGATATTACCTGAGGATATTTCTTTCTCCATATTCTAAGGATCGTTCCCAAATGTCCTTCCTCAGATTCCACCAAAACAGTGATTTCAAGCTGCTCAATCAAAAGAATGGTTTAGTTCTATGAGACCAATAGACACATCAGAAAGCAGTTGCTCAGAACGTTTCTCTGCAGGTTTCATTGTAAGGCGTTTCCTCGGTCACCATAAGCCTCTGGGCGTCACTAAATATACCTTCCCAGATTCTTCAAAGACAGAGTTTCGGAACTGGACAACATAGAGTAAGCATTAACTCTGTGAAGTGAATGCACATATCAGAGAGCAGATTGTTGGAACCCTTGTTCCTCGATTTTATTTCAATATATTTCACTATTCGCCATCGTCCTCAATGCATTCCGAAATATCACTTTTTCGTTTTCACAAGAACAGTGTTCAAACAGTGCCTTGTGAGAAAAGAGGTATAACTCCCTGAGTGGAATGCATACATCACAAAGTTGTTTCTCAGAAAGCTTCTATCCAGTTCTTATCTGAAGATATCTCCTCTTTCACCGTAGGCCTGAATGTGCTCCCGAATGTCCCTTCACAGATCTGTGCATGACGGAGTTTCCAAACTGTATAATATATTTAAAGTTTTAACTATGCGAGACGAATAAATATATCTAACACAAAGCAGTTTCACAGAAATCTTCTTTCCAGTTTTTGTCTGAGGATATTTCCTTTATCATCATAGTCGTCGCTATACTCCCGAATATCTCTTTGTAGCTTTTTCTCCAAAAGGGATTACGGAATCCTCTAGGAGAAGAAAGGTATATTTCTGTTAGTGGAATGCACACGTCACAAAGCAGCTCTCCAGAAGGCTTATCTCCAGTTTCTATCTGAATTCGTTTCCTATCTCATCATAAGTCTCAAAGCACCCCTGAATATCCCTTTGCAGACTAAACAAAAACAGTGTCATCATACAGCTCAATGAAATGAGAAGCTTAACTGTGTGAGTGGAATTCACGTGACACTGAGCAGTTTTACAGAAAGCTTCCTTCTGGTTTCTCTCTGTGGTTATTTCTTTTTCAGGATATTCTAAAGAGCTTTTCCAAATGTCCTTTCTCAGATTCCACAGAAACAGTGATTTCAAACTGCTCAATCCAAGGAATGATTTAACTCTATGAGATGAACACAAACATCACAGAAGAGTTGCACAGAAATCTTCTCTTCAATTTTCGATGAAAGACATTTCCTTGCCTCACACAGGCATGCAGTTGCCACTTACGATCCCTTCACAGAAGCCTCAAAGACTGACTTTCAAACTGGGAAATGTAGGGTAAGCTTTAACCCTGTGAAAAGAATGGACATGTCAGAGAGCAGTTTCTTCAAGTGCTTCTTTCTCTTTTTATTGGACGACATTGCACTTTTTGCCATAATCTTCAATGTGCTCCAAATATCACTCCTATGGTTTTACAGGAACAGTGTTCAAACTGTGCCTTATGAGAAGAAAGTTATAACTCCCTGAGTGGAATGCACACATCACCAAGCAGTTTCTCAGAAAGATTGTCTCCAGATTCTATCTGACTATATTTCCTCTTTCACCATAGTCTCAAACGTGATCCCAAATATCCCTTCGTGGATCCATCCACGAGGCTGTTTCCAAGCTGCGTAATGTAAAGAAAGCTTCATCTATGTGAGATGAATATACATAGCAAAAAGCTGATTCACGGAAAGCTTTTTCCCGTTTTTATCTGAAGATATTTCCTTTTTCACCATAGTCCAAAATGTGCTCCCGAAGGTCTTTTCTTGGATCCGTCCATGACAGTTTCCAAGCTGCATACTGTAAAGAAAGCTTTATCTATGTGAGATGATTACACATATCACAGAGTATTTTCCTAGAAAGCTTCTTTCCAGTGTTTGTCTGAGGCTGTTTGCTTTTCACCATCGGCATCAGCATGCTCCTGAATATCACTTGGTACCTGTTTCTCCAAATGGGTTTCCCCAACGCTGTATTAGAAGAGAGGTATAACACTGAGACTGGAATGCACACTTCACAAAGCAGTTCCTCGGAAAGCTTCTCTCCAGTTTCAGTTTGAACATATTTCCTTTTTCACCGTTAGCCTCAAAGTGCTCCTGAATATCCCATCACACGGTAAACACACACAGGGCTAGAAAACGGCTCAATGTAAAGCGAGGCTTATCTGACTGAGAGGAATAAAGACGACACAGAGCAGCTTCACAGAAAGCTTCCTTCTGGACTTTACCAGAGGATATGGATTTCTCCATATTCTAAGGATCGTTCCCAAATGTCCTTCCTCAGATTCCACAAAAACAGTGATTTCAAGCTGCTACATCCAAAGAATGGAGAACTCTAGGAGACGAATATACACATTGCAAAGCAGTTGCTCAGAACGTTTCTCTGCAGGTTTCATCGGAAGGCGTTTCCTCACTCACCACAAGGCTCTGGGCTTCACTAAATATCCCTTTCCAGATCTTTAAAGACAGAGTTTCGAAACTGGGCAACATAGAGTATGTATTAACTCTGTGAAGTGAATGCGCATATCAGAGAGCAGATTCTTGGAACGCTTCTTCCTCGATTTTATTTCAGTATATTTCACTATTTTCCATAGTCCTCAATGCGTTCTGAAATATCAGTTTTTCGGTTTCACAGGAACAGTGTTCAAACACTGCCTTGTGAGAAAAGAGGTATAACTCCCTGAGTGGAATGCATACATCACAAAGCAGTTTCTCAGAAAGCTTCTATCCAGTTTTTATCTGAAGATATCTCCTCTTTCACCGTAGTCCTGAATGTGCTCCTGAATGTCCCTTCGTGGATCTGTGCATGACGGAGTTTCCAAACTGCGTAATATAATTAAAGTTTTAACTATGCGAGACAAATAAATAAATCTAACACAAAGCAGATTCACAGAAATCTTCTTTCCAGTTTTTGTCTGAGAATATTTCCTTTTTCACCATAGTCAACTCCAGAATATCTCTTGGTAGCTTTTCCTCCAAAAGGGATACCGGAATCCTCTAGGAGAAGAAAGGCATATTAATGTGAGTGCAATGCACATGTCACAAAGCAGCTCTTCAGAAAACTTCTCTCCAGTTTCTATCTGAATTCGTTTCCTATTTCACCATAAGCCTCAAAGCCCTCCAGAATATCACTTCACAGACTAAACAAAAACAGTGTTATGATACAGCTCAATGAAAGGAGAAGCTTAACTGTGTGAGCGGAATTCACGTGACACAGAGCAGTTTCACAGAAAGCTTCCTTCTGGTTTCTCTCTGAGGTTATTTCTTTTTCAGGATATTCTAAAGAGTGTTTCCAAATGTCCTTTCTCAGATTCCTCAGAAACAGTTATTTCAAACTGCTCAATCCAAACAATGATTTAACTCTATGAGATGAATACAAACATCACAAAACAGTTGCGCAGAAAGTTTCTCTCTGATTTTTGATTTAAGACATTTCCTTGCCTCACACTGGCCTCTGGTCACCACTTCTTATCCCTTCGCAGAACCCTCAAAGACCGATTTTCAAACTGGGAAATGCAGAGTAAGTTTTAAGCCTGTGAAAAGAATGGACATGTCAGAGAGCAGTTTCTTCGAGTGCTTCTTTCTCTTTTTATTGAACGACAGTTCACTTTTTGCCATAGTCTTCGATGTGCTCCGAATATCACTCTTTGGGTTTTACAGGAACAGTGTTCAAACTGTGCCTTATGAGAAGAAAGTTATAACTCCCTGAGTGGAATGCGCACATCACCAAGCAGTTTCTCAGAAAGCTCCTCTCCAGTTTCTACCTGACTATATTTCCTATTTCACCATAGGCACGTATGTGATCCCAAATGTCCCTTCGTGGATCCATCCACGAGAGAGTTTCCAAGCTGTGTAATGTAAGGAAAGCTTCATCTATGTGAGTTGATTAAACATAGCATAAAGCATATTCACAGAAAGCTTCTTCCCAGTTTTTATCTGAAGATATTTCCTTTCTCACCATAGTCCAGAATGTTTCAGTATATTTCAATATGCACCAGAGTCCTCAATGCGTTCCGAAATATGACATTTTCGGTTTCACAGGAACATTGCTGAAACACTGCCTTGTGAGAAAAGAGGTATAACTCCCTCAGTGGAATGCACACATCACCAAGCAGTTTCTCAGAAAGCTTCTCTCCAGTTTTTATCTGACTGTATTTCCTATTTCACCATATACCCGAATGTGACCCAAATATACCTTCGTGGATCCATCCACAAGGGAGTTTCCAAGCTGCGTAATATAAAGGAAGCTTCATCTATGTGAGATGAATAAACATAGTAAAAAGGAGATTCACAGAAAGCTTCTTTCCAGTTTTTATCTGAAGATATTTCCTTTTTGACCATAGTCCAGAATATGCTCCCGAAGGTCCCCTCTTGGATCCGTCCATGACAGTTTCCAAGCTGCGTAATGTTAAGAAAGCTTTATCTATATGAGATGATAACAGATATCACAGAGTAGTTTTCTAGAAAGCTTCTTTCCAGTTTTTGTCTGAGGCTATTTCCCTTTTCACCATCGACATCAACATGCTCCCAAATATCACTTGGTACTTGTTTCTCCAAAAGGGTTTCCCCAATGCTATATGAGAAGAGAGGTATAACACTATGACTGGAATGCACACGTCACAAAGCAGTTACTCAGAAAGCTTCTCTCCGGTTTCGGTCTGAACATATTTCCTTTTTCACCATTAGCCTCAAAGTGCTCCCGAATACCCCATCACATGCTAAAGACACACAGGGCTAAAACACTGCTCAATGAAGAGAGAGGCTCATCTGAGTGAGAGTAATTAAGATGACACAGAGCAGTTTCACAGAAAGCTTCCTTCTGGATTTTACCTGACGATAGTTCTTTCTCCATATTCCAAGGATTCTTCCCAAATGTCCTTCCTCAGATTCCACAAAAACAGTGATTTCAAGCTACTCAATCCAAAGAATGGTTTAACTCTACGAGATGAATACACACATCACAAAGCAGTTGCTCAGAACAGTTTTCTGCAGGTTTCATCGGAAAATACTTCCTCGCACACCACAAGTGTCCAGGCGTCACTAAATATCCCCTCACAGATTCTTCAAAGACAGAGTTTTGAAACTGCGCAACATAGAGTAACCATTAACTCTGTGAAGTGAATGCACATATCAGAGAACAAATTCTTGGAACGCTTCTTCCTCGATTTTATTTCAGTACATTTCACTATTCGCCATAATCCTCAATGCATTACAAAATATTAATGTTTCGGTTTCACAGGAAGTGTTCAAACACTGACTTGAGAAAAGAGGTATAACTCCCTGAGTGGAATGCGTACATCACAAAGTAGTTTCTCAGAAAGCTTCTATCCAGTTTTTATCTGAAGATATCTCCTCTTTCACTGTAGCCCTGAATGTGCTCCTGGACGTCCCTTCGTGGATCTGTGCATGACGGAGTTTCCAAACTGCGTAGTATAATTAACGTTTTTACTATGCGAGATGAAAAATCATATCTAACACAAAGCAGTTTCAAATAAATCTCCTTTCCAGTTTTTCTCTGAGGATATTTCCTTTTTCACCGTAGTCATCACTATACTCCCGAATATCTTTTGGTAGCTTTTTGTCCAAAAGGGATTCCGGAATTCTCTAGGGGAAGAAAGGTATATTTCTGTGATTGGAGTGCACATGTTACAAAGCAGCACCTCAGAAAACTTCTCTCCAGTTTCTATCTGAAGACGCTTCATTTCTCACCGTAAGCCTCAAAGCTCTCCAGAGTATCCCTTCGCAGACTAAAGAAAAACAGTGTTATGATACAGCCCAATGAAAAGAGAAGCTTAACTGTGTGAGCAGAACTCACGTGAAACAGAGCAGTTTCACAGAAAGCTTCCTTCTGGTTTCTCTCTGAGGTTATTTCTTTTTCAGGATATTCTAAAGAGCTTTTCAAATGTCCTTTCTCAGTTTCCACAGAAACAGTGATTTCAAACTGCTCAATCCAAGGAATGATTTAACGCTATGAGATGAATGCAAACCTCACAAAAGAGTTGCGCAGAAAGCTTCTCTCTGATTTTCGATGGAAGATATTTCCTTGCCTCACACAGGCCTCCGGTCGCACTTACTATCCCTTTGCAGAAACCTCAAATACCGAGTTTCAAACTGGGAAATGTAGAGTAAGCTTTAACCCTGTGAAATGAATGCACATGACAGAGAACAGTTTCTTCGAGTATTTCTTTCTGTTTATTTTATTTAATTTTATTTATTTCTTTTTATTATACTTTAAGTACTAGGGTACATGTGCATAACGTGCAGGTTTGTTACATATGAATACTTGTGCCATGTTGGTGTGCTGCACCCATCAACTCGTCAGCACCCATCAATTCATTATTTACACCATGTAAAACTCCCCAATGCAATCCCTCCCCCGTCCCCCCTCCCCATGATAGGCCCCAGTGTGTGATGTTCCCCTTCCCGAGTCCAAGTGATCTCATTGTTCAGTTCCCACCTATGAGTGAGAACATGCGGTGTTTGGTTTTCTCTTCTTGTGATAGTTTGCTAAGAATGATGGTTTCCAGCTGCATCCATGTCCCTACAAAGGACGCAAACTCATCCTTTTTTATGGCTGCATAGTGTTCCATGGTGTATATGTGCCACATTTTCTTAATCCTGCCTGTCACAGATATACATTTGGGTTGATTCCAAGTCTTTGCTATTGTGAATAGTGCCACAATAAACATACGTGTACATGTGTCTCTATAGCAGCATGATTTATAAACCTTTGGGTATATACCCAGTAGTGGAATGGCTGGGTCATATGGTACATCTAGTTCTAGATCCTTGAGGAATTGCCATACTGTTTTCCATAATGGTTGAACTAGTTTACAATCCCACCAACAGTGTAAAAGTGTTCCTATTTCTCCACATCCTCTCCAGCACCTGTTGTTTCCTGACTTTTTAATGATTGCTATCCTAACTGGTGTGAGATGGTATCTCATTGTGGTTTTGATTTGCATTTCTCTGATGGTGAGTGATGATGAGCATTTTTTCATGTGTCTGTTGGCTGTATGAATATCTTCTTTTGAGAAATGTCTGTTCATATCCTTTCCCCAGTTTTGATGGGGTTGTTTGTTTTTTTCTTGTATATTTGTTTGAGTTCTTTGTAGATTCTGGATATTAGCCCTTTGTCAGATGAGTAGATTGCAAAAATTTTCTCCCATTCTGTAGGTTGCCTGTTCACTCTGATGGTAATTTCTTTTGCTGTGCAGAAGCTCTTTAGTTGAATTAGATCCCGTTTGTCAATTTTGGCTTTTGCTGCCGTTGCTTTTGGTGTTTTAGACATGAAGTCTTTGAACATGCCTATGTCCTGAATGGTACTACCTAGATTTTCTTCTAGGGTTTTTACGGTATTAGGTCTAACATTTAAGTCTCTAATCCATCTTGAATTAACCTTCGTATAAGGAGTAAGGAAAGGATCCAGTTTCAGCTTTCTACTTATGGCTAGCCAATTTTCCCAGCTCCATTTATTAAATAGGGAATCGTTTCTCCATTTCTTGTTTCTCTCATGTTTGTCAAAATCAGATGGCTGTAGATGTGTGGTATTATTTATGAGGACTCTGTTGGGTTCCATTGCTCTATATCTCTGTTTTGGTACCAGTACCATGCTGTTTTCGTTACTGTAGCCTTGTATTATAGTTTGAAATATGGTAGCGTGACACCTCCAGCGTTGTCCTTTTGACTTAGGATTGTCTTGGCAATGCAGGCTCTTTTTTGGTTTCATATGAACTTTAAAGCAGGTTTTTCCAATTCTGTGAAGAAAGTCATTGGTAGCTTGAAGGGGATGGCATTGAATCTATAAATAACCTTGGGCAGTATGGCCATTTTCACGATATTGATTCTTCCTATCCATGAGCATGGTATGTTCTTCCATTTGTTTGTGTCCTCTTTTATTTCACTGAGCAGTAGTTTGTAGTTTTCCTTGAAAAGGTCTTCACATCCCTTGTAAGTTGGATTCCTAGGTATTTTATTCTCTTTGAAGCAATTGTGAATGGAGGTTCATTCATGATTTGGCTCTCTGTTTGTCTGTTACTGGTGTGTAAGAATGCTTGTGATTTTTTGCACATTAATTTTGTATCCTGAGACTCTGCTGAAGTTTCTTATCAGCTTAAGGAAATTTTGGGCTGTGACAATGAGGTTTTCTAAATATGCAATCATGTCATCTGCAAACAGGGACAATTTGACTTCTTTTCTTAAGTGAATACCCGTGATTTCTTTCTCTTGCCTGATTGCCCTAGCCAGAACTTCCAACACTATGTTGAATAGGAGTGGTGAGACAGGGCATCCCTGTCTTGTGCCAGTTTTCAAAGGGAATTTTTCAGTTTTTGCCCATTCAGTATGATATTAGCTTTGGGTTTGTCATAAATAGCTCTTAATATTTTGAGGTACGTTCCATCAATACCGAATTTATTTAGGGTTTTTCGCATGAAGGGCTGTTGAATTTTGTCAAAAGCCTTTTCTGCATCTATTGAAATAATCATGTGGTTCTTGTCTTTGGTTCTGTTTATATGCTGGATTACGTTTATTGATTTGCGAATGTTGAACCAGCCTTGCATCCCAGGGATGAAGCCCACTTGATCATGGTGGGTAAGCTTTTGGATGTGCTGCTGAATCCGGTTTGCCAGTATTTTATTGAGGATTTTTGCATCGATGTTCATCAGGGATATTGGTCTAAAATTCTCTTTTTTTCTTGTGTCTCTGCCAGGCTTTGGTATCAGGATGATGTTGGCCTCATAAAATGAGTTAGGGAGGATTCCCTCTTTTTCTATTGATTGGAATAGTTTCAGAAGGAATGGTACCAGCTCCTCCTTGTACCTCTGGTAGAAGTCAGCTGTGAATACATCTGGTCCTGGACTTTATTTTGTGGATAGGCTATTAATTGTTGCCTCAATTTCAGAGCCTGCTATTGGTGTATTCAGGGATTCAACTTCTTCCTGGTTTAGTCTTGGGAGAGTGTAAGTGTCCAGGAAATTCTCCATTTCTTCTAGATTTTCTAGTTGATTTGCGTAGAGGTGTTTATAGTGTTCTCTGATGGTCGTTTGTATTTCTGTGGGGTTGATGGTGATATCCCCTTTATCATTTTTTATTGCATCTATTTGATTCCTCTCTCTTTCCTTCTTTATTAGCCTTGCTAGCGGTCTGTCAATTTTGTTGATCTTTTCAAAAAACCAACTCCTGGATTCATTGATTTTTTGGAGGGTTTTTTGTGTCTCTAACTCTTTCAGTTCTGCTCTGATCTTAGTTATTTCTTGCCTTCTGCTAGCTTTTGAATGTGTTTGCCTCTTACCTCTCTAGTTCTTTTGATTGTGATGTTAGAGTGTCCATTTTAGATCTTTCCTGCTTTCTCTTGTAGGCATTTAGTGCTATAAATGTCCCTCTACACACTGCTTTAAATGTGTCCCAGAGATTCTGGTATGTTGTATCTTTGTTCTCATTGGTTTCAAAGAACATCTTTATTTCTGCTTTCATTTCCTTATGTACCCAGTAATCATTCAGGAGCAGGTTGTTCTGTTTTCATGTAGTTGAGCGGTTTTGATTGAGTTTCTTAGTCCTGAGTTCTACTTTGATTGCACTGTGGTCTGAGAGACAGTTTGTTATAATTTCTGTTCTTTTACGTTTGCTGAGGAGTGCTTTACTTCCAATTATGTGGTCAATATTGGAGTAAGTGCGATGTGGTGCTGAGAAGAATGTATATTCTGTTGATTTGGGGTGGAGAGTTCTATAGATGTCTATTAGGTCCACATGGTGCAGAGATGAGTTCAATTCCTGGATATCCTTGTTAACTTTCTGTCTCATTGATCTGTCTAATGTTGACAGTGGAGTGTTGAAGTCTCCCATTATTATTGTATGGGAGTCTAATTCTCTTTGTGAGTCTCTAAGGACTTACTTTATGAATCTGGGTGCTCCTGTATTGGGTGCATATATATTTAGGAAAGTTAGCTCTTCCTGTTGAATTGATCCCTTTACCATTATGTAATGGCCTTCTTTGTCACTTATGATCTTTGATGGTTTAAAGTCTGTTTTATCAGAGACTAGGATTGCAACCCCTGCTTTTTTTGTTCTCCGTTTGCTTGGTAGATCTTCCTCCATCCCTTTATTTTGATCCTATGTGTGTCTCTGCATGTGAGATGGGTCTCCTGAATACAGCAGACTGATGGGTCTTGACTCTTTATCCAGTTTGCCAGTCTGTGTCTTTTAATTGGAGCATTTAGTCCATTTACATTTAAGGTTAATATTGTTATGTGTGAACTTGATCCTGTCATTATGATATTAACTGGTTATTTTGCTCGTTAGTTGATGCAGTTTCTTCCTAGCCTCGATGGTCATTACATTTTGGTATGTTTTTGCAATAGCTGGTACCGGTTGTTCCTTTCCATGTTTAGGACTTCCTTCAGGTCTCTTGTAAGGCAGGCCTGGTGGTGACGAAATCTCTAAGCATTTGCTTATCTGTAAAGGATTTTGTTTCTCCTTCACTTATGAAACTTAGTTTGGCTGGATATCAAATTCTGGGTCTAAAATTCTTTTCTTTAAGAACGTTGAATATTGGCCCCCACTCTCTTCTGGCTTGTAAGGTTTCTGCCGAGAGGTCTGCTGTTAGTCTGATGGGCTTCCCTTTGTGGGTAACCCGACCTTTCTCTTTCGCTGCCCTTAAGATTTTTTCCTTCATTTCAACTTTGGTGAATCTGGCAATTATATGTCTTGGAGTTGCTCTTCTCGAGGAGTATCTTTGTGGCGTTCTCTGTATTTCCTGAATTTGGATGTGGGCCTGCCCTACTAGGTTGGGGAAGTTCTCCTGGATGATATCCTGAAGAGTGTTTTCCAACTTGGTTCCATTTTCCCCCTCACTTTCAGGCACCCCAATCAGACGTAGATTTGGTCTTTTTACATAATCCCATACTTCTTGCAGGCTTTGTTCATTTCTTTTTCTTCTTTTTTCTTTTGGTTTCTCTTCTCGCTTCATTTCATTCATTTGATCCTCAATCGCTGACACTCTTTCTTCCAGTTGACCGAGTTGGTTACTGAAGCTTGTGGATTTGTCACGTATTTCTCGTGTCATGGTTTTCATCTCTGTCATTTCGTTTATGACCTTCTCTGCATTAATTAGTCTAGCTGTCAATTCTTCCACACTTTTTTCAAGATTTTTAGTTTCCTTGTGCTGTGTACGCAATTCATCCTTTAGCTCTGAGAAGTTTGATGGACTGAAACCTTCTTCTCTCATGTCGTCAAAGTCATTCTCTGACCAGCTTTGAACCGTTGCTGGCGATGGGCTGTGCTCCTTTGCAGGGGGAGATGCGCTCTTATGTTTTGAATTTCCAGCATTCTGCCATACTTTTTCCCCATCTTTGTGGATTTATCTGCCTCTGGTCTTTGATAATGTTAACGTACTGATGGGGTTTTGGTATAGGTGTCCTTCCTGTTTGATAGTTTTCCTTCTAACAGTCAGGACCCTCAGCTGTAGGTCTGTTGGAGATTGCTTGAGGTCCACTCCAGACCCTGTTTACCTGGGTATCAGCAGCAGAGGTTGCAGAAGATAGAATATTGCTGAACAGCGAGTGTACCTGTCTGATTCTTGCTTTGGAAGCTTCCTCTCAGGGGTGTACTGCACCCTGTGCGGTGTGGGGTGTCAGACTGCCCCTAGTGGGGGATGTCTCCAAGTTAGGCTACTCAGGTGTCAGGGACCCACTTGAGAAGGCCGTCTGTCCCTTCGCAGATATCAGCTTCGGTGTTGGGACATCCACTGCTCTCTTCAAAGCTGTCAGACAGAGTCGTTTGCATCTGCAGAGGTTCCTGCTGCTTTGTTGTTGTTGTTGATAACTGTGCCCTGTCCCCAGAGGTGGAGTCTACAGAGACAAGCAGGTTTCCTTGAGCTGCTGTGAGCTCCACCCAGTTCGAGCTTCCCAGCAGCTTTGTTTACCTACTTAAGCCTCAGCAATGGTGGGCGCCACTCTCCCAGCCTCACTGCTGCTTTGCAGTTAGATCACAGAGTGCTGTGTTAGCAATGAGGGAGGCTCCATGGGCGTGGGACCCTCCCGGCCAGGTGTGGGATATATTCTCCTGGTGTGCCCATTTGCTTAAAGCACACTATTGGGGTGAGACTCACACGATTTTCCCGGTGTTGTGTATCTCTGTTCCCCTGGCTAGGAAAAGGGATTCCTTTCCCCCTTGTGCTTCCCACGTGAGGCGATGGCTCGCCCTGCTTCAGCTCTCGCTGGTTGGGCTGCAGCAGCTGACCAGCACCGATTGTCCAGCACTCCCTAGTGAGATGACCACAGTACCTCAGCTGAAATTGCAGAAATCACCGGTCTTCTGTAGTGCTCGCACTGGGAGTTGGAGACTGGAGCTGTTCCCATTCAGGCATCTTGCACCTCCTTGCAATGGGATACTTCTAAGCGCAATGAAGCTTACGGAGACAAAGGGAAATATCCTCAGATGAAAAAAAAAAGAAACTTTCTTAGAAACTTCTTGGTGATGTGTGAATTCATCTCACAGAGTTAGACTTATGTTTCATGGAGCAGTCCATTAACACTGTCTTTGAGGACACTGAGAAGGGCTACTTTGTATTGCACTGATGCCAACCCGCATAAAGGAAATATCATCAGTTCAAAACGTGAAAGAAGCTTTCTGAGAAACTTCTTTGTGATCTGTGAATTCATCTCACAGAGTTACAACTTAGTCCTCAGGAAGCAGTTTGCTAATACTCTTTTTGTGGAATCTGCCAAATGATATTTGGGAGCCCATTTGGTTCCATGGGGAAAAGGAAATATCCTCAGTTAATAACTAGAGAGAAGCTTTCTGAGAGATTGCTTTCTGATGTGTGATTTCATCACACAGAGTTCCACCCTCCCCTTCTCAGAACAGTTTGCTAACACTGTTGTTGTGGATTCTGCAAAGTCATATTTGGGAGCTCATTGAGGGCTGTGGTAAAAAAGGAAATATCCTCAGATAAAAACTGGAAAGAAGTCTTCTGAGAAACTGCATTGTGATGTGTGAATGCAACACAGAGAGTTACATGTTTCTCTTCAGTGATCAGTTTGCTAACACAGTTTTCTTGAAATCTGCAAGGGGATACTTCTTAGCGCAATGAAGCGTATTGTGACAAAGGAAATATCCTCAGATGAAAACTAGAAAGAAGCTTTCTTAGAAACTCTTGGTAATGTGTGAATTCATCTCACAGAGTTAGACTTATATTTCATGGAGCAGTCCATTAACACTGTCTTTGAGGAACCTCAGAGGGGCTACTTTGGATCGCTTTGAGGCCTACACTGATAAAGGAAATATCATCAGTTGAAAACATGAAAGAAGCTTTCTGAGAAACTTCTTTGTGATCTGTGAATTCAGTCTCACAGAGTGGAATGCACACATCACCAAGTGGTTTCTCAGAAAGCTTCTCTCCACATTTTATCTGACTATATTTACTATTTCACCATTTGCCCGAATGTGATCCCAAATATTCCTTCACAGGTCCATCCGCGAGGGAGTTTCCAAGCTCCGTAATGTAAAATAAGCTTCATCTAAGTGAGATGAAAAAACATAGCCAAAAACAGATTCACAGAAAGCTTCTTTCCAGTTTTTATCCGATGATATTTCCTTTTTCACCATAGTCCAGAATGTGCTCCCGAAGGTCCCTTCAGGGATTCGTCCTTGAGAATTTCCAAGCTGCATAATGTAAAGAAAGCTTTATCTAGGTGAGATGATTACGCATATCACAGAGTAGTTTCCTAGAAAGCATCCTTCCACATTTGTCTGGGTCTATTTCCGTTTTCAACATCGGCATCAACATGCTCCCGAATATCCCCTGGTACCTGTTTCTCGAAAAGGGTTTCCCAGACACTGTATGAGAAGAGAGGTATAACACTGTGACTGAAATGCAAACATCACAAAGCAGTTCCTCAGAAACCTTCTCTCCAGTTTCAGTCTGAACATATTTCCGTTTTCACCGTTAGCCTCTAAGTGCTCCCGAATTTCCCATCAAATGCTGAACATACACAGGGTTAGAACACTGCTCAATGAAAAGAGAGACTTAACTGAGTGAGAGGAATTAAGACGACAATGAGCAGTTTCAAGGAAAGCAACCTTCTGGATTTTACCTGAGGATATTTCTTTCCCCATATTCTAAGGATCGTTCCCAAATGTCCTTCCTCAGATTCCTGTAAAACAGTGATTTCAAGCTGCTCAATCTAAAGAATGTTTTACCTCTATGAAACGAATACACACATCGCAAAGTAGTTGCTCAGAACGTTTCTCTGCAGGTTTAATAGGAAGGCATATCCTTGCTCACCACAAGCCTCCAGGAGTCACTGAACATACCTTCACAGATTCTTCAAAAACAGAGTTTAGAGGCTGGTAACATAGAGTAAGCATTAACTCTGTGAAATGGACGCACATATCAGAGAGCAAATTCCTGGAACTCTTCTTCCTCGATTTTATTTCAGTATATTTCACCAATCGCCAAAGTCCTCAATGCGTTCAAAATATCACTTTTTTGGTTTCACAGGAAGAGTGTTCAAACACTGCCTTGTGAGAAAAGAGGTGTAACTTCCTGAGTGGAATGCATACATCACAAAGGAGTTTCTCTAAATGCTTCCATCCAGTTTTTATCTGAAGATATCTCCTCTTTCACCATAGGCCTGAATGTGCTCCCGAATGTCCCTTTGCAGATCTGTGCATGACGGAGTCTCCAAACTGCGTAATATAATTAAAGTTTTACCTATGCAAGATGAATAAATATGTCTAACACAAAACAGTTTCACAGAAATATTCTTTTCAGTTTTTGTCTGAGGATATTTCCTTTATCACCATAGTCGTAGCTATGCTCCCGAATATCTCTTGGTAGCTTTTTCTCCAAAAGGGATTCCAGAATCCTCTAGTTGAAGAAAGGTATATTTCTGTTATTGGAATGCACACGTCACAAAGCAGCTGCTCAGAAAGCTTCTCTCCAGTTTCTATCTGAAGATGTTTTCTTTCTCTCCGTAAGCTTCAAACCCCTCCAGAATATCCCTTCGCAGACTAAACAGAAAGAGAGTTATTGTGCAGCTCAATGAATACAGAAGCTTAACTGTGCGAGGTGAATTCACGTGACACAGAGCAGTTTAACAGAAAGCTTCCTTCCGGTTTCTCTCTGAGGTTATTTCTTTTTCAGGATATTCTAAAGAGCTTTTCCAAATGTCCTTTCTCAGATTCCAGAGAAACAGTGATTTCAAACTGCTCAATCCAAAGAATGATTTAACTCTATGAGATGAAAACAAACATCACAAAAGTGTTACGCAGAAAGCTTCTCACCGATTTTCGATGGAAGACATTTCCTTGCATCACACAGGCATCCAGTTGCCACTTACTATCCCTTCGCAGAACACTCAGTGACAGACTTTCATACTGGGAAATGTAGAGTAACATATAACCCTGTGAAAAGAATGGACATGTCAGAGAGCAGTTTCTTCGAGTGCTTCTTTCTGTTTTTATTGGACGACATTTCACTTTTCGCCATAGTTTTCAATGGATTCCGAATGTCACTCTTTTGGTTTTACAGGAACAGTGTTCAAACTGTGCCTTATGAGAAGAAAGTTATAACTCCCTGAGTGGAATGCACGCATCACCAAGCAGTTTCTCAGAAAGCTTCTCTCCAGTTTTAATCTGACTATATTTCCCCTTTCACCATAAGCCAGAATGTGATTCCAAATATCCTTTCGTGAATCCATCATGGGTGAGATTCCAAGGTGCATAATGTAAAGAACGCTTCATCTATGTGAGATGAATAAACATAGCAAAAAGCCGATTCACAGAAAGCTTCTTTTCAGTTTTTATCTGAAGATATTTCCTTTTTCACCGCAGTCCAGAATGTGCTCCCAAAGGTCCCTTCTTGGATACGTCCATGACAGTTTCCAAGCTGCATAATGTAACGAAAGCTTTATCTATGTGAGACGATTACACATATCACAGAGTAGTTTCCTAGAAAGCTTCTTGCCAGTTTTTGTCTGAGTCTATTTCTCTTTTCACCATCGGCATCAACATGCTCCCGAATATCACTGGGTAGCTGTTCCTCCAAAAGGGTTTCCCCGACGCTGTATGAGAAGAGAGGTATAACACTGTGACTGGAATGCACATATCAGAAAGCAGTTCCTAGAAAAGCTTCTCTCCAGTTTCGGTCGATCATATTTCCTTTTTCACCGTTAGCCTCAAAGTGCTCCCAAATACCCCATCACATGCTAAACCTACTCAGGACTAGCAAACTGCTCATTGAAAAGAGAGGCTTATCTGAGTGAGAGGAATCAAGACTACACAGAGCAGTTTCACAAAGAGCTTCCTTCTGGATTTTACCTGAGGTTATTTCTTTCTCCATAATCCATGGATCGTTCCCAAATGTCCCTCCTCAGATTCCACAAAAACAGTGATTTCAAGCTGCTCAATCCAAAGAATGGTTTAACTCTAGGCGACGAATACACACATCACAAAGCAATTGTTCAGAACGTTTCTCTGTAGGTTTCATTGAAAGACGATTCCTCACTCATCAAAACCCTCTGGGCGTCATTAAATATCCCTTCACACATTCCTGAAAAACAGAGTTTTGAAACTGGGCATGATAGAGTAAGCATTAACTCTGTGAAGTGAATGCTCGTATCAGACAGCAGATTCTTGGAACGCATCTTCCTCGATTTTATTTCAGTATATTTCACTACTCGCCATAGTCCTCAATGCGTTTCGAAATATCACTTTTTCGGTTTCACAGGAACAGTGTTGAAACACTGCCTTGTAAGAAAAAAGGTATAACTCCCTGAGTGGAATGCATACATCACAAAGTAGATTCTCAGAAAGCTTCTATCTAGATTTATCTGAAGATATCCCCTCTTTCACTGTGGGCCTGAATGTGCTCCCAAATGTCCCTTCGCAGTTCTATGCATGACAGAGTGTCCAAACTGGGTAATATAATTAAAGTTTTAGCTATGCAAGACGAATAAATATATCTAACACAAAGCAGTTTCACAGAAATCTTCTTTCCAGTTTTTGTCTGAGGATATTTCCTTTTTCACCATAGTCATTGCTACACTCCCAAATATCTCTTGGTAGCTTTTTCTCCAAAGGGGATTCTCTAATCCTCTAGGAAAAGAAAAGTATATTTCTGTCAGTGGAATGCCCATGTCACAAAGTAGCTTCTCAGAAAACTTCTCTCCAGTTTCTATCTGAAGGACGTTTCCTTTCTCATAGTAAGCCTCAAAGACCTCCAGAGTATCCCTTCACAGATTAAACATAAACAGTGTTATGATGCAGCTCAATGAAAAGAGAAGCTTATCTGTGAGCGGAATTCACGTGACACAGAGCAGTTTCACAGAAAGCTTCCTTCTGGTTTCTCTCTGAGGTTATTTCTTTTTTAGGATATTCTAAAAAGCGTTTCCAATTGTCCTTTCTCAGATTCCACAGAATCAGTGATTTCAAACTTCTCAATCCAAAGAATGATTTAACACTATGAGATGACTACAAATATCACAAAAGAGCTGCCCATAAAGCTCCTCTCCCATTTTCGATGGAAGACATTTTTTTGCCTTACACAGGCCTCCGAGCGCCACTTACTATCCCTTCGCAGAACCGTCAGAGACCGACTTTCAAAGTGGGGAATGTAGAGTAAGCTTTAGCCCTGTGTAAAGAATGGACATGTTGGAGAGCAGTTACTTCGAGTTCGTTTTTCTGCTTTTGTTGGACGACATTTCACTTTTTGGCATAGTCTTCAATATGCTCTGAATATCACTCTTTTGGTTTTACAGGAACAGTGTTCAAACTGTGCCTTATGAGAACGAAGTTGTACCTCCCTGAGTGGAATGCGCACATCACCCAGCAGTTTCTCAGAAAGTTTCTCTCCAGTTTTTATTTGACTATAATTCCTATTTCACCATAGGAACAAATGTGATCACACATATCCCTTCACAGATCTCTCCACGAGGGAGTTTCCAAGCTGCTTAATATAAAGAAAGCTTCATCTATGTGAGATGAGTAAACATAGCAAAAAACAGATTCACACAAAGCTTCTTTCCTGTTTTTATCTGATGATATTTCCTTTTTCATCATAGTCCAGAAGGTGCTCCCGAAGGTCCCTTCATGGATCGGTCCATGACAGTTTCCAAGCTGCGTAATGTAAAGAAAGCTTTATCGACGTGAGATAATTACACATATCACAGAGTAGTTTCCTAGAAAGCTTCTTTCCAGTTTTTGTCTGAGGCTATTTCCTTTTCACCATCGGCATCAACATGCTCCCGAATATCACTTGGTACCTGTTTCTCCAAAAGGATTTCCCTGACGCTGTAAAGAGAAGAGAGGTATAACACTGTGACTGGAATGCACACGTCACAAAGCAGTTCCTCAGAAAGCTTCTCTCCAGTTTCAGTCTGAACATATTTCCTTTTTCACTGTTAGTCTCAAAGTGCTCCCGAATATCCCATCACACGCTAAACATACACAGGGCTAGAAAACTGCTCAATGAAGAGAGAGGCTTATCTGAGTGAGAGGAATTAAGACGACACAGAGCAGTTTCACAGAAAGCTTCCTTCTGGATTTTACCTGAGGATATTTCTTTCTCCATATTCTAAGGATCGTTCCCAAATGTCCTTCCTCAGATTCCACTGAAACAGTGATTTCAAGCTGCTCAATCCAAAAAATGGTTTACCTCTAGGAGACGAATACACACATTGCAAAGCAGTTGCTCAGAACGTTTCTCTGAACGCAGCTTGGAAACTCCCTCGTGGATGTTTCGGATAACAGTCGGGCCTATGGTGAAATAGGAAATATTGTCAGATAAAAAGTGGAGAGAAGCTTTCTGAGAAAGTGCTTGGTGATGCGTGCATTCCACTCAGGGAGTTATAACTTCCTTCTCATAAGGCACAGGTAGAACACTGTTCCTGTAAATCCAAAAGAGGGATATTCGGAGCACATTGAAGACTATGGCAAAAAATGAAATGTCGTCCAATGTAAAACAGAAAGAAGCACTCGAAGAAATTGCTCTGTGTCATTTCCGTTCTTTTCAGTGGTTAAAGCTTACTCTACATTTGCCACTTTCAAAGTTGGTCAAAGAGTTATGGGAAGGGATAGTAAGTGGCAACCGGAGGCCTGTGTGAGGCAAGGAAATGTCTTCCATTGAAAATTGGAGAGACGTTTTCTGCGCAACCCTTTTGTGACGTTTGTATTCATCTCAAAGAATTAAATCATTCTTTGGATTGAGCAGTTTGAAATCACTGTTTCTGTGGAATCTGAGAAAGGACATTTGGAAACGCTCTCTAGTATATCCTGAAAAAGAAATAACCTTAGAGAGAAACCAGAAGGAAGCTTTCTGTGAAAATGCTCTGTGTCACGTGAATTCCGCTCACACAGTTAAGCTTCTCTTTTAATTCAGCTGTATCATAACACTGTTTTTGTTTAGTCTGTGAAGGGATATTCTGGAGGGCTTTGAGGCTTACTATGAGAAAGGAAACGTCTTCAGATAGAAACTGGAGAGAAGCTTTCTGAGGAGCTGCTTTGTGACGTGTGCATTCCACTCACAGAAATATACCTTTCCTCTCCTAAAGGATTCCAGAATCCCTTTTGGAGAAAAAGCTACCAAGAGATATTCGGGAGTATAGCAATGACTGTGGTGAAAAAGGAAATATCCTCAGACAAAAACTGGAAAGAAGATTTCTGTGAAATTGCTTTCTTCTAGTTATATTTATTCATCTCACATAGTTGAAACTTTAATTATATCATGCAGTTTGGAAACTCCGTTGTGCACAGATCCGTGAAGAGACACTCGGGAGCACATTCAGGCCAATGGTGAAAGAGGAGATATCTTCAGGTAAAAACTGGATAGAAGCTTTCTGAGAAACTACTTTGTGATGTATACATTTCACTGAGGGAATTATATCTCTTTTCGCAAAAGGCAGTGTTTGAACCGAAAATGTGATATTTCGGAACGCCCTGAGGACAATGGCAAATTGTGAAATATACTGAGGTATAATCGAGGAAGAAGAGTTCCAAGAATCTGCTCTCTGATAGGTGCATTCCCTTCACAAAGTTAATGCTTACTCTATGTTGCCCAGTTTCGAAACTCTGTCTTTGAAGAATCTGTGAAGGGATATTTAGTGACGCCCAGAGGCTTCTGGTGAGCGAGGAAACGCCTTCCGATTAAACCTGCAGAGAAACGTTCTGAGCAACTGCTTTGTGATGTGTGTATTCATCTCCCAGAGTTAAATCATTCTTTGGATAGAGCAGCTTGAAATCACTGTTTTTGTGGAATCTGAGGAAGGACATTTGGGAACAATCCTTAGAATATGGAGAAAGAAATGTCCTCAGGTAAAATCCAAAAGGAAGTTTTCTGTGAAACTGCTCTGTGTCATCTTAATTCCTCTCACTCAGATAAGCCTCTCTTTTCATTGAGCAGTTTTCTAGCCCTGTGTATGATTAGCGTGTGATGGGATATTCGGGAGCACTTTGAGGCTTATGGTGAAAAAGGAAATATGTTCAGACAGAAAGTGGAGAGAAGCTTTCTGAGGAACTGCTTTGTGACGTGTGCATTCCAGTCTCAGTGTTATACCTCTCTTCTCTTACAACGTTGGGGAAGACTTTTGGAGAAACAGGTAACAAGTGATATTCAAGAGCATGTTGATGCTGATGGTGAAAGGGGAAATAGACTCAGACAAAAACTGGAAAGAAGCTTTCTAGGAAAGTCCTCTGTGATATGTGTAATCATCTCACATAGATAAAGCTTTCTTTACATTACGCAGCTTGGAAACGGTCATGGACGGATCCACGAAGGGACCTTAGGGAGCACATTCTGGACGTTGTTGATAAAGGAAATATCTTCAGATAAAAACTGGAAAGAAGCTTTCTGTGAATCTGCTTTTTGCTATGTTTATTCATCTCACATAGATGAAGCTTTCTTTGCATTATGCCGCTTGTAAACGGTCTCGTGGATGGATCCACAAAGGGAAATTTGGGATCACATTAGGGACGATGGTGAAAAAGGAAATACAGTCAGATTGAAACTGGAGAGAAGCTTTCTGAGAGACTCCCTGGTGCTGTGAGCATTCCACTCAGGTAGTTATAACTTTCTTCTCATATGGCACAGTTTGAACACGGTTCCTGTAAAACTGAAAGAATGATATTCGGAGCACATTGAAGACTGTGGCAAAAAGTGAAATGTCGTCCAATAAAAACAGAAAGAAGGACTCGAAGAAACTGTCTCTGACATGTCCATTCTTTTCACAGGGTTAAAACTTACTCTACATTTCCCAGTTGGAAAGTCGGTCTTTGAGGTTTCTTTGAAAGGATAGTAATTGGCAGCTGGAGGCCTGTGTGAGGCAAGGAAATGTCTTCCGTCAAGAATCGGAGAGAAGCATTCTGTGCAACACTGTTGTGATGTTTGTATTCATCTCACAGAATTAAATCATTCTTTAGATTGAGCAGTTTGAAATCACTGTTTCTGTGGAATCTGAGAAAGGACTATTGGAAACGCTCTTTAGAATATCCTGAAAAACAAATAACATCAGAGAGAATCCAGAAGGAAGCTTTCTGTGAAAATGCTCTGTGTCACGTGAATTCCTCTCACACAGTTAAGCTTCTCTTTTCATTGAGCTGTATCATAACACTGTTTTTGTTTAGTCTGTGAAGGGATATTCTGGAGGGCTTTGAGGCTTACAGTGAGAAAGGAAACATCTTCAGATAGAAACTGGAGAGAAGCTTTCTGAGGAGCTGCTTTGTGAAGTGTGCATTCCATTCACGGAAATATACGTTGCTTCTCTTAGAGGATTCTGTAATCTCTCTTTGAGAAAAAGCTGGAAAACAGATATTCGGGGGTATAGGAAAGGCTATGGTGAAAAAGGAAATATCCTCAGACAAAAACTGGAAAGAAGATTTCTATGAAACCGCTTTGTGTTCGATATATTTATTCATCTTGCATCTTTAAAACTTTAATTTTATTACACAGTTTGGAAACTCCCTCATACACAAATCCACGAAGAAACATCCGGGAGCACATTCCGGCCTATGGTGAAAGAGGAGATATCTTCATATAAAAGTTGGATAGAAGCTTTCAGAGAAACTACTTTGTGATGTATGCATTCTACTAAGGGAGTTTTACCACTTTTCTCACAAGGAAGTGTTTCAACACTGTTCCTGTGAAACCGAAAAAGTGATATTTTGGAACGCATTGAGGACTATGGCAAATAGTGAAATATACTGAAATGAAATCGAGGAAGAAACGTTCCAAGAATGTGCTCTCTGATATGTACATTCATTTCGCAGAGTTAATGCTTACTCTATGTTGCCCAGTTTCAAAACTCTGTCTTTGAAGAATCTGTGAAGGGATATTGAGTGACGCCCAGAGGCTTGTTGTGTGTGAGGAAACGTCTTCCGATAAAACCTGCAGAGAAACCTTCTGAGCAACTGCTTTGCAATGTGTGTATTCGTCTCATAGAGTTAAACCATTCTTTGGATTGAGCAGCTTGAAATCACTGTTTTTGTGGAATCTGAGGATGGACATATGGGAATGATCCTTAGAATATGGGAAAAGAAATATCCTCAGGTAAAATCCAGAAGGAAGCTTTCTGTGAAACTGCTTTGTCGTCTTAATTCCTCTCTCTCAGTTAAGCCTCTCCTTTTCATTGAGCAGTTTCCTAACTCTGTATATCTTTAGCGTGTGATGGGATATTCGGGAGCACTTTGAGGCTTACGGTGAAAAAGGAAATATGTTCTGACCGAAAGTGGAGAGAAGGTTTTCGAGGAACTGCTTTGTGACGTTTGCATTCCACTCACAGTGTTATATGTCTTTTCTCATACAGCGTCAGGGAAACCTTTTGGAGAAACAGGTACCAAGTGATATTCGGGAACATGTTGATGCTGATGGTGAAAATGGAAATAGCCTCATACAAAAACTGGAAAGAAGCTTTCTAGGAAACTACTCAGTGATATGTGTAATCATCTCACATATATGAAGCTTTCTACACATTATACAGCTTGGAAACTGTCGTGGACGGATCCACGAATGGACCTTTGGAGCACATTCGGGACTACGATGAGAAAGGAAATATCTTGAGATAGAAACTGGAAAGAAGCTTTCTGTGAATCTGCTTTTTGCTATGTTTATTCATCTCACATAGATGACGCTTTCTTTACATTATGCACCTTTGAAACTCCCTCGTGGATGGATCCGCTAAGGGACGTTTGGGATCACATTCGGGCTTATGGTGAAAGAGGAAATATAGTCAGATAAAAACTGGAGAGAATCTTTCTGAAAAACTGCTGGTTGATGCGTGCATTCCACTCAGGGTGTTATAACTTTCTTCTCATAAGGCACAGTTTGAACACTGTTCCTGTAAAACCAAAAGAGTGATATTCAGAGCACATTGAAGACTATGACAAAAAGTGAAATGTCGTCCAATAAAAAACAGAAAGAAGCATTCGAAGAAACTGCTTTCTGAGATGTCCATTCTTTTCACAGGGTTAAAACTTACTCTACATTTCCCAGTTTGAAAGTCGGTCTGTGAGGGTTCTGCGAAGGGATAGTAAGTGGCGACCAGAGGCTTGTGTGACACAAGGAGTTGTCTTCAATCGAATATCGGAGAGAAGCTTTCTGTGCAACTCTTTTGTGATGTTTGTATTCATCTCATAGAGTTAAACCATTCTTTGGATTGAGCAGATTGAAATCACTGTTTCTCTGGAATCTGCAAAAGGACATTTGGAAATGCTCTTTAGAATATCCTGCAAAAGAAATATCCTCAGAGAGAAATCAGAAGGAAGCTTTCTGTGTAACTGCCCAGTGTTACTTGAATTCTGCTCATTCAGTTGAGCTTCTCTTTTCATTGAGCTGTATCATAACACTTTTTTTTTGTTTAGTCTGCGAAGGGATACTCTGGAGGGCTTTGAGGCTCATGGAGAGAAAGGAAACCTCTTCAGATAGAAACTGAAGAGAAGCTATCTGAGGAGCTGCTTTGTGACATGTGCATTCCACTCACAGAAATATACCTTTCTTCTCCTAGAGCATTCCGGAATCCCTTTTGGAGAAAAAGCTCCTAAGAGATATTCGGGAGTATAGCGTCGACTATGGTGAAAAAGGAAATATCCTCAAACAAGAACTGGAAAGAAGATTTCTGTGAAACTTCTTTGTGTTACATATTTGTATTCATCTCGCATAGTTAAGACTTTAATTATATTACGTAGTTTGGAAACTCTGTCATGCACAGATCCGTGAAGGGACGTTCGGGAGCACATTCAGGCCTACATTGAAGGAGGAGGTATCTTCAGATAAAAACTGGATAGAAGCTTTCTGAGGAACAAATTTGTGATGTTTGCATTCCACTCAGGGAGTTATACCTCTTTTCTCACAAGGCACGGTTTGAACACTGTTCCTGTGAAACCGAAAAAGTGACATTTCAGAACGCTTTGAGGACTATGGTGAATAGTGAAATATACTCTAATAAAATCGAGGAAGAAGCGTTCCAAGAATCTGCTCTCTGATATGTGCATTCTCTTCACAGAGTTAATGCTTACTCTATGTTGCCCAGTTTCGGAACTCTGTCTTTGAAGAATCTGTGAAGGGATATTTTGTGACGCCTGGAGGCTTGTGGAGAGCAAGGAAACGTCTTCCGATGAAACCTGCAGAGAAACGTTCTGAGCAACTGCTTTGGGATGTGTGTATTTGTCTCCTAGAGTTAAACCATTCTTTAGATTGAGCAGCTTGAAATCACTGTTTTTGTGGAATCGGAGGAAGGACATTTGGGAACGATCCTTAGAATATGGAGAAAGAAATATCCTCAGGTAAAATCCAGAAGGAAGCTTTCTGTTAAATTGCTCTGTGTCGTCTTAATTCCTCTCACTCAGATAAGCCTCTCTTTTCATTGAGCAGGTTTCTAGCCCTGTGTATGTTAGCGTGTGATGGGCTATTCGGGAGCACTTTGAGGCTAACGGTGAAAAAGGAAATATGTTCAGACCGTAAATGGAGAGAAGCTTCCGAGGAACTGCTTTCTGACGTGTGCTTTCCAGTCACTGCGTTATACCTCTCTTCTCATGCAGCGTCAGGGAAACCCTTTTGATGAAACAGATATGAAGTGACATACGGGAGTGTGTTGATGCCAATGGTGAAAAGGGAAAGAGCCTCAGACAAAAACTGGAAAGAAGCTTTCAAGGAAACTACTCTGTGATATCTGTAATCATCTCACATATATAAAGCTTTGTTTAAATTACACAGCTTGGAAACTGTCATGGACGGATCCACAAAGGACTTTCGGGAGCACTTTCTGGACTCTGGTGAAAAAGGAAATATCTTCAGATAGAAACTGGAAGGAAGCTTTCTATGAAACTGCATTTTGCTATGTTTATTCATCTCACATAGATGAAGCTTTCTTCACAATATGCAGCTTGGAAACCACCTCGTGGATGGATCCATGAAGGGATATTTGGGATCACATTCGGGTCTATGGTGAAAGAGGAAATAGATTCAGATAAAAGCTGGAGAGAAGCTTTCTGAGAAATTGCTTGGTGATGTGTGCATTCCACTCAGGGAGTTATAACTTTCTTCTCATAAGGCACAGTTTAACACTGTTCCTGGAAAATCATAAAAGTGATATTCAGACACATTGAAGATTATGGCAAAAAGTGAAATGTCGTCCAATAAAAAACAGAAAGAATCACTCGAAGAAACTGCTCTCTGACATGTCCATTCTTTTCACAGTGTTAAAGCTTACTCTACATTTCCCAGTTTGAAAGTCGGTCTTTGAGGCCTCTGCAAAGGGATCGTAAGTGGCGACCAGAGACCTGTGTGAGGCAAGGAAATGTTTTTCATCGAAAATTGAAGAGAAGCTTTCTGCACAACTCTTTTGTGATGTTTGTATTCATCTCATAGAGTTAAATCATTCTTTGGATTGAGTGGTTTGAAATCACTGTTTCTGTGGAATCTGAGAAAGGACATTAGGAAACGCTCTTTAGAATATCCTGAAAAAGAAATAACGTCAGAGAGAAACCAGAAGGATGATTTCTGTGAAACTGCTCTGTGTCACATGAATTTCACTCACACAGTTAAGGTTCTATTTTCATTGAGTAGTATCATAACACTTTTTTTTTAGTCTGCGAAGTGATATTCTGGAGCCTTTGAACCTTACAGTGACAAAGGAACGTCTTTAGTTTGAAACTGGAGAGACGCTTTCTGAGGAGCTGCTTTGTGACATTTGCATTCCACTCACAGAAATATACCTTTCTTCTCCTAGAGGATTTCAGAATCCCTTTTGGAGAATAAGCTACCAAGAGACATTAGGGAGTAGAGGGACGGCTATGGTGAAAAAGGAAATATCCTCAGACAAAAAGTGGAAAGAAGATTTCTGTGAAACTGTTTTGTGTTACATATTTTTATTCATCTCGCATAGTTAAAACTTTCTGGATATTACGCACTATGGTAACTCCATCATACACGGAACCGCAAAGGACATTCGGGAGCATATTAAGGCCTACGGGGAAAGAGGAGATATCTTCAGATAAAAACTGGATAGAAGTTTTCTGAGAAACTATTTTGTGATGTATGCATTCCACTCATGGAGTTATACCTCTTTTCTCACAATTCAGTGTTTGAACACTGTCCCTGTGATACCGAAACAGTGATATTTCAGAGCGCATTGAGGACTCTGGCGAACAGTTAAATATACTGAAATGAAATCAAGGAAGAAGCGTTCCAAGTATTTCCTCTCTAATGTGTGCATTCATTTCACAGAGTTAATGCTTACTCTATGTTGCCCAGTTTCGAAACTCTGTCTTTGAAGGATCTGTGAAGGGATATTTAGTGACGCCCGGAGGCTTGTGGTGAGCAAGGAAACGTCTTCCGATGAAACCTGCAGAGAAGCGTTCTGAGCAACTGCTTTGTGATGTGTGTATTCGTCTCATAGAATTAAACCATTCCTTGGATTGAGCAGCTTGAAATCACTGTTTTTGTGGCATCTGAGGAAGGATATTAGGGAAGGATTTTTAGAATATGGAGAAAGAAATATCCTCAGGTAAAATCCAGAGGAATCTTTCCATGAAACTGCTCTGTGTTGTCTTAATTTTTCTCACTCAGGTAAGCCTCTCTTTTCATTGAGCAGTTTTCTAACACTGTGTATGTTTGGCGTGTGCTGGGATATTCATGAGCACCTTAAGGCTTGCAGTTTAAAAGGAAATATGTTGAGACCGAAAATAGGGAGAAGCTTTCCAAAGAATTTCTTTGTGACGAGTGCCTTCCACTCACATTGTTATACCTCTCTTCTCATACAGCGTCGGTGAAATCCTTTTGGAGAAACAGGTACCAAGTGATATTCTGGAGTATGGTGCTGCTGATGGTGAAAAGGGAAATAGCCTCACAAAACAACTGAGAAGAAGCATTCTAGGAAACTACTCTGTGATATGTGTAGTCATCTCACATTGATAAAGCTTTCTTTACATTACGCAGCCTAGAAACTGTCATGAACGGATCCTGGAAGGGACCTTCGGGAGCACATTCAGAATTATGGTGAAAAAGGAAATATCTTCAGATAAAAACTGGAAAGAAGGTTTCTGTGAATCTGCTCCTTGCTATGTTTATTCATTTCACAAAGATGAAGCTTCCTTTACATTACGCAGCTGGGAAAGTCCCTCATGAATCGATCCACGAAGGGATATTTGGGATCACATTCGGGCCTATGGTGAAAAAGGAATTAAAGTCAGATAAAAACTGGAGAGAAGCTGTCTGACAAACTGTTTGGTGACGAGTGCATTCCATTCGGGGTGTTATAATTTTGTTCTCATAAGGCACCGTTTGAACACTGTCCCTGTAAAACCAAAAGAGTTGTATTCAGAGCACATTGAAGACTATGGCAAAAAGTGAAATGTTGTCCAATAAAAAACAGAAAGAAGCACTCAAAGAAACTGCTCTCTGACATGTCCATTCTTTTCAGAGCGTTAAACCTTACTCTACATTTCACAGTTTGAAAGTCGGTCTTTGAGGGTTCTGTGAAGGGATATTATGTGGAAACCGGAGGCCTGTGTCGAGCAAGGAAATGTCTTCCATCGAAAATTGGGGAGACACATTCTGTGGAACTCTTTTGTGATGTTTGTATGCATCTCATAGAGTTAAACCATTCTTTGATTTGCATAGTTTGAAATGACTGTTTCTGTGTAATCTGAGAAGGAACATTTGGAAATGATCTTTAGAATATCCTGAAAAAGGAATAACCTCAGAGAGAAACCCGAAGGAAGCTTTCTGTGAAACTGCTGTGTGACACGTGGATTCCACTCACACAGTTAAGCTTCTCTTTTCATTGAGCAGTATCATAATAATATTTTTGTTTGCTCTGCAAAGGAATATTCAGGAGGACTTTGAGGCTTACAGTGAGAAAGGAAACGTCTTCAGATAGAAACTGGAGACAAGCTCTCTGAGGAGCTGCTTTGTGAGGTTGCTTTTCACTCACAGAAATATACCTTTCTTCTCATAGAGAATTCTGGAATCCTTTTTGGAGAAAAAGCTACGAAGAGACATTCGGGATTATAGGTATGGATATGGTGAAAAAGGAGATATCCTCAGACAATAACTGGAAAGAAGATTTCTGTGAAACTGCTTTGTATTAGATATATTTTTTAATCTCGCATAGTTAAAACTTTTCTCATATTACGCAGTTTGGAAACTCCATTATGCACGGATCCACGAAGAGACGTAAGGGAGCACATTCACGCCTATGGAGAAAGGGCAGATATCTTCAGATTAAAACTGAATAGAAGCTTTCTGAGAAAGTACATTGTGATGTGTGCATTCCACTCAGGGAGTAATACCTCTTTTCTCACATGGCAGCATTTGAACACTGTTCCTGAGAAAATGAAATAGTGATATTTCGGTTCGCATTGAGGACTATGTCGAATAGTGAAATATACTGAAATAAAATCGAGGAACAAGCGTTCCAAGAATCTGCTCTCTGACACATGCATTCACTTCAAAGAGTTAATGCTTACTCCATGTTGCCCAGTTTCGAAAATCTGTCTTTGAAGGATCTGTGAAGGGATATTTAGTGAGGCCCGGAGGCTTGTGGTGAGCAAGGAAAAGTCTTCCGATGAAGGCTGCAGAGAAACGTTCTGAGCAACTGCTTTGCGAGGTGTGTATTCGTCTCATAGAGTTAGACAGTTCTTTAGATTGAGCAGCTGAAATCACTGTTTTTGTGGAATCTGAGGAAGGACATTTGGGAACGATCGTTAGAATACGGAGAAAGAAATATCCTCAGGTAAAATCCAGTAGGAAGCTTTCTGTGAAATGGCACTGTGTCATCTTAATTCCTCTCGGTCAGTTAAGCCTCTCTTTTCATTTAGCACTTTTCTAACACTGTGTATGTTTAGCGTGTGATGGGATATTCGGGAGCACCTTGAGGCTTCCCGTGAAAAAGGAAATGTACTCAGAGCGAAAATGGAGAGAAGGTTTCCGAGGAACTGCTTTGTGACGTGTGCATTCCACTCACAGTGTTATACCTCTCTTCTCATACATGGTCAGGGAAACCCTTTTGGAGAAACAGGTACCAAGTGATATTCAGGAGCATGTTGATGCCGATGGTGAAAAGGGAAATAACCTCAGACAAGAACTAGAAAGAAGCTTTCTAGAAAACTACTCTGTGATATGTGTAATCATGTCATATAGATAAAGCTTTCTTTACATTACGCAGCTTGACACTGACATGGATGCATCCACGAAGGGACCTTCGGGAGCACATTCAGGACTATGATGAAAAAGGAAATATCTTCAGATAAAAACTGGAAAGAAGCCTTCTGTGAATCTGCTTTTTTCTATGTTTATTCATCTCACTTAGATGAAGCTTACTTTACATTATGGAGCTTGGAAACTCCCTCGTGGATGGATCTGTGAAGGAATATTTGGGATCACATTTGGGCCCAGGGTGAAATAGGAAATATGGTCAGATAAAAACTGGAGAGAAGCTTTCTGAGAAACTACTTGGTGATGTGTGCATTCCACTCAGGAGGGTATAACTTTCTTCTCATAAGGCACAGTTTGAACACTCTTCCTGTAAAAACCAAAAGAGTGATATTTGGAGCACATTGAAGACTATGGCATAAAGTGTAATGTCGTCCAACAAAAAACAGAAGGAAGCACTCGAAGAAACTGTTCTCTGACATGTCCATTCTGTTCACAGGGTTAAAGCTGACACTACATTTCCCACTTAGAAAGTCAGTCTTTGAGGGTTCTGCAAAAGGATGGTAATTGGCAAACAGTGGCCTGTGTCGAGCAAGAAAATGACTTCCACCGAAAAGTAGAGAGAAGCTTTCTGCGCAACTCTTTTGTGATGTTTGTATTCATCTCATAGAGTTAAATCATTCTTTGGATTGAGCAATTTGAAATCACTCTTTCTGTGGAATTTGAGAAAGGATATTTGGAAACGCTCTTTTGAATATCCTGAAAAAGAAATAACCACAGAGACACCAGAAGGAAGCTTTCTGTGAAACTGCTCTGTGTCACGTGAATTCCACTCACACAGTTAAGCTTCTCTTTTCATTGAGCAGTATCATAACACTGTTTTTGTTTAGTCTGAGAAGGGATATTCAGGAGCGCTTTGAGACTCGCGGTGAGAAAGGAAACACCTTCAGATAGAAACTGGAGAGAAGTGTTCTGAGGAGCTGCATTCTGACGTGTGCATTCCACTCACAGAAATATACCTTTCTTCTCCAAAAGGATTCCAGAATCCCTTTTGGAGAAAAAGCTACCAAGAGGCATTCGGGAGTATAGGGCTGGCTCTGGTGAATAAGGAAATATCCTCAGACAAAAACAGCAAAGAAGATTTCTGTGAAACTCCTTGGTGTTAGATATACATATTCAACTCTCATAGATAAACTTTTCTTATATTACACAGTTTGGAAAGTCCGTCATGCGTGGATCTGCGAAAGGACATTTGGGGGCACATTAAGGCCTATGGTGAAAGAGGAGATATCTTCAGATAAAAAGTGGATATAAGCTTTCTGAGGAACAAATTTGTGTTGTACGCATTCCACTCAGGGTGTTATACCTCTTTTCTCACAAGGCAGTGTTTGAACACTGTTTCTGTGAAACCGAAAAGGTGATATTTTGGAGCGCATTGAGGACTATGGCGAATAGTGAAATATACTGAAATAAAATCGAGTAAGAAATATTCCAAGAATCTGCTCTCTGAAGTGTGCATTCACTTCACAGAGTTAATGCTTACTCTATGTTGCCCAGTTTCGAAATTCTGTCTTTGAAGAATCTGTGAAGGGATATTTAGTGACGCCTGGTGGCTTGCGGTGAGCAAGGAAACGTCTTCTGATGAAACCTGCAGAGAAAATTTCTGAGCAACTGCTTTGTGATGTGTGTGTTTGTCTCATGGAGTTAACCCATTCTTTGGATTGAGCAGCTTGAAATCACTGGTTTTGTGGCACCTGAGGAAGAACATTTGGGAACAATCCTTAGAATATAGAAAAGGAAATATCCTCCGGTAAAATCCAGAAAGAAGCTTTCTGTGAAACTACACTGTGTCGCCTTAATTCCTCTCACTCAGTTAAGCCTCTCTTTTCATTGATCAGTTTTCTCATCCTGTGCATGTTTAGCATGTGATCGGATATTCGGGAGCACTTTGAGGCTTACGGTGATAAAGGAAATATGATCAGACCAAAACTGGAGAGAAGCTTTCCAAGGAACTGCTTTGTGACGTGTGCATTCCACTCACAGTGTTATACCTCTCTTCTCAGACAGTGTCGGGGAAACCCTTTGTTAGAGACAGGTACCAAGTGATATTCTGGAGCATGTTGATGCTGATGGTGAAAAGGGAAATAGCCTCAGACAAAAACTGGAAAGAAGCTTTCTAGGAAACTATTCTGCGATTTGTGTAATCACCTCACACAGATTAAGTTATCTTTACCTTATGCAGCTTGGAAACTGTCATGGACGGATCCACGAAAGGACCTTCAGGAAAACATTCGGGACTATTGTGAAAAAGGAAATATCGTCAGATAAACACTCGAAAGAAGCTTTCTGTGAATCTGCATTTTCCCATATTCATTCAACTCACATATTGGAAGCTTTCTTTACACGACGTGGTTTGGAAGTCCCTCGTGGATGGATCCGTGAAGGGATATTAGCGATCACATTCGGGCCTATGGTGAAATTGCATTTTGACCTGTGAATACACCGCACAGAGTTACACTTTCCTTTTCATTGATCCTTTTGCTAACACTCTTTTCTTGAAATCTGCATTGGGATATTTCTTAGTGCAATGAAGCTGATGGAGACAAAGGAAATTTCCTCAAATAAAAACTAGAAAGTAGCTTTCTGAGAAACTTCTTGGTGATGTGTGAATTCATCTCACCGAGTTACAACTTTGTCTTCATGAAGCAGTTTGCTAACACTGTTGTCGTGGAATCAGCAAAGTGATATTTGGAAGTGCATTGAGGCCCATGGTGAAAACGGAAGTATTCTCAGATAAAAACTAGAAAAAATCTTTCTGAGAAATTGCTTTCTGATGTGTGAGTTAATCGCAAAAAGATTCACCATTCCCTTCTTGCCGTAGTTTGCTAACATTCTTCTTGTGGAATGTGCAAAGTGATATTTGGGAGCTCATTGAGGGCTATGGTGAAAAAGGAAGTATCCTCAGATAAAAACTGGAACAAAGGGTTCTGAGAAACTGCATTGTGACATGTGGATGCAACTCACAGAGTTACACTTTCCTTTCCATTGATGCGTTTGCTGACACTCTTGTCTTGAAATCTGCATTGGGATATTTCTTAGCACAATGAAGCTGACGGTGACAAAGGAAATTTCCTCAAATAAAAACTAGAAAGTAGCTTTCTGAGAAACTTCTTTGTGACCTGGGAATTCATCTCACCGAGTTACAACTTTGTCTTCAGGAAGCAGTTTCCTAACACTATTGTGGTGGAATCTGTAAAGTGATATTTGGGAGCACACTGAGGCCCATGGTGAAAACGGAAATGTCCTCAGGTGAAAACTAGAGAGAAGTTTCCTGAGAAATTGCCTTCTGATATTTGAATTCATCACACGGAGATTCACCTTTCTCTTCTTGTAGCTGTGTGCTAACACTGTTTTCGTGGATTCTGTAAAGTGATATTTGGGAGCTCATTGAGGGCTATGGTGAAAAAGGAAATATACTCAGAGAAAAACCGGAAGGAAACTTTCTGAAAAACTGCTTTGTGATGTGAGAATTCATTTCAAAGTGTTACACCACACTTTCCCGGAGGAGTCTGCTAGCACTGACTTTGTGGAAGCTCAGAAGTGATGTCTTGGATATCGTTGAATCCCATGGTGAATAATGAAATATCTTCAGACAATTCTGCAGAGAAGCCTTCTCAGAAACTTCTCTGTTGTGGGTGAATTCAGCTCACAGTGTTAGATGATTGTTTTCATTCAGAAGCTTGCTAACAGAGTTTTCGCAGAAAATGCAATAAGACACACAGTGACGCTCCGAGACCACAAATAACCTCAGCTCAAAGAAGAAGGAAGCTTTCTGAGAAACTGCTCTGTGATGTGTGAATTCAACTCACTGAGTTACTCCTGTGTTTCGTGGAGCTGTTGGCTAGCCCTGTTTTTGTGGAATCTGAGAACTGATATTTCGGATCCCTTTGAAGACTATAGGGCCAAAGGAAATATCCTCCGTTAAATACGAGACAGAAGCTTTCTGAGAAACTTCAATGTGATCTGTGAATTCACCTCACAGAGTTACACCTTTCTCCTCATGAAGCCGTTCACTGAGACTGTTCTCGTGGAATTTGCAAGATGATATTTGGGAGCCCAGTGAGGGTTATGTTGAAAAAGGAAATCTCCTCAGATAAAAACTGGAAGGAAGCATTCTGAGAAACTGCATTGTGACCTGTGAATACAACTCACAGGGTTACACTTTCGTTTTCATTGATCTGTTTGTTAACACTCTTTTCTTGAAATCTGCATTGGGTTATTTCTTAGTGCAATAAAGCTAACAGAGAAAAAGGAAATATCCTCAAATTAAAACAAGAAAGTAGCTTTCTGAGAAACTTCTTTGTGATATGTGAATTCATATCACCGAGTTCCAACTTAGTCTTCAAGAAGCAGTTTGCTAACACTGTTGTAGTGGAATCTGAAAAGTGATATTTGGGATCGTATGGAGGTCCAGGGTGAAAACGTAAATATCCTCAGATAAAATCTAGAAAGAAGCTTTCTGAGAAATTGCTTTGTGATTTGTGAATTCATCACAAAGACATTCACCTTTCCCTTCTTGTAGCAGTTTGCTAACAGTGTTTCTGAGGAATATGCAAAGTGATATATGGGAGCACATTGAGGCCTATGGTGAAAACGGAAATATCCTCAGATAATAACTAGAAAGAAGCTTTCTCAGAAGTTGTTTTCTGCTGTGTGAACACATAACACAGAGATTTACTTTTCCCTTCGTGCAGCAGCTTCCTAACACTGTTGTCGTGGATCCTGCCAAGTGACATTTGGGAGCTCATTGAGGGCTGTTTTGAAAAAGGAAATCTCCTCAGATAAAAACTGGAAAGAAGCATTCTGAGAAACTGCATCATGACATGTGGATGCAACTCACAGAGTTACACTTTCCTTTTCATTCATACCTTTGATAAGACTCTTTTCTTGAAATCTGCATTGGGATATTTCTTAGTGCAAAGAAGCTGACGGTGACAAAGGAGATATCCTCAGATAAACTAGAGGTAGCTTTCTGAGAAACTTCTTTGTGACATGTGAATTCATCTCAACGAGTTACAACTTTGTCTTCATGAAGCAGTTTGCTAACACTATTTTGGTGGAATCTGCAAAGTGATGTTTGGGAGTGCATGGAGGCCCATGGTGGAAACGGAAATATCCTCAGATATAATCTAGAAAGAAGCCTTCTGAGAGATAGTTTTGTGATTTGTGAATTCATCACAAAGACATTCACCTTTCCCTTCTTGTAGCAGTTTGCTAACAGTGTTTTCGTGGAATCTGCAATGTGATATTTGGGAGCACATTGAGGCCTATGTTGAAAACGGAAATACCCTCAGATAATAACTAGAAAGAAGCTTTCTTAGAAATATCTTTGTGATGTGTCAATTGATCTCACAGAGTTACACTTACGTTTCATGGAGCAGTCGATTAACACTGTCTTTGAGGAACCTGAGAAGTGCCACCTTGGATCGCATTGAGGCCTACGCTGTTACAGGAAATATCCTCAATTAAAAACGTGAAAGAGCTTTGTGACAAACTTCTTTGTGATATGTGAATTCATCTCACTGAGTAACAACTTAGTCTTCATGAAGCAGTTTGCTAACACTGTTGTCGTGGAATCTGCAAAGTGATATTTGGAAGCTCATTGAGGGCTATGTTGAAAAAGGAAATATCCTCCGAGAAAAACCAGAATGAAGCTTTCTGAGAAACTGCTTGTGATGTGTGAATTCATTTGAAAGTGTTACCCCACTGTTTCACGGAGGAGTCTGCTAGCACTGACTTTGTGGAAGCTCAGAATGATGTCTTGGATATCGTTGAATCCCATGGTGAATAATGAAATATCTTCAGACAGTTCTGCTGAGAAGCCTCCTCAGAAACTTCTTTGTTGTGGGTGAATTAAGCTCACAGTGTTAGATGACTGTTTTCATTCAGGAGCCTGCTAAAAGAGTTTTCGCAGAAACTGCAATAAGACACACGGTGGCACTCTGAGACCACAAATAACCTCAGCTCAAAGAAGAAAGAAGCTTTCTGAGAAACTGCTCTGTGATGTGTGAATTCAACTCACTGAGTTACTCCTGTGTCTCATGGAGCCGTTGGCTAGCCCTGTTTTTGTGGAATCTGAGAACTGATATTTTGGATCCCTTTGAAGTCTATAGGGCCAAAGGAAATATCCTCCGTTAAATATGAGATAGAAGCTTTCTGAGAAACTTCAATGTGATCTGTGAATTCATCTCACAGAGTTATACCTTTCTCCTCATGAAGCTGTTCGCTAAGACTCTTCTCGAGGAATTTGCTAAGTGACATTTGGGAACCCAGTGAGGATTATGGTGGAAAAGAAAATCACCGCAGATTACAATTGGAAGGAAGCATTCTGAGAAACTGCATTGTGACTTGTGAATACGACTCACAAAGTTACACTTTCCTTTTCATTGATCCGTTTGCTAACACTCTTTTCTTGAAATTTGCATTGGGTTATTTCTTAGTGCAATAAAGCTGACAGAGACAAAGGAAATATCCTCAAATTAAAACAAGAAAGTCGCTTTCTGAGAAACTTCTTTGTGATATGTGAATTCATATCACCGAGTTACATCTTTGTCTTCACGAAGTTGTTTGCTAACACTGTTGTCGTGGAATCTGCAAAGTGATATTTGGGAGCGCATGGAGGCCCATGGTGAAAACGGAAATATCCTCAAATAAAATCTAGAAAGAAGCTTTCTGAGAAATTGCTTTGTGATTTGTGAATCCATCACAAAGACATTCACCTTTCCCTTCTTGTAGCAGTTGGCTAACAGTGTTTTCGTATCCTCAGATTAAAACTGGAAAGAAGCGTTCTGAGAAACTGCATTATCATGTGTGAATGCAACTCACAAGTTACACTTTTCTCTTCAGAGATCAGTTTGCTAACACAGTTTTCTTGAAATCTGGAATTGGATACTTCTGAGCGCAATGAGGCTTACGGTGACAAAGGAAATATCCTCAGACAGAAACTACAAAGAAGCTTTCTTAGAAACTTTTTTGTGATGTGTAAATTAATCTCACAGAGTTATACTTATGTTTCATGGAGCAGGCGATTAACACTTTGAGGAACCTGAGAAGTGCTACCTTGGATCGCATTGAGGCCTACGCTGTTAAAGGAAATATCCTCAATTTAAAAAGTGAAAGAAGCGTTGTGACAAACTTCTTTGCGATATGTGAATTCATCTCACAGAGTAAGAACTTAGTCTTCATGAAACAGTTTGCTAACAGTGTTTTCGTGGAATCTACAAAGTGATATTTGGGAGCACATTGAAGCCTATGGTGAAAACGGATATTTCCTCTGATAATAACTAGAAAGAAGCTTTCTCAGAAGTTGCTTTCTGATGTGTGAATTCATAATACAGAGATTCACTTTTCCCTTCTTGCAGTACGTTCCTAACACTGTTGTCATGTATACTGCCAAGTGATATTTGGGAGCTCATTGAGGGCTTTGGTGAAAAAGGAAATATCCTCAGAAAAAAACTGGAAAGAAGCGTTCTGAGAAACTGCCTTGTGATATGTGGATGCAACTCACAGAGTTACACTTTCCATTGCATTGAACCGTTGCTAAGACTCTGTTCTTGAAATCTGCATTGGGATATCTCTTAGCACAATGAAGCAGACTGGGACAAAGGAAATACAGTCAGAGGAAAACAAGAAAGTAGCTTACAGAGAAACATCTTTTGACATGTGAATTCATCTAACCGAGTTACAAATTTGTCTTCATGAAGCAGATTCCTAACTGTTGTGGTGGAATCTGCAAAGTGATATTTGGGAGCTCAGTGAGAGCTATGGTAAAAAAGGAAATATCCTCAGATAAAAACGGGAAAGAAGCATTCTGAGAAACTGCCTTGTGATATGTGGATGAAACTCACAGAGTTACACTTTCCTTTCATTGATCCGTTGCTAAGACTCTTTTCTTGAAATCTGCAATGGTATGTCTCTTAGCACAATGAAGCTAAAGGTGAGAAAGTAAATAACCTCAAAGAAAAACTAGAAAGTAGCTTTCTGAGAAACTTCTTTGTGACATGTGAATTCATCTCACCGAGTTACAAATTTCTCTTCATGAAGCAGTTTGCTAACACACTTTTGGTGGAATCTGGAAAGTGATATTAGGGAGCCCATGGGGGCCCATGGTGAAAAAGGAAATATCCTCAGATAATAACCAGAGAGAAGCTTTCTGAGAGATTACTTTCTGATGCGTGAGTTCATCACACAGAGTTGCACAGTTCTTGTCCTGGAAAACTTCGCTTACACTGTTGTCGTGGATTCTGCAAAGTGATATTTGGGAACTCATTGAAGGCTATGGTGAAAAAGGAAATATCCTCAGATCAAAACTGGAAAGAAGCCTTCTGAGAAACTGCATTGCGATGTGTGAATGAAACTCACAGAGTAACACGTTTCTCTTCAGTGATCAGTTTGCTGACAGTTTTTTTGAAATCTGCAGTGGGATACTTGTGGCGCAGTGAAGCGTAACGTCACAAAGAAAATATCCTCAGACGAAAACTAGAAAGAAGCTTTCTTAGAAACTTCTTAGTGATGTGTGCATTCATCTCGCAGAGTTAGACTTATGTTTCATGGAGCAGTCCATGAACACTGTCTTTGAGGAACCCGAGAAGGGCTACTTTGGATCGCATTGAGGCCTATGCTGATAAAGGAAATATCATCAGTTCAAAACGTGAAAGAAGCTTTCTGAGAAACTTCTTTGTGATCTCTGAATTCATCTCACGGAGATACAACTTAGTCCTCAGGAAGCAGTTTGCTCACACTCTTGTCGTGGAATCTGCAAAGTGATATTTGGGAACCCCTAGGGGCCCATGGTGAGAAAGGAAATATCCTCAGATAATAGGTAGAAAGAGATTTCTGAGATACTGCTTTCTGATGTGTGACTTCATCACACAGGGTTGCACCCTTCCCTTCTTGGAACAGTTTGCTAACACTGTTGTCGTGCATACTCCAGAGTGATATTTGGGAGCTCATGGAGAACTATGGTGAAAAAGGAATTATCATCAGATCAAAACTGGAAAGAAGCCTTCTGAGAAACTGAATTGTGATGTGTGAATGCAACACAGAGAGTTACACGTTTCTCTTCAGTGATCAGTTTGCTAACACAGTTTTCTTGAAACCTGCAATGGGTTACTTGATAGTGCCATCAAGCATAGAGTGACAAAGGAAATATCCTCAGATGAAAACTAGAAAGAAGCTTTCTTAGAAACTTCTTGGTGATGTGTGAAATCGTCTCACAGAGTTGGACGTATGTTTCATGGAGCAGTCCATTAACACTGTCTTTGGGAAACCTGAGAAGGGCTACTTTGGATCGCATTGAGGCCTACGCTGATAAAGAAATATCCTCAGTTCAAAACGTGAAAGAAGCTTTCTGAGAACCTTCTTTATGATCTGTGAATTCATCTCACAGAGTTACAACTTAGTCCTCAGGATGCAGTTTGCTAACACTCTTTTCATGGAATCTGCAAAGTGATATTTGGGAGCCCATTGGGGCCCATGGTGAAAAAGGAAATACCCTCAGATAATAACTAGAGAGAAGCTTTCTGAGAGATTGCTTTCTGATCTGTGACTTCATCACACAGAGTTCCACCCTTCCCTTCTTGGAATAGTTTGCTAACACTGTTGTGGATTCTGCAAAGTGATATTCGGGAGCTGATTGAGGGCTACGGTATAAAAGGGAATATCCTCAGATAACAACTGGAAAGAAGCCTTCTGAGAAACTGCATTGTATGTGTGAATGGACCTCTCAGAGTTACACATTTCTCTTCAGTGGTCAGTTTGTTAACACAGTTTTTTGGAAATCTGCAATGGGTTACTTTTAGAGCCATGAAGCGTACAGTGACAAAGGAAATATCCTCAGATGAAAACTAGAAAGAAGCTTTCTTAGAAACTTCTTGGAGATGTGTGAATTCGTCTCACAGAGTTAGACGTATGTTTCAAGGAGCAGTCCATTAACACTGTCTTTGAGAAACCTGAGAAGGGCTACTTTGGATCGCATTGAGGGCTACGCTGATAAAGGAAATATCCTCAGTTCAAAATGTGAAAGAAGCTTTCTGAGAAACTTCTTTGTGATCTGTGAATTCATCTTACGGAGTTATAACTTAGTCCTCATGAAGCAGTGTGCTAACACTCTTTTCGTGGAATCTGCAAAGTGATATATGGGAACTCTTTGGGGCCCATGGTGAAAAAGGAAATATCCTCAGATAATAACTAGAGAGAAGCTTTCTGAGAAATTCCTTTCTGATGTGTGATTTCATCACATAGAGTTCCACCCTTCCCTTATTGGAACAGTTTACTAACACTGTTGTCGTGGATTCTGCAAAGTGGTATTTGGCAGCTCATTCAGGGCTATGGTGAAAAAGGAAATATCCTCAGATAAAAAGTGGAAAGAAGCCTTCTGGGAACCTGTATTGCGATGTGTGAATGCACCTCACAGATTTGCAAGTTTCTCTTCAGTGATCAGTTTGCTAACACAGTTTTCTTGAAATCTGCAATGGGATACTTCTTAGCGCATTAACGCTTATGGTGAAAAGGACATGTCTTCAGATGAAAACTAGAAAGAAGCTTTCTTAGAAACTTCTTGGTGATGTGTGAATTCATCACACAGAGTTACACTAATGTTTCATGGAGGAGTCCATTAACACTGTCTTTGAGGAACCTGAGAAGGGCTACTTTGGATCGCATTGAGGCCTATGCTGATAAAGGAATTATCGTCAGTTCAAAACGGGAAAGAAGCTTTTTGAGAAACTTCTTTGTGATCTGTGAATTCATCTCACAGAGTTACAAATTTCTCTTCATGAAGCAGTTTGCTAACACCCTTTTCATGGAATCTGCAAAGAGATATTTGGGAGCCCATTGGGGCCCATGGTGAAAAAGGAAGTATCCTCAGATAATAACCAGAGAGAAACTTTCTGAGAGATTGCTTTCTGATGTGTGACTTCATCAAACAGAGTTCCACCCTTCCCTTCTTGGAACAGTTTGCTAACACTGTTGGCGTGGATTCTGAAAAGTGATACTTGGGAGCTAACTGAGGGCGATGGTGAAAAAGGAAACATCCTCAGATAATAACTAGAGAAGCTTTCAGAGAGATTGCTTTCTGATGTGGGACTTCATTACACAGGGTTCCACACTACCCTTCTTTGAACAGTTTGCTACCACTGTTGTGGTGCAATCTGCAAAGTGATATTTGGGAGCATATTGAGGGCTATGGTGAAAAAGGAAATATCCTCAGATAAAAACTGGAAAGCAGCCTTCCAGGAAACTGCATTGCGATGTGTGAATGCAACTCACAGAGTTACATGTTTCTCTTCAGTGATCAGTTTGCTAATACAGTTTTCTTGAAATCAGCAATTGGATAGTTCTTAGTGCAATGAAGCTTATGGTGACAAAGGAAATATCCTCAGATGAAAACCAGAAAGAGACTTTCTTAGAAACTTCTTGGTGATGTTTGAATTCATCTCACGGAGTTAGACTTATGTTTCATAGAGCAGTCCATTAACACTCTCTTTGAGGAACCTGAGAAGGGATACTTTGGATCTCATTGAGGCATACGCTGAAAAAGGAAATATCATCAGTTCAAAACGTGAAAGAAGCTTTCTGAGAAACTTCCTTGTGATCTGTGAATTCATCTCACAGTGTTTCAACTTTATCCTCAGGAAGCTGCTTGCTAACACTCTTTTCATGGAATCTGCAAAGAGATATTTGGGAGCCCCTTTGGGCCCAAGGTGAAAAAGGAAATATCTTCAGATAATAACTAGAGACAAGCTTTCTTAGAGATTGCTTTCTGATGTGTGACTTCATGACACAGAGTTCCACACTTCCCTTCTTTGAACAGTTTGCTACCACTGTTGTGGTGCATTCTGCAATGTGATATTTGGGAGGTCACTGAGGGCTGTGGTGAAAAAGGAAATATCCTCAGATAAAAATTGGAAAGAAGCCTTCTGAGAAACTGCATTGCGATATGTGAATGCAACTCACAGAGCTACACGATTCTCTTCAGTGATCACTTTGCTAACACAGTTTTCTTGAAATCTGCAATGAGATTCTTCTCAGCAGAATGAAGCATATGGTGACAAAGGAAATATACTCAGATGGAAACCAGAAAGAAGCTTTCATAGAAGATTCTGTGTTTTGTGGGAATTCTTCTCACAGGGTTACACTTATGTTTCATGGAGTAGTCCATTAACACAGTCTTTGGGGAACCTGAGAAAAGCTACTTTGGATCGCATTGAGGCCTACACTGATAAAGGAAACATCAGTTCAAAACGTGAAAGAAGCTTTCTGAGAAACTTTTTTGTGATCTGTGAATTCATCTCACAGAGTTACAAATTAGCCCTAAAAAAGCAGTTTGCTAATACTCTTTTCATGGATTCTGCAGAAAGATATTTGGGAGTCCAATGGGGCCCATGGAGAACGAGGAAATATCCTCAGACAATAACTAGAGAGAAGATTTCTGAGAGATTGCTTTCTGATGTGTGACTTCATGACACAGAGTTCCAACCTTCCCTTCTTGGAACAGTTTGCTAAAACTGTATTCATGGATTCTGCAAACTGATCTTTGGGAGCTCATTGAGGGCTATGGTGAAAAAGGAAATATCCTCAGATCAAAACTGGAAAGAAGCCTTCAGAGAAACTGCATCGCGATATGTGAAAGCAACTCCCAGATTTCCACGATTCTCTTCAGTGATCAGTTTGCTAACACAGTTTTCTTGAAATCTGCAATGGGATACTTCTTAGCGCAATGCAGCATGCGGTGACAAAGCAAATATCCTCAAATGAAAACTAGAAAGAAGCTTTCTTAGAAACACTTGGTTTTATGTGAATTCATCTCACAGAGCTACACTTATGTTTCATGGAGCAGTCCATTAACACTGTGTTTGAGGAACCTGAAAAGGGCTACTTTGGATGGCATTGAGGCCTACGCTGATAAACGAAATATCATCAGTTCAAAACGTGAAAGAAACTTTCTGAGAAACTTCTTTGTGTTCTGTGAATTCATCTCACAGAGTTACAATTATTCCTCAGGAAGCAGTTTGCTGACACTCTTTTCTTGGAATCTGCCAGGTGATATTTGGCAGTGCATTGGGGCCCATGGTGAACAAGCAAATATCCTCAGATAATAACTAGAGAGAAGCTTTCTGAGAGATTGCTTTCTGATGTGTGACTTCATCACACGGAGTTGCATCCTTTCCTTCTTGGAACAGTGTGCTAACACTGTTGCCGTGGATTCTGCAAAGCGATATTTGTAAGCTCATTGAGGGCTATCGTGAAAAAGGAAATATCCTCAGATAAATACTGGAAAGAAGCGTTCTGAGAAACTGCCTTGTGACATGTGGATGCAACTCATAGAGTTACACTCTCCTATTCATTGATCTGTTGCTATGACTCTTTTCTTGAAATCTGCATTAGGATATCTCTTAGCGCAATGAAGCTGACGGTGACAAAGGAAATATCCTCTGAGAAAAACTAGAAAGTAGCTTTCTAGAAACTTCTTTGTGACATGTGAATACATCTCACCAAGTTACAACTTTGTGTTCACGAAGCAGTTTGCTAACACTGTTGTCGTGGAATCTGCAAAGTGATATTTGGGAGCTCATTGAGGGCTATGGTGAAAGAGGAAATATCCTCAGATTAAAACTGGAAAGAAGGGTTCTGAGAAACTGCATTATGATGTGGGAATGCAACTCATAGAGTTACACTTTTCTCTTCAGAGATCTGTTTGCTAACACAGTTTTCTTCAAATCTGCAATGGGATACTGCTGAGCGCAAAGAGGCTTATGGTGACAAAGGAAATATCCTCAGACAAAAACTACAAAGAAGCTTTCTTTGAAATTTCTTTGTGATATGTGAATTCATCTCACAGAGTTACACTTACGTTTCATGGAGCAGTCAATTAACACCGTCTTTGAGGAACCTGAGAAGTGCTACCTTGGATTGCATTGAGGCCTATGCTGTTACAGGAAATATCCTCAATTAAAAACGTGAAAGAAGCTTTGTGACAAACTTCCTTGTGATATGTGAATTCATCTCACAGAGTAACAACTTAGTCTTCATGTAGCAGTTTGCTAACAGTGTTTACGTGGAATCTGAAAAGTGATATTTGGGAGCGCATTGAGGCCTATGGTGAAAACGGAAATATTCTCAGATAATAACTAGAAAGCAGCTTTCTCAGAAGTTGCTTTCTGATGTGTGAATTCATAACACAGAGATTCACTTTTCCCTTCTTGCAGCAGGTTCCTAACACTGTTGTCGTGGATTCTGCCAAATGATATTTGGGAGCTCATTAAGGGCTGTGGTGAAAAAAGAAATATCCTCAGATAAAAACTGGAAAGAAACGTTCTGAGAAACTGCCTTGTGACATGTTGATGCAACTCGCTGAGTTACACTTTCCTTTTCATTGATCCGTTGGTAAGGCTCTTTTCTTGAAATCTGCATTGGGATGTCTCTTAGCACAATGGAGCTGACGCTGACAAAGGAAATATGCTCAGAGAAAAACTAGAAAGTAGCTTTCTGAGAAACTTCTTTTTGAAATGTGAATTCATCTCACCGAGTTACAACTTTGTCTTCAATAAACAGTTTGCTAACACTGTTTTCGTGGAATCTGCAAAGTGATATTTGGGAGCTCATTGAGGTCATGGTGAAAAAGGAAATATCCTCAGATTAAAACTGGAAATAAGAGTTCTGAGAAACTTCATTATGATGTGTGAATGCAACTCACAGAGATACTCTTTTCTCTTCAGTGATCTGTTTGCTGACACAGTTTTCTTGAAATCTGCAATTGGATACTTTGAGCACAATAAGGCTTACCGTGACAAAGGAAATGGCCTCACACAAAAACTAGAAAGAAGCTTTCATAGAAACTTCTTTTTGATGTGTCAGTTCATCTCACAGAGTTACACTTACGTTTCATGGAGCAGTCAATTAACACTGTCTTTGAGGAACCAGAGAAGGGCTAACTTGCATCGCACTGAGGCCTACACTGTTACAGCAAATATCCTCAATTAAAAACGTGAAAGAAGCTTTGTGACAAACTTCTTTGTGATATGTGAATTCATCTCACAGTGTAACAACTTAGTCTTCATGAAGCAGTTTGCTAACAGTGTTTTCATGGAATCTGAAAAGTGATATTTGGGAGCGCATTGAGGCCTATGGTGAAAACGGAAATATTCTCAGATAATAACTAGAAAGCAGCTTTCTCAGAAGTTGCTTTCTGATGTGTGAATTCATAACACAGAGATTCACTTTTCCCTTCTTGCAGCAGGTTCCTAACACTGTTGTCGTGGATTCTGCCAAGTGATATTTGGGAGCTCATTGACGGCTATGGTGAAAAAGGAATTATCCTCTGATTAAAACTGGAAAGAAGCGTTCTGAGAAACTGCATTATGATGTTTGAATGCAACTCACAGAGTTACACTTTTCTCTTCAGAGATCAGTTTGCTAACACAGTTTTCTGGAAATCTGCAATGGGATACTTCTGAGCACAATGAGGCTTACGGTGACAAAGGAAATATCCCCAGATAAAAACTACAAAGAAACTTTCTTTGAAACTTCCTTGTTATGTGTCAATTCATCTCACAGAGTTACACTTACGTTTCATGGAGCAGTCAATTAACACTGTCTTTGAGGAACCTGAGAAGTGCTACCTTGGATCGCACTGAGGCCTACGCTGTTACAGGAAATATCCTCAATTAAAAACGTGAAAGAAGCTTTGTGACAAACTTCTTTGTGATATGTGAATTCATCTCACAGAGTAACAACTTAGTCTTCATGAAGCAGTTTGCTAACAGTGTTTTCATTGAATCTGCAAAGTGATATTCGGGAGCGCATTGAGGCCTATGCTGAAAATGGAAATATCCTCCGATAATAACTAGAAAGCAGCTTTCTCAGAAGTTGCTTTCTGATGTGTGAATTCATAACACAGAGATTCACTTTTCCCTTCTTGCAGCAGGTTCCTGACACTGTTGTCATGGATTCTGCCAAGCGATATTTGGGAGCTCATTGAGGGCTGTGGTGAAAAAGGAAATATCCTCAGATAAAAACTGGAAAGAAGCGTTCTGAGAAACTGCCTTGTGACATGTGGATGCAACTCACAGAGTTACACTTTCCTTTTCATTGATCCATTGCTAAGACTCTTTTCTATAAATCTGCATTGGGATATCTCTTAGCATAGTGAAGCTGATGATGACAAAGGAAATATCCTCAGATAATAACTAGAAAATAGCTTTCTGAGAAACTTCTTTGTGACATGTGAATTCATCTCACTGACTTACAACTTTGTCTTCATGAAGCAGTTTGCTAACACTGTTGTTGTGGAATCTGCAAAGTGATTTTTGGGAGCTCACTGGGGTCTATGTTGAAAAAGGAAGTATGCTCAGATTAAAATTGGAAATAAGCGTTCTGAGAAACTGCGTTATGATGTTTGAATGCAACTCACAGAGTTACACTTTTCTCTTCAGAGATCAGTTTGCTAACACAGTTTTCTGGAAATCTGCAATGGGATACTTCTGAGCGCAATGAGGCTTACGGTGACAAAGGAAATATCCCCAGATAAAAACTACAAAGAAACTTTCTTAGAAACTTCTTTGTTTTGTGTCAATTCATCTCCCAGAGTTACACTTACGTTTCATGGGACAGTCGATTAACACTGTCTTTGAGGAACCTGAGAAGTGCTACCTTGGATCGCATTAAGCTATATTCTGTTTCAGGAAATATCCTCAATTATAAACGTGAAAGAAGCTTTGTGACAATCTCCTTTGTGATATGTGAATTCATTTCACAGAGTAACAACTTAGTCTTCATGAAGCAGTTTGCTAACAGTGTTTCGTGGAATCTGAAAAGTGATATTTGGGAGTGCATAGAGGCCTACGGTGAAAACGGAAATATTCTCAGATAATAACTAGAGAGAAACTTTTCCAGAAGTTGCTGTCTGATGTTTGAATTCATAACACAGAGATTCACTTTTCCCTTCTTGCAGCAGGTTCCTAACACTGCTGTCGTGGATTCTGCCAAGTGATATTTGGGAGCTCATTGAGGGCTGTGGTGAAAAAGGAAATATCCTCAGATAAATACTGGAAAGAAGGACTCTGAGAAACTGTCTTGTGACATGTGGATGCAACTCACAGAGTTACATTTTCCTTTTCATTTATCCGTTGCTAAGACTCTTTTCTTGAAATCTGCATTGGGATATCTCTTAGTGCAATGAAGCTGACGGTGACAAAGGGGATATTCTCAGATAAAAATTAGAAAGCAGCTTGCTGAGAATCTTCTTTGTAACATGTGAGTTCATCTCACCGAGTTACAACTTTGTCTTCACGAAGCAGTTTGCTAACACTATTGTTCTGCAATCTGCAAAGTGATATGTGGGAGCTCATTGAGGGCTATGGTGAAAAAGGAAATATCCTCAGATTAACACTGGAAAGAAGCGTTCTGAGAAACTGCATTATGATTTGTGAATGCAACTCACAGAGTTACACTTTTCTCTTCAGAGATCTGTTTGCTAACACAGTTTTCTTGAAATCCGCAATTGGATACTTCTGAGCACAATGAGGCTTACAGTGACAATGGAAATATCCTCAGACAAAAACTAGAAAGAAGATTTCTTTGAAACTTCTTTGTTATGTGTCAATTCATCTCACAGAGTTACACTTACGTTTCATGGAGCAGTCAATTAACACTGTCTTTGAGGAACCTGAGAAGTGCTACCTTGGATCGCACTGAGGCCTACGCTGTTACAGGAAATATCCTCAATTAAAAACGTGAAAGAAGCTTTGTGACAAACTTCCTTGTGATATGTGAATTCATCTCACAGAGTAACAACTTAGTCTTCATGAAGCAGTTTGCTAACAGTGTTTTCATGGAATCTGCAAAGTGATATTTGGGAGCGCATTGAGGATTATGGTGAAAACGGAAATATTCTCAGATAATAACTAGAAAGCAGCTTCTCAGAAGTTGCTTTCTGATGTGTGAATTCATAACACAGAGATTCACTTTTCCCTTCTTGCAGCAGGTTCCTAATTCTGTTGTCGTGGAATCTGCGAAGTGATATTTGGGAGCTCATTGAGGGCTGTGGTGAAAAAGGAAATATCCTCAGATCAAAACTGGAAAGAAGCATTCTGAGAAACTGCCTTGTGACATGTGGATGCAAGTCACAAAGTTACCCTTTCTTTTTCATTGATCCGTTGCTAAGACTTTTTTATTGAAATCTGCATTGGGATATCCCTTAGCGCAATGAAGCTGACGGTGACAAAGGAGGTGTCCTCTGCTAACAACTAGAAAGTAGCTTTCTGAGACACTTCTTTGTGACATGTGAATTCATCTCACCGGGTTACAACTTTGTCTTCACGAAGCAGTTTGCTAACACTGTTGTAGTGGAATCTGCAAAGTGATATTTGGAAGCTCATTGAGGGGTACGGTGAAAAAGAAATATCCTTCGAGTAAATCCGGAATGAAGCTTTCTGAGAAACTGCTTTGTGATGTGTGAATTCATTTCAAAGTGTTACACCACTGTTTCATTTAGGAGTCTGCTAGCACTGACTTTGTGGAAACTCAGAAGTGATGTCTTGGATGTCGCTGAATCCCATTTTGAATAATGAAATATCTTCAGACAAATCTGCAGAGAAGTCTTCTGAGAAACTTCTTTCTTGTGGTGAATTTAGCTCACAGTGTGAGATGATTGTTTTCATTCAGGAGCTTGCTAACAGTGTTTTCACAGAAACTGCAATAAGACACAAGGTGGCGCTCCGAGACCACAAATAACCTCAGCTCAAAAAAAGGCGCTTTCTGAGAAACTGCTCTGTGATGTGTGAATTCAACTCACTGAGTTACTCCTGTGTTTCGTGGAGCCGTTGGCTAGCCCTGTTTTTGTGGAATTTGAGAACTGATATTTTGGATCATTTTGAAGACTATAGGGCCAAAGGAAATATCCTCCGTTAAAAATGAGAAAGAATCTTTCTGAGAAACTTCAATGTGATCTGTGAATTCATCTCACAGAGTTATACCTTTCTCCTCATGAAGCTATTCTCTAAGATTGTTCTCGTGGAATTTGTAAAGTGATATTTCAGAGCCCAGTGAGGGTTACAGTGAAAAAGGAAATCTCCTCAGATTACAACTGGAAGGAAGCGTTCTGAGAAAACTGCATTGTGACTTTTGAATACAACTCACGGAGTTACACTTTGCATTGATCCGTTTGCTAACACTGTTTTCTTGAAATCTGCATTGGGATATTTCTTAGTGAATTGAAGCTGACGGAGACAAAGGAAATATCCTCAAATAAAAACTAGAAAGTCGCTTTCTGAGAAACTTCTTTGTGATATGTGAAATCATCTCACCGAGTTACAAATTTGTCTTCACGAAGCTGTTTGCTAACACTGTTGTCGTTGAATCTGCAAAGTGATATTTGGGAGCGCATGGAGGCCCATGGTGAAAATGGAAATATCCTCAGATAAAATCTAGAAAGAAGCTTTCTGAGAAATTTCTTTGTGATTTGTGAATTCATCACAAAGACATTCACGTTTCCCTTCTTGTAGCAGTTTGCTAACAGTGTTTTTGTGGAATCTGAAAAGTGATATTTGGGAGCGCATTGAGGCCTATGGTGAAAACGGAAATATCCTCAGATAACAACTGGAAAGAAGCGTTCTGAGAAACTGCCTTGTGACATGTGGATGCAACTCACAGAGTTACACTTTCCTTTTCATTGATCCCTTCGCTTAGACTCTTTTCTTGAAATCTGCATTGGGATATTTCTTAGTGCAGTGAAGCTGACGGTGACAAAGGAAATATCCTCAGATAAAAACTAGAAAGTAGCTTTCTGAGAAACTTCTTTGTGACATGTGAATTCATCTCACTGAGTTACAACTTTGTCTTCACGAAGCAGTTTGCTAACACTGTTGTCGTGGAATCTGCAAAGTGATATTTGGGAGCACATAGAGGCCCATTGTGAAAACGGAAATATACTCAGGTAAAAACTAGAAAATCTTCCTTAGAAATTACCTTCTAATATGTGAATTCATTGCACAGAGATTCTCCTTTTCCTTCTTGTAGCAGTGTGCTAAAACTGTTTTCGTGGATTCTGCGGAGTGATATTTGGGAGCTCATTGAGGGCTCTGGTGAAAAAGGACATATCCTCTGAGAAAAACCGGAATGAAACTTTCTGAGAAACTGCTTTGTGATGTGTGAATTCATTTCAAAGTGTTACACCACTCTTTCATGGAGGAATCTGCTGGCACTTACTTTGTGGAAACCCAGAAGTGATGTCTTGGATATTGTTGAATCCCATGGTGAATAATGAAATATCTTCAGACAAATCTGCAGAGAAGCCTTCTCAGAAACTTCTTTGTTGTGGGTGAATTCAGTGCAAAGTGTTAGATGTTTGTTTTCTTTTTTTTTTCTTCTAAATCAGTTTTTTCCTACTGATTTTAGTGAGATATTAATAGTTTCACACATTTTTAGAAAGTCAGCCATTGTACAATAAAGCATTGAGTTTTACGTAGGCTAGTCGAGTCCTGGACACTTTTCTAGGACAGTAGGGATCTTTCATTTGAAAAGGCAATTCCTCACAAAAGTGCCCATGTAGATTTAAAAATATGTAGAGCTATCCTATTCTTATAATCCCTCATAATTAAATTGTGTCTGTGGTTGGTAGTGGTGGCTCACACGTGCAACCCCAGCTACTGGAGAAGTTGAGGCAGGAGGATAACTTGAGGCCAGGAGTTTGAGACCAACCTGGACAACAAAATGACTCCCCACTCATCTCTAAAGTAAATAATACATGAATTAGCTCGGCATGGTGGCACATCTGTAGTCCCAGGTACTCGGGAGGCTGAGGTAGGAGAATTGCTTGAGTTCAGGAGTTTGAGGCTGCAGTGAGCTACGATTGTCCCACTGCACTCCAGCCTGAAAAAATAAAAACAAAATAAAATGTGTCTAACATCACAATTAAAAGAACTAGAGAGGCAAGAGCAAACACATTCAAAAGCTAGCAGAAGGCAAGAAATAACTAAGATCAGAGCAGAACTGAAGGAGATACAGACACAAAAAACCCTCCAAAAAATCAATGAATCCAGGAGTTGGCTTTTTGAAAAGATCAACAAAATTGACAGACCGCTAGCAAGAATAATAAAGAAGAAAAGAGAGAGAATCAAATAGACGCAATAAAAAATGATAAAGGGGATATCACCACCGACCCCACATAAATACAAACGACCATCAGAGAACACTATAAACACCTCTACGCAAATAAACTAGAAAATCTAGAAGAAATGGATAATTTCCTGGACACTTACACTCTCCCAAGACTAAACCAGGAAGAAGTTGAATCCCTGAATAGACCAATAGCAGGCTCTGAAATTGAGGCAACAATTAATAGCCTACCCACCAAAAAAAGTCCAGAACCAGATGGATTCACAGCCGAATTCTACCAGAGGTACAAGGAGGAGCTGGTACTATTCCTTTTGAAACTATTCCAATCAATAGAAAAAGAGGGAATCCTCCCTAACTCATTTTATGAGGCCAACATCATCCTGATACCAAAGCCTGGCAGAGACACAACAAAAAAAGAGAATTTTAGATGTTTGTTTTCATTCAGAAGCTTGCTAACAGTGTTTTCGCAGAAACTGCAAGAAGACATACGGTGGTGCTCCAAGACAACAAATAACCTCATCTCAAAGAAGAAGAAGCTTTCTGAGAAACTGCTCTGTGATGTGTGAAATCAACTCACTGAGTTACTCCAGTGTTTTGTGGACTCGTTGGCTAGCCCTGTTTTTGTGGAATCTGAGAACTGATATTTCGGATCTCATTGAAGACTATATGGCCAAAGGAAATATCCTCCGTTAAAAATGAGAAAGAATCTTTCTGAGAAACTTCAATGTGATCTGTGAATTCAACTCACAGAGTTACACCTTTCTCCTTATGAAGCCGTTCAATAAGACTGTTCTCGTGGAATTTGCAAAGTGATATTTGGGAGCCCAGTGAGGGTTATGGTGAAAAAGGAAATATCCTCAGATAAAAACTGGAAGGAGGAGTTCTGAGAAACTGCATTGTGACCTTGGAATACAATTCACAGAGTTACACTTTCCTTTTCATTGATCCGTTTGCTAACACTCTTGTCTTGATATCTGCATTGGGATAATTCTTAGCGCAATGAAGCTGACGGTGACAAAGGAAATATCCTCAAATAAAAACCTAGAAAATAGCTTTCTGAGAAACTTCTTTGTGAAACGTGAATTCATCTCACTTAGTTACAACTTTGTTTTCACAAAGCACTTTGCTAACACTGTTGTTGTGGAATCTGCAAAGTGATATTTGGGAGCGCATTGAGGCCCGTGGTGAAAACGGAAATATCCTCAGATAAAAACTAGAAAGAAGCTTTCTGAGAAGTTGCTTTGTGATGTGTGACTTCATCACAAGGTGATTCACGTTACACTTCTTCTATTATTTTGCTAACAGTGTTTTCATAGAATCTGCAAAGTGATATTTGGGAGCGCATTGAAGCCTATGGTGAAAACGAAAGTATCCTCAGATAATAACTAGAAAGAAGCTTTCTCAGAAGTTGCTTTCTGATGTGTGAATTCATAACACAGAGATTCACTTTTCCCTTCTTGTATCAGTTTCCTAACACTGTTGTCGTGGATTCTGCCAAGTGATATTTGGGAGGTCATGGAGGGCTATGGTGAAAAAGGAAATATCCTCAGATGAAAACTGGAAAGAAGCGTTCTGAGAAACTGCATTATCATGTGTGAATGCAACTCACAGAGTTACACTTTTCTCTTCAGAGATCAGTTTGCTAACACAGTTTTCTTGAAATCTGCAATTGGAAACTTCTGAGTGCAAGGAGGCTTACAGTGACAAGGGAAATATCCCCAGACAAAAACTAGAAAGAAGCTTTCTTTGAAACGTTTTTGTGATGTGTGAATTCATCTCACAGAGTTACACTTCCATTTCCTGGATCAGTGGATTAACACTGTCTTTGTTGAACCTGAGAAGGGCTACCTTGGATCGCAGTGAGACCTACGCTGTTACAGCATATATCCTCCATTAAAAACGTGAAAGAAGCTTTGTGACAAACGTCGTTGTGATATGTGAATTCACCTCACAGAGTAACAACTTAGTCTTCATGAAGCAGTTTGCTAACAGTGTTTTTGTGGAATCTGCAAAGTGATATTTGAGAGTGCATTGAGGCCTATGATGAAAACGGAAATATCCTCAGATAATAACTAGAAAGAAGCTTTCTCAGAAGTTGCTTTCTGATGCTGAATTCATAACTCAGAGATTCACTTTTCCCTTCTTGTAGCAGTTTGCTAACACTGTTGTCGTGGATTCTGCCAAATGATATTTGGGAGTTCATTGAGGGCTATTGTGAAAAAGGAAATATCCTCAGATAAAAACTGGAAATAAGCGTTCTGAGAAACTGCCTTGTGACATGTGAATGCAACTCACAGAGTTACACTTTCCTTTTCATTGATCCGTTTGCTAACACTCTTGTCTTGAAATCTGCATTGGGATATTTCTTAGCGCAATGAAGCTGACTGTGACAAAGGAGATAACCTCAAATAAAAAGTAGAAAGTAGCTTTCTGAGAAACTTCTTTTTGACATGTGAATTCATCTAACTGAGTTACAACTTTGTCTTCACGAAGCAGTTTGCTAACACTGTTGTCGTGGAATCTGCATAGTGATATTTGGGAGCGCATTGAAGCCCATGGTGGAAACGGAAATATCCTCAGGTAAAAACTAGAAAGAAGCTTTCTGAGAAATTGCCTTTTGATATGTGAATTCATCGCACAGAGATTCACCTGTCCCTTCTTGTAGCAGTGTGATAAAACTGTTTTCGTGGATTTTGCAAAGTGATATTTGGGAGCTCATTGAGGGCTATGGTGAAAAAGGAATTATCCTCCAAGCAAAACCGGAATGAAGCTTTCTGAGAAACTGCTTTGTGATGTGTGAATTCATTTCAAAGTGTTACACCACTCTTTCATGGAGGAGTCTGCTAGCACTGACTTTGTGGAAGCTCAGAAGTGATGTCTTGAATACCGTTGAATCCCATGGTGAATAATGAAATATCTTCATACAAATCTGCAGAGAATCCTTCTAAGAAACTTCTTTGATGTGGGTGCATTCAGCTCACAGTGTTTAATGATTGTTTTCATTCGGAAGCTTGCTAACAGTGTTTTCACAGAAACTGCAATAAGACAGATGTTGGTGCTCCGAGACGACCACAGGTCAAACAAGAAAGAAGCTTGCTGAGAAACTGCTCTGTGATGAGTGAATTCAATTCACTGAGTTACTCCTGTATTTCGTGGAGCTGTTGGCTAGCCCTGTTTTTGTGGAATTCGAGAACTGATGTTTCGGATCCCTTTGAAGACTATAGGGCCAAAGGAAATATCCTCCGTTAAAAATGAGAAAGAAGCTTTCTGAGAAACTTCAATGTGATCTGTGAATTCAGCTCACAGAGCTACACCTTTCTCCTCATGAAGCCGTTTGCTAAAACTATTCTCATGGAATTTGCAGTGATATTTGGGAGCGCAGTGAGGGTTATGGTAAAAAAGGAATTATCCTCAGATAAAAACTGGAAGTAAACGTTCTGAGAAACTGAATTGTTACCTGTGGATACAACTCACAGAGTTACACTTTCCTTTTCATTGATCCGTTTGCTAACCCGCTTTTCTTGAAATCTGCATTTGGATATTTCTTAGCACAATGAAGCTGATAGAGACAAAGGAAGTATCCTCAAATAAAAACTAGAAAGTAGCTTTCTGTGAAACTTCTTTGTGATATGCGAATTCATCTCACCGAGTTACAACTTTGTCTTCACGAAACAGTTTGCTAACACTGTTGTCGTGTAATCTGCAAAGTGATATTTGGGAGCTCATTGAGGCACATGGTGAAAAGGAAATATCCTCAGATAAAAACTAGTAAGAAGCTTTCTGTGAAATTGCTTTGTGATGTGTGAATTCATCACAAAGAGATTCACCTTTCTCTTCTTGTAGCAGTTTGCTAACACTGTTGTCATGGAATCTGCAAAGTGATATTTTGGAGCTCATTGTGGGCTATGGTGAAAAAGGAAATATCCTCAGATAAAAACTGGAATGAAGCGTTCTGAGAAACTGCCTTATGATGTGTGAATGCAACTCACAGAGTTACACTTTTCTCTTCAGAGATCCGTTTGCTAACACAGTTTTCTTCAAATCTGCAATTGGATACTTCTGAGCGCAATGAGTTTTACGGTGACAAGGGAAATATCCCCAGACAAAAACTAGAAAGAAGCTTTCTTTGTAACTTGTTTGTGATGTGTGAATTCATCTCACAGAGTTACTCTTCCATTTCATGGATCAGTCGATTAACAGTCTTTGAGGAACCTCAGAAGGGCTACCTTGGATCGCAGTGAGGCCTACGTCGTTACAGGAAATATCCTCCATTAAAAACATGAAAGCAGTTTTGTGACAAATGTCATTGTGATATGTGAATTCATCTCACAGAGTAACAACTTAATCTTCAGGAAGCAGTTTGCTAACAGTATTTTCGTGGAATCTGCAAAGTGATATTTGAGAGCGCATTGAGAACGATGGCGCAAAGGGAAATATCCTCAGATAATAACTAGAAAGAAGCTTTCTCAGAAGTTTTTTTCTCATGTGTGAATTCATAACACAGAGATTCACTTTTCCCTTCTTGTAGCAGTTTGCTAACACTGTTGTCGTGGATTCTGCCAAATGATATTTGGGAGGTCATTGAGGGCTATTGTGAAAAAGGAAATATCCTCAGATAAAAACTGGAAAGAAGCGTTCTGAGAGACTGCATTATGATGTGTGAATGCAACTCACAGAGTTACACTTTTCCCTTCAGATGTCAGTTTGCTAACACAGTTTTCTTGAAATCTGCATTTGGATACTTCTGAGCGTGATGAGGCTTACAGTGACGAGGGAAATATCCCCAGACAAAAACTAGAAAGAAGCTTTCTTAGAAACTTCTTTGTGATGTGTCAATTCATCTCACAGTGTTACACTTGCTTTTCATGGATCAGTCGATTAACAGTTTCTTTGAGGAACCTGAGAAGGGCTACCTATGATTGCATTGAGGCCTACGCTGTTACAGGAAATATCCTCAATAAAAAACGTGAAAGAGTGTTCCTATTTCTCCACATCCTCTCCAACAACTGTTGTTTCCTGACTTCTTAATGATTGCCATTCTAACTGGTGTGAGATGGTATCTCATTGTGGTTTTGATTTGCATTTGTCTGATGGCCAGTGATGATGAGCATTTTTTCATGTGTCTGTTGGCTGTATGAATGTCTTCTTTTGAGAAGTGTCTGTTCATATCCTTTGCCCACTTTTTGATGGGATTGTTTGTTTTTTTCTTGTAAATTTGTTTGAGTTCTTTGTAGATTCTGGATATTAGCTCTTTGTCAGATGAGTAGATTGCAAACATTTTCGCCCATTCTGTAGGTTGCTTGTTCACTCCGATGGTAGTTTCTTTTGCGGTGCAGTAGTTCTTTAGTTTAATTAGATCCCATTTGCAAATTTTGGCTTTTGCTGCCGTTGCTTTTGGTGTTTTAGACATGAAGTCCTTGCCCATGCCTATGTCCTGAATGGTACTACCTAGGTTTTCTTCTAGGGTTTTTACGGGACTAAGTCTAACATTTAAGTCTCTAATCCATCTTGAATTAATTTTCGTATAAGGAGTAAAGAAAGGATCCAATTTCAGCTTTCTACTTATGGCTAGCCAATTTTCCCAGCACCATTTATTACATAGGGAATCCTTTCCCCATTTCTTGTTTTTGTCAGGTTTGTCAAAGATCAGATGGCTGTAGATGTGTGGTATTATTTCTGAGGACTCTGTTCTGTTCCTCTGGTCTATATCTCTGTTTTAGTACCAGTATCATGGTGTTTTGGTTACTGTAGCCTTGTAGTGTAGGAACACTTTTACACTGTTGGTGGGATTGTAAACTAGTTCAACCATTATGGAAAACAGTATGGTGATTCCGCAAGGATCTAGAACTAGATGTACCATATGACCCAGCCATCCCACTACTGGGTATATACCCAAAGGATTATAAATCATGCTGCTATAAAGACATATGCACACATATGTTTATTGCGGCACTATTCACAATAGCAAAGACTTGGGATCAACCCAAATGTCCATCTGTGACAGACTGGATTAAGAAAATGTGGCACATATACACCATGGAATATTATGCAGCCATAAAAAAGGATGAGTTTGCATCCTTTGTAGGGACATGGATGCAGCTGGAAACCATCATTCTTAGCAAACTATCAGAAGAACAGAAAACCAAACACCGCATGTTCTCACTCATAGGTGGGAAATGAACAATGACATCACTTGGACTCAGGAAGGGGAACATCACACATCGGGGACTATCATGGGGAGAGGGGAGGGGGGAGGGATTGCATTGGCAGTTATACCTGATATAAATGACGAATTGATGGGTGCTGACGAGTTGATGTGTGCAGCACACCAACATGGCACAAGTATACAAATGTAACGAAACTGCACGTTATGCACATGTATCCTAGAACTTAAAGTATAATAATAATTTAAAAAAAGTGAAAGAAGCTTTGTGACAAACTTCTTTGTGATATGTGAATTCATTTCACAGAGTAACAACTTAGTCCTCATGAAGCAGATTGCTACCAGTGTGTTCGTGGCATCTGCAAAGTGATATTTGCGAGCACATTGAGGCCTATGGTGGAAATGGAAATGTCCTCAGATAATAACTAGAAAGAAGCTTTCTCAGAAGTTGCTTTCTGATGTGTGAATTCATGACACAGAGATTCACTTTTCCCTTCTTGTAGCAGTTTCCTAACACAGTTGTCATGGATTCTGCCAAGTGATATTTGGGAGATCATTGAGGGCTATGGTGAAAAAGGAAATATCCTCAAATAAAAACTGGAAAGAAGCCTTCTGAAAAACTGCATTGTGATTGTGGATGCAACTCAGAGTTATACTTTCCTTTGTATTGATCCGTTTGTTAATGCTCTTGTCTTGAAATCTGCATTGGGATATTTCTTTGCACAATGAAGCTGACGGTGACAAAGGAAATATCCTCAAATAAAAATTAGAAAGTAGCTTTCTATGAAACTTATTTGTGACGTGTGAATTCATCTCACAGAGTTACAGTTACGTTTCCTGGAACAGTCGACTCACACTGTCTTTGAGGAACCTGAGAAGAGCTTGTTTGGATCACATTGAGGCCTACACTGTTACAGAAAATATCCTAAATTAAAAACGTGAAAGAAGCTTTGTGAGATATTTCTTTGTGATATGGGCATTCATCTCAGCGAGTTACAACTTTGTCTTCACAAAGAAGCTTGCTAACACCATTGTCGTGGAATCTGCAAAGTGATATTTGAGAGCGCATTGAGGCCCATTGAGAAAACAGAAATATCCTCAGATAAAAACTAGAAAGAAGCTTTCTGAGAAATTGCTTTCTGATGAGTGAAATCCTCATACAGAGATTGACCTTTCCCTTCTTGTAGCAGTGTGCTAAAACTGTTTTCGTGGATTCCGCAAAGTGATATTTGGGAGCTCATTGAGGTCCATGGTGAAAAAGGAAATAGCCTTGAGAAAAACCGGAATGAAGCTTTCTGAGAAACTGCTTTGTGATGTGTGAATTCATTTCAAAATGTTACACCACTGTATCATGGAAGAGTCTGCTAGCAGTGACTTTGTGGAAGCTCAGAAGTGATGTCTTGCATATCATTGAATCGCATGCTGTATAATGAAATATCTTCAGACAAATCTGCAGAGAAGCCTTCTTAGAAGCTTGTCTGTTGTGGGTGAATTCAGCTCACAGTGTTAGATGATTGTTTTCATTCAGAAGCTTGCTAACAGTGTTTTCACAGAAAGTGCAATAAGACACTCGGTGGAGAACCGAGACCACAAAAAACGTCACGTCAAAAAAGAAGGATGCTTTATGAGAAACTTCTCTGTGATGTGTGAATTCAACTCACTGAGTTACTCCTGTATTTTGTGGAGCCATTGGCTAGCCCTGTTTTTGTGGAATCTGAGAACTGATATTTCGGATCCCTTTGAGCAGTACAGGGCAAAGGAAATATACTCAGAATAAACCTAAAAAGAAGCTTTCTGAGAAGTTGTTTACTGATTCCGGAATTTCTTTTGGAGAAAAAGCTTCCAAAAGACATTCGAGAGTATAGGGACGGCTCATTTGGAAACGCTCTTTAGAATATGCTGAAAAAGAAATAACCTCAGAGGAAAACCAGAAGGAAGCTTTCTGTGAAACTGCTCTGTGTTGCAAGAATTCCGCTCACACAGTTAAGCTTCTCTTTTCATTGAGCAGTATCACAATAAGGTTTTTCTTTACTCTGCGAAGTGATATTCAGCAGTGCTTGGAGGCTTACGGTGAGAAAGGAAATGTCTTCACATAGAAACCGGAGAGAAGGTTTCTGAGGAGCTGCTTTGTGACGTGTGCATGAAACCTGCAGACAAACTTTCTGAGCAATTGCTTTGCGATGTGTGTATTCATCACATAGAGTTAAACCATTCTTTGGATTGAGCAGTTTGAAATCACTGTTTCTGTGGAATATGAGAAAGGACATTTGCAAAGACTCTTTAGAATATCCTGAAAAAAAAAAAATAACCTCAGAGAGAAACCAGAAGGAAGCTTGCTGTGAAACTGCTCTGGGTCACGTGAACTCCGCTCAAACACTTAAGCTTCTCTTTTCATTGAGGTGTATCATAACACTGTTTTTGTTTACTCTGCGAAGCGATGTTCTGGAGGGCTTTGAGGCTTACAGAGAGAAAGGAAACGTCTCCAGATAGAAACTGGTGCGAAGCTTTCTGAGGAGCTGCTTTGTGACGTGTGCATTCCACTCACAGAAATATACCTTTCTTCTCCTAGAGGATTCTGGAATCCCTTTTGGAGAAAAAGCTACCAAGAGATATTCGGGAGTATAGCAAAGACTATGGAGAAAAAGGAAATATCCTCAGACAAAACCTGGAAAGAAGATTTCTGTGAAACTGCTTTGTGTTAGATATATTTATTTTTCTCACACAGCTAAAACGTTAATTATATTACGCAGTTTGGAAACTCCATCATGCACAGATCCGTGAAGGGACATTCGGGAGCACATTCAGGCCTACAGTGAAAGAGGAGATATCTTCAGATAAAAACTGGATAGAAACTTTCTGAGAAACTACTTTGTGATGTATGCATTCCACTCAGGGAGTTATACCTCTTTTCTCACAAGGCAGTGTTTGAACACTGTTCCTGTGAAACCAAAAAAGTGATATTTCGGGACGCATTGAGGACTATGGCGAATAGTGAAATTTACTGAAATAAAATCGAGGAAGAAGTATTCCAAGAATCTGCTCTCTGATAGGTGCATTCCCTTCACAGAGTTAATGCTTACTCTATGTTGCCCAGTTTCGGAAGTCTGTCTTTGAAGAATCTGTGAAGGGATATTTAGTGTCACCCGGAGGCTTGTGTTGAGCAAGGAAACGTCTTCGGATGAAACCTGCAGAGAAACGTTCTGAGCAACTACTTTTCGATGTGTGTATTCATCTCATAGAGTTAAACCATTCTTTGGATTGAGCAGCTGGAAATCACAGTTTTTGTGGCACCTGAGGAAGGACATTTGGGAACGATCCATAGAATATGGATAAAGAAATATCCTCAGGTAAAATCCAGAAGGAAGATTTCTGTGAAACTGCTCTGTGTCATCTTAATTCCTCTCACTCAGATAAGCCTCTCTTTTCATTGAGCAGTTTTCTAGCCCTGTGTATGTTTAGCGTGTGATGGGATATTTGGGATCACTTTGACGCTAATGGTGAAAAAGGAAATGTGTTCAGACCGAAACTGGAGGGAAGCTTTCTGAGGAAGTGCTTTCTGACGTGTGCATTCCAGTCACCGTGTTATACCTCTCTTTTCATACAGCATCGGGGAACCCTTTGAGAAACAGGTACCGAGCGATATTCCGGAGCATGTTGATGCCGATGGTGAAAAGGGAACTAGCCTCAGACAAAAACTGGAAAGAAGCTTTCTAGGTATCTACTCCATGATATGTGTAATCATCTCACATAGATAAAGTTTTCTTTTCATTATGCAGCTTGGAAACCATTATGGACGCATCCACGAAGGAACTTTCTGGAGCACATTCTGGACTATGGTGAGAAAGGAAATATCTTCAGATAAAAACTAGAAAGAAGCTTTCTGTGAATCTGCTTTTTGCTATGTTTATTCGTGTCATATACATGAAGCTTTCTTTCCATTACACAGCTTGGAAACTCCCTCGTGGATGGATCCACAAGGGGATATTTGGGATCACATTCGGGCCTATGGTGCAAGAGGAAATATAGTCAGATAATAACTGGGGGGAAGCTTCCTGAGAAACTGGTTGGTGATGTGTGCATTCCACTCAGGGAGTTATAACTTTCTTCTCATGAGGCAGAGTTTGAACACTGCTCCTGTAAAACCAAAAGAGTGATATTCGGAGCACATTGAAGTCTATGGTAAAAAGTGAAATGCCGTCCAATAAAAAAAAGAAAGAAGCACTCGAGGAAACTGCTCTCTGACATGTCCATAATTTTCAAAGGGTTAAAGCTTACTCTACACTTCCCAGTTTAACGGTCGGTCTTTGAGGTTTCTGCGAAGGGATAGTAAGTGGTGACCAGAGGCCTGTGTGAGGCAAGGAAATGTCTTCCATCGAAAATCGGATAGAAGCTTTCAGCGCAACTCTTTTGTGATGTTTGTATTCATCTCATAGAGTTAAGGCATTCTTTGGATTGAGCAGTTTGAAATCCCTGTTTCTGTGGAATCTGAGAAAGGACATTTGGAAACGCTCTTTAGAATATCCTAAAAAAGAAATCACCTCAGAGAGCAATCAGAGGGGAGCTTTCTGTGAAACTGCTCTGTTTCATGTGAATTCCACTCACACAGTTAAGCTTCTCTTTTAATTGAGCTGTATCATAACACTTTTTTTGTTTAGTCTGCAAAGGGATATTCTGGAACCCTTTGAGGCTTATGGTGAGAAAGGAAACGTCTTTAAATAGAAACTGGAGAGAAGCTTTTTGGGGAGCTGGTTTGTGACATGTGCGTTCCACTCACAGAAACATACCCTTCTTCCCACATAGGATTTCGGAATCCCTTTTGGAGAAAAAGCTACCAAGAGACATTCAGGAGTATAGGGAGGTCTATGGTGAAAAATAAAATATCCTCAGAGAAAAACTGGGAAGAAGATTTCTGTGAAACTGCTTTGTGTTAGATATATTTATTCATCTTGCATAGTTAAAACTTTTCTTATATTACACAGTTTGGAAACTCCGTCATGCACGGATCTGCGAAGGGACATTCGGGAGACCTTTCAGGCCTATGGTGAAAGAGGAGATATCTTCAGATAAAAACTGGAGAGATGCGTTCTGAGAAACTACTTTGTGATGCATGCATTCCACTCAGGGAGATATACCTGCTTTCTGACACGGCAGTGTTTGAACACTGTTCCTGTGAAACCGAAAATGTGATATTTCGGAACGCATTGAGGACTATGGCGAATAGTGAAATATACTGAAATTAAATTGAGGAAGAAGCGTGTCAAGAATCTGCTCTCTGATATGTGCATTCACTTCACAGCGTTAATGCTTACTCTTTGTTGCCCAGTTTTGAAACTCTGTCTTTAAAGAATCTGTGAAGGGATATTTAGTGAGGCCCGGAGGCTTGTGTTGAGCGAGAAAACGTCTTCCAATGAACCCTGCAGAGAAAATTTCTGAGCAACTGCTTTGCGATCTGTGTTTTTGTCTCATACAGTTAACCGTTCTGTTGATTGAGCAGCTTGAAATCACTGTTTTTGTGGAATCTGAGGAAGTATATTTGGGAACGATTCTTAGAATATGGAGAAAAAAATATCCTCAGGTAAAATCCAGTAGGAAGCTTTCTGTGAAACTGCTCTGTGTTTTCTTAACTCCTCTCACACAGTTAAGCCTCTCATTTCATTGAACAGTTTTCTAATGCTGTGTATATTTAGCATGTGATGGGGTATTCGGGAGCACTTTGAGGCTTACGGTGAAAAAGGAAATGTTTTCAGACCGATACTGGAGAGTAGCTTTCCGAGGAATTGCTTTGTGACGTGTGCATTCCAGTCACAGTGTTATAACTCTCTTCTCATACAGTGTCGGGGCAACCGTTGTGAAGAAACAGATACCAAGTGATATTCGGGAGCATGTGGATGCCGATGGTGAAAACGGAAATAGCCTCAGACAACAACTGGAAAGAAGCTTTCTAGGAAACTACTCTGGATATGTGTAATCATCTCACATAGATAAAGCTTTCTTTACATTACGCAGCTTAGAAACTGTCATGGACGGATCCACGAAGGGACCTTCGGGAGCACATTCTGGACTCTGGTGAAAAAGGAAATATCTTCAGATAAAAACTGGAAAGAAGCTTTCTGTTAATCTGCTTTTTGGTATGTTTATTCATTTCACATAGATGAAGCTTTCGTTACATTACACCCATTGGAAACTGTCTCGTGCATGGATCCTCCAAGGGATATTTGGGATGACATTCGTGCCTATGGTGAAATAGGAAATATAGTCAGATAAAAACTGGAGAAAAGCTTTCTGAGAAACTACTTGGTGATGTGTGCATTCCACTCAGGAAGTTATAACTTTCTTCTCATAAGACACAGTTTGAACACTGTTCCTGTAAAACCAAAAGAGTGATATTCAGAGCACATTGAATACTATGGCAAAAAGTGAAATGCCGTCCAATAAAAAACAGAAAGAAGCACACGAAGAAACTGCCCTCTGACATGTCCATTCTTTTCACAGGGTTAAAGCTTACTCTGCAATTCCCAGTTGGAAAGTCGGTCTTTGAAGGTTCTGCAAAGGGATAATAAGTGGAGACAGGAGGCCTGTGTGTGGCAAGGAAATGTCTTCCCTCGAAAATCGGAAAGAAGCTTTCTGCGCAACTCTTTTGTGATGTTAGTATTCATCTCATAGTGTTAAATCATCCTTTGGATTGAGCAGTTTGAAATCACTCTTTCTGTGGAATCTGAGAAAGGACATTTGGAAGCGCTCTTTAGAATATCTTGAAAAAGAAATAACCTGAGAGAGAAACCAGAAGGAAGCTCTCTGTCTCTTTAATTCTGCTCACACTTTTAAGTTTCGATTGTCATTGAGCTGTATCATAACACTGTTTTGTTTATGCTACGAAAGGATATTCTGGAGGGCTTTGAGGCTTACGGTGAGAAAGGAAACGTCTTCAGATAGAAATTGGAGACAAGCCTTCTGAGGAGCTGCTTTGTGACGTGTGCATTCCACCCACAGAAGTATACCTTTCTTCTCCTAGAGGATTCCGCAATCCCTTTTGGAGAAAAAGCTACCAAGAGATATTCAGGAGTGTAGCAACTACTATGGTGAAAAAGGAAATATCCTCAGACAAAAACTGGAAAGATTTCTGTGAAACTGCTTTGTGTTAGATATATTTATTCGTCTCGCATAGTTAAAACTTTAATTATACTAAGCAGTTTGGAAACTCCGTCATGCACAGATCTGCGAAGGGACATTCAGGAGAACATTCAGGCCAACAGTGAAAGAGGAGATATCTTCAGATAAAAAGTGGATAGAAGCTTTCTGAGTAACTTATTTGTGATATATGCATTCCACTCAGGGAGTTAAACCACTTTTCTCACAAGGCAGCGTTTGAACAGCTTTCCAGTGAAACTGAAAAAGTGATATATCGGAACCCATTGAGGAATATGGCAAATAGTGAAATATACTGAAATAAAATCGAGGAAGAAGCGTTCCAAGAATTTGCTCTCTGATATATGCATTCGTTTCACAGAGTTAATGCTTACTCTAAGTTGCCCAGCTTCGAAACTCTGTCTTTGAGGAATCTGTGAAGGGATATTTAGTGACGTCCGGGGGCTTGTGTTGAGCAAGGAAACTCCTTCCGATGAAACCTGCAGAGAACAGTTCTGAGCAACTGCTTTGCGATGTGTGTATTCATCTCATAGAGTTAAACCATTCTTTGGATTGAGCAGCTTCAAATCACTGTTTTTGTGGAATCTGAGGAAGGATATTTGGGAGCGATCTTTAGAATATGGAGAAAGAAATATCCTCAGGTAAAATCCAGAAGGAAGCTTTTTGTGAAACTGCTCTGTGTCATCTCAATTCCTCTCAGTCAGATAAGCCTCTCTTTTCATTGAGTAGTTTTCCATCCCTGTGTATGTTTAGCATTTGCTGGGATTTTCGGGACCACTTTGAGGCTAACGGTGAAAAAGGAAATGTGATCAGACCGAAAATGGAGGGAAGCTTTCCGAGGAACTGCTTTGTGACGTGTGCATTCCAATCACCGTGCTATACCTCTCTTCTCATACAGTGTCGGGGAACCCTTTTGAAGAAACAGGTACCAAGTGATATTTGGGAGCATATTGATGCCGATGGTGAAAAGGGAAATAGCCTCAGACAAAAACTGGAAAGAAGCTTTCAAGGAAACTTCTCTGTGATATGTATAATCATCTCACATATATAAAACTTTCTCTATATTAGGCAGCTAGGAAACTGTCATGGACGGATCCACAAAGGGACCTTCAGGAGCACATTCTGGACTATGGTGAGAAGGGAAATATGTTCAGATAAAAACTGGAAAGAAGCTTTCTGTGAATCTACTTTTGCTATGTTTATTCATCTCACATATATGAAGCTTTCTTTATATTATGTAGCTTGGAAACTCCCTCGTGGATGGATCCGTGAGGGGATATTTGGGATCACCTTCGGGCCTGTGGTGAAATAGGAAGTATAGTGAGATAAAAACTGGAGAGAATGTTTCTGAGAAACTGCTTGGTGATGTGTGCATTCCACTCAGGGAGTTATAACATTCTTCTCATAATGCACAGTTTGAACACTGTTACTGTAAAACCTGAAGAGTGACATTCAGAGCACATTGAAGACTACGGCAAGAAGTGAAATGTCATTCAATAAAAAACAGAAAGAAGCACTAGAAGAAACTGCCTTCAGACATGTCCATTCTTTCCATAGGGTTAAATCTTACTCTACATTTCCCAGTGTGAAAGTCGGTCTCAGAGGTCTCTGCAAAGGGATAGTAAGTGGCGACCGGATACCTCAGTGAGGCAAAAAAAAAATGTCTTCCATCGAAAATCCGAGAGGAGCTTTCTGCACAACTCTTTTGTGATGGTTGTAGTCGTCTCATAGAGTTAAATCATTCTTTGGATTGAGCAGTTTGAAATCACTGCTTCTGTGGAATCTGAGAAAGGACATTTGGAAAGACTCTTTAGAATATCTTGAAAAGAAATAACCTCAGAGAGAAACCAGAAGGAAGCTTTCTGTGAAACTGCTCTGTGTCACGTGAATTCCCTTCACACAATTAAGCTTCTTTTTTGATTGAGCTGTATCATAACACTCTCTTTCTTTAGTCTGCGAAGGGATATTCTGGAGGGCATTGAGGATTAGGGTGAGAAAGGAAACGTCTTCAGATAGAAACTGGAGAGAAGATTTCTGAGGAGCTGCTTTGTGAAGTGTGCATTCCAATCACAGAAATATACCTTTCTTCTCTTAGAGGATTTTGGATTTCTTTTGGAGGAAAAGCTACCAAGAGATATTCGGGAGTATAGCGATGACTATGGTGAAAAAGGAAATATCCTCAGACAAAAACTGGAAAGAAAATTTCTGTGAAACTCCCTTGTTTTAGATATATTTATTCATCTCGCATAGGTAAAACTTTAATTATACTACGTTGTTAGGAAACTCCGTCATGCACAGATCCACAAAGGGACATTTGAGAGCACATTCAGGCCTACAGTGAAAGAGGATATATCTACATATAAAAACTGGATAGAAGCTTTCTGAGAAACTACTTTGTGATATACGCATACCACTCAGGGGGGTATACCTCTTTTCCCACAAGGCAGTGTTTGAACACTGTACCTGTGAAAGCGAAAAAGTGATATTTCATAACGCATTGAGGACTATGGCAAATAGTGAAATATACTGAAATAAAATCGAGGAAGAAGCGTTCCAAGAATTTGCTCTCTGATATGCGCATTCGCTTCACAGAGATAATGCTTACTCAAAGTTGCCCGGCTTTGAAACTCTGTCTTTGAAGAATCTGTGAAGGGATATTTAGTGACGCCCGGGGACTTGTGTTGAGCAAGGAAACGCCTTCTGATGAAACCTGCAGAGAACAGTTCTGAGCAACTGCTTTGCGATGTGTGTATTCATCTCATAGAGTTAAACCATTCTTTGGATGGAGCAGCTTCAAATCCCTGTTTTTGTGGAATCTGAGGAAGGACATTTGGGAACAATCCTTAGAATATGGAGAAAGAAATATCCTCAGGTAAAATCCAGAAGGAATCTTTTTGTGAAACTACTCTGTGTCGTCTTAGTTCCTTTCACTCAGATAAGTCTCTCTTTTCATTGAGCAGTTTTCCATCCCTGTGTATGTTTAGCGTGTGCTGGGATATACGGGAGCACTTTGAGGATAACGGTGAAAAAGAAAATATGACCAGACTGAAACTGGAGGGAAGCATTCCGAGGAACTGCTTTGTGACGTGTGCATTCCAGTCACCATGTTATACCTCTCTTCTCATACAGCGTTGTGGAAGCCTTTTGGAGAAATATGTACCAAGTGATATTTGGAAGCATGTTGATGCTGATGGTGAAAAGGGAAATAGCCTCAGACAAAAACTGGAAAGAAGCTTTCAAGGAAACTACTCTGTGATATGTGTAATCATCTCACATAGATAAAGCTTTCTTTACATTACACAGCTTGGAAACTGTCATGGACGGATCCACGAAGGGACCTTCAGGAGCACATTCTGGACTATGGTGAGAAGTGAAATATGTTCAGATAAAAACTGGAAAGAAGCTTTCTGTGAATCTGCTTTTGCTATGTTTATTCATCTCACATACATGAAGCTTTCTTTACATTACATAGCTTGGAAACTCCCTCATGGATGGATCCGTGGGGGATATTTGGGATCACCTTCGGGCCTATGGTGAAATAGGAAACATATTGAGATAAAAACTGGAGAGAATGTTTCGGAGAAACTGCTTGGTGATGTGTGCATTCCACTCAGGGAGTTATAACATTCTTCTCATAATGCACAGTTTGAACACTGTTACTGTAAAACCTAAAGAGTGACATTCAGAGCACACTGAAGACTACGGCAAGAAGTGAAATGTCGTCCAATAAAAAACAGAAAGAAGCACTAGAAGAAACTGCTCTCTCACATGTACATTCTTTTCACAGGGTTAAAACTTACTCTATATTTCCCAGTTTGAAAGTCGGTCTCAGAGGTCTCTGCAAAGGGATAGTAAGTGGCGACCAGAGGCCTCTGTGAGGCAAAAAAATGTCTTCCATCGAAAATCCGAGAGGAGCTTTCTGCACAACTCTTTTGTGATGGTTGTGGTCATCTCATAGAGTTAAATCATTTTTTTGGATTGAGCAGTTTGAAATCACTGCTTCTGTGGAATCTGAGAAAGGACATTTGGAAACGCTCTTTAGAATATCCTGAAAAAGAAATAGCCTCAGAGAGAAACTAGAAGGCAGCTTTCTGTGAAACTGCTCTGTGTCACTTGAATTCCCTTCACACATTTAAGCTTCTCTTTTCATTGAGCTGTATCATAACACTCTTTTTCCTGGTCTGTGAAGGGATATTCTGGAGGGCTTTGAGGATTAGCGTGAGAAAGGAAACGACTTCAGATGGAAAATGGAGAGAAGATTTCTGAGGAGCTGCTTTGTGACGTGTGCATTCCAATCACAGAAGTATACCTTTCTTCTCCTAGAGGATTTTGGAATTTCTTTTGGAGGAAAAGCTACCAAGAGATATTCAGGAGTATAGAGATGACTATGGTGAAAAAGGAAATATCCTCAGACAAAAACTGGAAAGAAAATTTCTGTGAAACTGTCTTCTTTTAGATATATTTATTCATCTCGCATAGTTAAAACTTTACATATATTACGCAGTTTGGAAACTCCGTCATGCACAGATCCGCAAACGGACATTCGAGAGCACATTCAGGCCTACGGTTAAAGAGGAGGTATCTTCAGATAAAAACTGGATAGAAGCTTTTTGAGAAACTGCTTTCTGATGTATGCATTTAACTCAGTGAGTTATACCTCTTTTCTCACAAGACAGTGTTTGCACACTCTTCCTGTGAAACCGAAACAGTGATATTTCAAAACACATTGAGGACTACGGTGAGTAGTGAAATATACTTAAATAAAATCGAGGAAGAAGCGTTCCAAGAATCTGCTCTCTGATATGGGCATTCAGCTCACAGAGTTAATGCTTACTGTATGTTGTCCAGTTTCAAAACTCTGTCTTTGAAGAATCTGTGAAGGGATATTTAGTGACACCCGGAGGCTTGAGGTGAGCAAGGAAACACCTTCCGATGAAACCTGTAGAGAAACGTTCTGAGCAACTGCTTTGTGATGTGTGTATTTGTCTTCTAGAGTTAAACCACTCTTTGGATTGAGCAGCTTGTAATCACTGTTTTTGTGGAATCTGAGGAAGGACATTTGGGAACGATCCTTAGAATACGGAAAAAGAAATATCCTCAGGTAAAATCCAGAAGGAAGCTTTTTGTGAAACTGCTCTGTGTCGTCTTAATTCCTTTCACTCAGATAAGCCTCTCATTTCATTGAGCAGTTTTCTAGCCCCGTGTTTGTTTAGCATGTGATGGGATATTCGGGAGCACTTTGAGGCTAACAGTGAAAAAGGAAATATGTTCAGACAGGCACTGAAGAGAAGCTTTCCGAGGAACTGCTTTGCGACGTGTGCATTCCAGTCATCATGCTATACCTCTCTTCTCATACAGCGTTGGGGAAACCCTTTAGGAGAAACAGGTACCAAGTGTTATTTGGGAGCATGTTGATGCCGAAGGTGAAAAGGGAAATAGCCTCAGACAAAAACGGGAAAGAAGCTTTCAAGGAAACTACTCTGTGATATGTATAATCATCTCACATATATAAAGCTTTCTCTATATTAGGCAGCCTGGAAACTGTCATGGACAAATCCAGGAGGGGACCTTCAGGAGCACATTCTGCACTATGGTGAAAAAGGAAATATCCTCAGATAAAACTGAAAATAAGCTTTCTGTGAATTTGTTTTTTGCTATGTTTATTCATCTGACATACATGAAGCTCCCTTTACATTACGCAGCTTGGAAACTCCCTCGTTGATTGATCTGCGAAGTGATATTTGGGATCACACTCAGGCCTATGGTGAAATAGCATATACAGTCAGATAAAAACGGAAGAGAAGGTTTCTGAGAAACTGCTTGGTGACTTGTGCATTCCAGTCAGGGAATTGTAACTTTCATCTCATAAGGCACAGTTTGAACACAGTTCCTGTAAAACCAAAAGAGTGATATTCGGAGCACATTAAATACTATGGCGGGGGTGGAGCAAGATGGCCGAATAGGAACAGCTCCAGTCTTCAACTCTCAGCGCGAGTGACACAGAAGACCGGTGATTTCTGCATTTTCAACTGAGGTACTGGTGTCATCTCACTAGGGAGTGCCGGACAATCGGTGCTGGTCAGCTGCCACAGCCTGACCAGTGAGAGCTGAAGCAGGGCGAGGCATTGCCTCACCTGGAAAGTGCAAGGGGGAAGGGAATCCCTTTTCCTAGGCAGGGGAACTGAGACACACAACACCTGGAAAATCGGGTAACTTCCACACCAATACCGTGCTTTAAGCAAACGGGCACACCAGAAGAATATATCCCTCACCTGGTCGGGAGAGTCCCACGCCCACAGAGCCTCCCTCATTGTTAACACAGCAGTCTGCGGCGATCTAACCGCGAGGCAGCAGCGAGGGTGGGGGAGGGGCGCCCGCCATTGCTGAGGCTTAAGTGGGTAAACAAAGCCGCTGGGAAGCTCCAACTGGGTGGAGCTCACAGCAGCTCAAGGAAACCTGCCTGTCTCTATAGACTCCACCTCTGGGGGCAGGGCTCAGCTAAAAAAACAGGGGAAGCAGGAGAGGCCTGAGCAGACGCGAACAACACTGTCTGAAAGCTTTGAAGAGAGCAGTGGATCTCCCAACACGGATGTTGAAATCTGAGAACGGACAGACTGCCTGCTCAAGTGGGTCACTGACCCCTGAGTAGCCTAACTGGGAGACATCCCCCACTAGGGGCAGTCTGACACCCCACACCTCACAGGGTGGAGCACACCCCTGAGAGGAAGCTTCCAAAGTAAGAATCAGACAGGTACACTCGCTGTTCAGCAATATTCTATTTTCTGCAACCTCTGCTGCTGATACCAAGGAAAACAGGGTCTGGAGTGGACCTCAAGCAATCTCCAACAGACCTATAGCTGAGGGTCCTGACCGTCAGAAGGAAAACTATCAAACAGGAAGGACACCTATACCAAAACCCCATCAGTACGTCACCATCATCAAAGACCAGAGACAGATAAAACCACAAAGATGGGGAAAAAGCAGGGCAGAAAAGCTGGAAATTCAAAAAATAAGAGCACATCTACCCCTGCAAAGGAGCGCACCCCATCGCCAGCAACGGATCAAAGCTGGTCAGAGAATGACTTTGACGAGATGAGAAAAGAAGGCTTCAATCCATCAAACTTCTCAGAGCTAAAGGAGGAATTACATACCCAGCGCAAAGAAACTAAAAATCTTGAAAAAAGAGTGGAAGAATTGACAGCTAGACTAATTAATGCAGAGAAGATCATAATCGAAATGACAGAGATGAAAACCATGACACGAGAAATACATGACAAATCCACAAGCTTCAGTAACCGACTCGATCAACTGGAAGAAAGAGTATCAGCGATTGAAGATCAAATGAATGAAATGAAGCGAGAAGAGAAACCAAAAGAAAAAAGAAGAAAAAGAAATGAACAAAGCCTACAAGAAGTATGGTTTTATGTAAAAAGACCAAATCTACGTCTGATTGGGGTGCCTGAAAGTGAGGGGGAAAATGGAACCAAGTTGGAAAACACTCTTCAGGATATCATCCAGGAGAACTTCCCCAGACTAGTAGGGCAGGCCAACATTCAAATTCAGGAAATACAGAGAACGCCACAAAGATACTCCTCCAGAAGAGCAACTCCAAGACACATAATTGCCAGATTCACCAAAGTTGAAATGAAGGAAAAAATCTTAAGGGCAGCCAGAGAGAAAGGTCGGGTTACCCACAAAGGGAAGCCCATCAGACTAACAGCAGATCTCTCGGCAGAAACTCTACAAGCCAGAAGAGAGTGGGGGCCAATATTCAACGTCCTTAAAGAAAAGAATTTTCAACCCAGAATATCATATCCAGCCAAACTAAGTTTCATAATTGAAGGAGAAACAAAATCCTTTACAGATAAGCAATGCTTAGAGATTTTGTCACCACCAGGCCTGCCTTACAAGAGACCCTGAAGGAAGCCCTAAACATGGAAAGGAACAACCGGTACCAGCCATTGCAAAAACATGCCAAAATGTAAAGACCATCGAGGCTAGGAAGAAAGTGCATCAACTAACGAGCAAAATAACCAGTTAATATCATAATGGCAGGATCAAGTTCGCACATAACAATATTAAAATTAAATGTTAATGGACTAAATGCTCCAATTAAAAGACACAGACTGGCAAACTGGATAAAGAGTCAAGACCAATCAGTCTGCTGTATTCAGGAGACCCATCTCACATGCAGGGACATACATAGGCCCACAATAAAGGGATGGAGGAAGATCTACCAAGCAAATGGAGAACAAAAAAAGCAGGGGTTGCAATCCTAGTCTCTGATAAAACAGACTTTAAACCATCAAAGATCAAAAGAGACAAAGAAGGCCATTGCATAATGGTAAAGGGATCAATTCAACAGGAAGAGCTAACTATCCTAAATATACATGCACCCAATACAGGAGCACCCAGATTCATAAAGCAAGTCCTTAGAGACAAAGAGATTTAGACTCCCATACAATAATCTGTCAACATTAGAAAGATCAATGAGACAGAAAGTTAACAAGGATATCCAGGAATTGAACTCATCTCTGCACCACGCGGACCTAATAGACATCTATAGAACTCTCCACCCCAAATCAACAGAATATACATTCTTCTCAGCACCACATCGCACTTATTCCAAAATTGACCACATATTTGGAAGTAAAGCACTCCTCAGCAAATGTACAAGAACAGAAATTATAACAAACTGTCTCTCAGACCACAGTGCAATCAAACTAGAACTCAGGACTAAGAAACACAATCAAAACCGCTCACGTACATGGAAACTGAACAACCTGCTCCTGAATGACTACTCGGTACATAACGAAATGAAGGCAGAAATAAAGATGTTCTTTGAAACCAATGAGAACAAAGATACAACATACCAGAATCTCTGGGACACATTTAAAGCAGTGTGTAGAGGGAAATTTATAGCACTAAATGCCCACAAAAGAAAGCTGGAAAGATCTAAAATTGACACTGTAACATCACAATTAAAAGAACTAGAGAGGCAAGAGCAAACACATTCAAAAGCTAGCAGAAGGCAAGAAATAACTAAGATCAGAGCAGAACTGAAGGAGATAGAGACACAAAAAAACCCTCCAAAAAATCAATGAATCCAGGAGTTGGTTTTTTGAGAAGATCAACAAAATTGACAGACTGCTAGCAAGGCTAATAAAGAAGAAAAGAGAGAGGAATCAAATAGACGCAAAAAAAAATGATAAAGGAGATATCACCACCGACCCCACAGAAATACAAACTACCGTCAGAGAATGTTATAAACACCTCTACGCAAATAAACTAGAAAATCTAGAAGAAATGGATAATTTCCTGGACACTTACACTCTCGCAAGACTAAACCAGGAAGAAGTTGAATCCCTGAATAGACCAATAGCAGGCTGTGAAATTGAGCCAATACTTAATAGCCTACCCACCAAAAAAAGTCCAGAACCAGATGGATTCACAGCCGAATTCTACCAGAGGTACAAGGAGGAGCTGGTACCATTCCTTCTGAAACTATTCCAATCAATAGAAAAAGAGGGAATCCTCCCGAACTCATTTTATGAGGCCAACATCATCCTGATACCAAAGCCTGGCAGAGACACAACAAAAAAAGAGAATTTTAGACCAATATCCCTGATGAACATCGATGCAAAAATCCTCAATAAAATACTGGCATACGGGATTCAGCAGCACATCAAAAAGCTTATCCACCATGATCAAGTGGGCTTCATCCCTGGGATGCAAGGCTGGTTCAACATTCGCAAATCAATAAACATAATCCAGCATATAAACAGAACCAAAGTCAAGAACCACATGATTATCTCAATAGATGCAGAAAAGGCTTTTGACAAAATTCAACAGCCCTTCATGCTAAAAACGCTCAATAAATTCGGTATTGATGGAACGTACCTGAAAATGATAAGAGCTATTTATGACAAACCCACAGCTAATATCATATTGAATGGGCAAAAACTGGAAAAATTCCCTCTGAAAACTGGCACAAGACAGGGATGCCCTCTCTCACCACTCCTATTCAACATAGTGTTGGAAGTTCTGGCTAGGGCAATCAGGCAAGAGAAAGAAATCAAGGGTATTCAGTTAGGAAAAGAAGAAGTCAAATTGTCCCTGTTTGCAGATGACATGATTGTATATTTAGAAAACCCCATGGTCTCAGCCCAAAATCTCCTTAAGCTGATAAGCAACTTCAGCTAAGTCTCAGGATACAAAATTAATGTGCAAAAATCACAAGCATTCTTATACACCAGTAACAGACAAGCAGAGAACCAAATCAGGAATGAACTTCCATTCACAATTGCTTCAAAGAGAATAAAATACCTAGGAATCCAACTTACAAGGGATGTCAAGGACCTCTTCAAGGAGAACTACAAACCACTGCTCAATGAAATCAAAGAGGACACAAACAAATGGAAGAACATACCATGCTCATGGATAGGAAGAATCAATATGGTGAAAATGGCCATACTGCCCAAGGTTATTTATAGATTCAATGCCATCCCCATCAAGCTACCAATGAGTTTCTTCACAGAATTGGAAAAAACTGCTTTAAAGTTCATAGGGAACCATAAAAGAGCCCGCATTGCCAAGACAATCCTAAGTCAAAAGGACAAAGCTGGAGGTGTCACGCTACCTGACTTCCAACTATACTACAAGGCTACAGTAACCAAAACAGCATGGTACTGGTACCAAAACAGAGCTATAGACCAATGGAACAGAACAGAGTCCTCAGAAATAATACAACACATCTACAGCCATCTGATCTTTGACAAACCTGAGAGAAACAAGAAATGGGGAAAGGATTCCCTATTTAATAAATGGTGCTGGGAAAATTGGCTAGCCATAAGTAGAAAGTGGAAACTGGATCCTTTCCTTACTCCTTATACGAAGATTAATTCAAGATGGATTAGAGACTTAAATGTTAGACCTAATACCATCAAAACCCTAGAAGAAAATCTAGGTAGTACCATTCAGGACATAGGCATGGGCAAGGACTTCATGTCTAAAACACCAAAAGCAACGGCAGCAAAAGCCAAAATTGACAAATGGGATCTAATTCAACTAAAGAGCTTCTGCACAGCAAAATAAACTACCATCAGAGTGAACAGGCAACCTACAGAATGGGAGAAAATATTTGCAATCTACTCATCTGACAAAGGACTAATATCCAGAATCTACAAAAAACTCAAACAAATATACAAGAAAAAAGCAAACAACCCCATCAAAAAGTGGGAAAAGGATATGAACAGACATTTCTCAAAAGAAGACATTCATACAGCCAACAGACACATGAAAAAATGCTCATCATCACTCGCCATCAGACAAAGGCAAATCAAAACCACAATGAGATACCATCTCACACCAGTTAGAATGGCAATCATTAAAAAATCAGGAAACAACAGGTGTTGGAGAGGATGTGGAGAAATAGGAACACTTTTACACTGTTGGTGGGATTGTAAACTAGTTCAACCATTATGGTAAACAATATGGCAATTCCTCAAGGATCTAGAACTAGATGTACCATATGACCCAGCAATCCCACTACTGGGTATATACCCAAAGGATTATAAATTATTCTACTACAAAGACACATGCACACGTATGTTTATTGCAGCACTATTCACAATAGCAAAGACTTGGAATCAACTCAAATGTCCATCTGTGACAGACTGGATTAAGAAAATGTGGCACATATACACCATGGAATACTATGCAGCCATAAAAAAGGATGAGTTTGCGTCCTTTGTAGGCACATGGATGCAGCTGTAAACCGTCATTCTTAGCAAACTGTTACAAGAAGAGAAAACCAAACACCGCATCTTCTCTCTCATAGGTGGGAACTGACCAATGAGATCACTTGGACTCGGGAAGGGGAACCTCACACTCTGCGGCCTGTCATGGGGAGGGGGAGGGGAGAGGGATTGCATTGGGGAGTTTTACATGGTATAAATGATGAATTGATGGGTGCTGACGAATTGATGGGTGCAGCACCCCAACCTGGCACAAATATACATATGTAACAAACCTGCACGTTATGCACATGTACCCTAGAACTTAAAGTATAATAATAAAAAAAAAGAATAACCTAAAAAAAAAAAAAAACAAGATAAAAAGAAAAAAAAGACTATGGCAAAAAGTGAAATGTCATGCAATAAAAAAGAGAAAGAAGCACTAGAAGAAACTGTTCTCTGACGTGTGCATTCTTTTCACAGGGTTGAAGCTAACTCTACATTTTTCATTTTCAAAGTTGGTGTTTGAGGGTCCTGTGAAGGGATAGTAACTGGCGACCGCAGGCCTGTGTGAGGCAAGGAAATGTCTTTCGTTGAAAATCGGAGAGAAGGTTTCTGTGCAACTCTTTTGTAATGTTTGTATTCATCTCATCGCGTTAAATCATTCTTTGGATTGAGCAATTTGAAATCACTGTTTCTGTGGAACATGAGAAAGGATATTTGGAAACGGTCTTTAGACTATCCTGAAAAAGAAATAACCTCGGAGAGAAACCAGAAGGAATCTTTGTGTGAAACTGCCTGTGTCACGTGAATTCCGCTCATGCATTTAAGCTTCTCTTTTCATTGAGCTGTATCATAACCCTGCTTTTGTTTAGTCTGGGAAGGGATATTCTGAAGGGCTTTGAGGCTTATGTTGAGAGAGGAAACGTCTTCAGATAGAAAGTGTAGGGAAGCTTTTTTAGCAGCTGCTTTGTGACGTGTGCATTCCACTCACAGAAATATACCTTTCTTCTCTTAGAGGATTCCGGAATCCCTTTTGGAGGAAAAGCTACCAAGAGATATTTGGGAGTAGAGCGATGACTATGGTTAAAAAGAAAATATCCTCAGACAAGAACTGGAAAGAAGATTTCTGTGAAACTGCTTTGTGTTAGATATATTTATTCATCTCGCATAGTAAAAACTTTAATTATATTGCACAGTTTGGAAACTCCGTTATGCACAGATTCATGAAGGGATATTCGGGAGCACATTCAGGCCTACGGTTAAAAAGGAGGTATCTTCAGATAAAAACTGGATACAAGCTTTCTGAGAAACCACTTTGTGATGTACACATTCCACTTAGTGAGTTATACCTCTGTTCTCACAAGGCAGTGTTTGCACACTGTTCCTGTGAAACCGAAAAAGTGATCTTTTGAAACGCATTGAAGACTATGGTGAATAGTGAAATATACTGAAATAAAATCTATGAAGAAGCGTTCCAAGAATCTGCTCTCTGCTATGGGCATTCATTTCACAGAGTTAATGCTTACTCTATGTTGTCCAGTTTCCAAACTCTGTCTTTGAAGAACCTGTGAAGGAATATGTAGCACATTGTTGACTACGGTGAAAAAGGAAATATCTTCAGATAAAAACTGGAAAGAAGGTTTCTGTGAATCTGATTTTTTCTATGTTTATTCATCTCCCATAGATGAAGCTTTCTTTACGTTATGCAGCTTGGAAGCTCCCTCGTGGATGGATCCACGAAGGGATATTTGGGATCACATTCGGGCCTATGGTGAATTAGGAAATATAGTCAGATAAAAACTGGAGAGAAGCTTCCTGAGAAACTGCTTGGTGATGTGTGCATTCCACTCAGGGAGTTATAACTTTCTTCTCATAAGGCACCTTTTGAACACTGTTCCTGTAAAACCAAAAGAGTGATATTCGGAGCACATTGAAGACTATGGCAAAAAGTGAAATGTCATCCAATAAAAAACAGAAAGAAGTACCCGAAGAAACTGCTATCTGACATGTCCTTTCTTTTCACAGGGTTAAAGCTTACTCTTCATTTCCCAGTTTGAAAGTCGGTCTTTGAGGGTTCTGCGAAGGGATAGGAAGTGGCGACCGCAGGCCTGTGTGAGGCAAGGAAATGTCTTCCATTGAAAGTCATAGAAGCTTCAGAGAGTTTCTTCAGATAAAAACTGGAGAGAAGCTTTCTGAGGGGCTGCTTTGTGACGTGTACATTCCACTCACGGAAATATACCTTTCTTCTCCTGGAGCATTCTGGAATCCCTTTGGGAGAAAAAGCTACCAAGAGATATTCAGGAGTATAGTGAGTACTATGGTGAAAAAGGACATATCCTCAGACAAAAAATGGAAAGAAGATTTCTGTGAAACTACTTTGTGTTAAATATACTTTTTTGTCTCGCACAGTTAAAATTTTAATTATATTACGCAGTTTGGAAATCCGTCACACACAGATCCACGAAGGGACATTCGGGTGCACATTCAGACCTATGGTGAAAGAGGAGATATCTTCAGATAAAAACTGGATAGAAACTTTCTGAAAAACTAGTTTATGATGGATGCATTCCATGCAGGGAGTTATACGTCGCTTTGCAAAAGGCAGTGTTTGAACACTGTTCCTGTGAAACCGAAAAAGTGGTATTTCAGAACGCATTGAGGTCTATGGAGAATAGTGAAGTGTACTGAAATAAAATCGAGGAAGAAGCGTTCCAAAAATCCGCACTCTGATAGGTGCATTCACTTCACAGAGTTAATACTTACTGTATGTTGCCCAGTTTCGAAACTCTGTCTTTGCAGAATCTGTGAAGGGATATTTACTGACGCCTGGAGGCTTGTGGTGAGCAAGGTAACGTCTTCCGATGAAACCTGCAGAGAAACTTTCTGAGCAACTACTTTGCGATGTGTGTATTCGACTCATAGTGTTAAACCATTCTTTGGATTGAACAGCTTGAAATCACTGTTTTTCTGGAATCTGAGGAAGGACTTTTGGGAACGATCCTTAGAATATGCAGAGAGAAATATCCTCAGGTAAAATCGAGAAGGACGCTTTCTGTGAAAGTGCTCTGTGTCATCTTAATTCGTCTCACTCAGTTAAGTCTCTCTTTACATTAAGCAGTTTCATAGCCCTGTGTATGTTTAGCGTGTGATGGGATATTCGGGAGCACTTTGAGGCTAATGATGAAAAAGGAAATATGTTCAGACCGAAACTGGAGAGAAGCTTTCCGAGGAACTGCTTTGTGACGTGTGCATTCCAGTCACCGTGTTATACCTCTCTTCTCATATAGAGTCAGGGAAGTCCTTTTGGAGAAACAGGTACCAAGTGATATTCGGGAGCATGTTGACGCCGATGGTGGAAAGGGAAATAGCCTCAGACAAAAACTGGATTGAAAGTTTCTAGGAAACAACCCTGTGATATGTGTAATCATCTCACATAGATAAAGCTTTCTTTACATTACGCAGCATGGAAACTGTCATGGACGGATCCATGAAGGGACCTTCCGAAGCACATTCTGGACTATGGTGAAAAAGGAAATATCTTTATATAAAAACTGGAAAGAAGCTTTCTGTGAATCTGCTTTTTACTATGTTTATTCATCTCACATAGATGAAGCTTTCTTTATATTATGAAGCTTGGAAACTCCCTCGTGGATGTTTTGGATCACAGTCGGGCCTATGGCGAAATAGGAAATATAGTCAAATAAAAAGTGGAGAGAACCTTTCTGAGAAAATGCTTGGTGATGTGTGCATTCCACTCAGGGAGTTGTAACTTCCTTCTCATAAGGCACAGTTAGAACACTGTTCCTGTAAAACCAAAAGAGTGATATTCAGAGCACATTGAAGACTGTGGCAAAAAGTTTAATGTCGTCCAATAAAAAAACAGAAAGAAGCACTCGAAGAGACTGCTCTCTGACATGTCCGTTCTTTTCACAGGTTAAAGCTTAGTCTACATTTGCCAGTTTCAAAGTCGGTCTCTGAGAATTCTGGGAAAGGATGGTAACTGGCAACTGGAGGCCTGTGTGAAGCAAGGAAATGTCTTCCATCGAAAATCAGAGAGACGCTTTCTGTGCAACTCTTTTGTGATGTTTGTAATCATCTCATAGATTTAAATCATTGTTTGGATTGAGCAGTTTGAAATCACTGTTTCTGTGGAATCTGAGAAAGAACATTTGGAAACGCTCTTTAGGATATCCTGAAAAATAAATAACCCCAGAGACAAACCAGAAGGAAGCTTTGTGTGAAACTGCCTTATGTCACGTGAAGTCCGCTCACGCAGTTAAGCTTCTGCTTTCATTGAGCTGTATCATAATACTGTTTTTGTTTAGTTGGCGAAGGGATATACTGGAGGGCTTTGAGGCTTATGGTGAGAAAGGAAACGTCTTCAGATAGAAACTGGAGAGAAGCTTTCTGAGCAGCTGCTTTGTGATGTGTGCATTCCACTCAGAGAAATATACCTTTCTCCTCCTAGAGGATTCTGGAATCTGTTTTGGAGCAAAGGCTACCAAGAGGTATTTGGGAGTACAGCGAACACTATGGTGAAAAGGGAAATATCCTCAGACAAAAACTGGAAAGTAGATTTCTGTGAAACTGCATCATGTTAGACATATTTACTCGTCTTGCATAGTTAAAACTTTAATTATATTATGCAATTTGGAAACTCCGTCATGCACAGATCCATGAAGGGACATTCGGGAGCACATTCAGGCCTACGGTGAAAGAGGAGATATTTTCAGATAAAAATTGTATAGAAGCTTTCTGAGAAACTACATTGTGATGCATGCATTCCACTCAGGGAGTTATACCTCTTTTCTCACAAGGCAGTGTTTGAACACTGTTCCTGTGAACCCAAAAAAGTGATATTTTGGAACGCATTGAGGACTATGGTGAATAGCGAACTATACTGAAATAAAATCGAGGAAGAAGCCTTCCAAGAATCTGCTCTCTGATATGTGCATTCACTTCACAGAGTTAATGCTTACTCTATGTTGCTCATTTTCGAAACTCTCTCTTTGAAAAATTTGTGAAGGGATATTTAGTGACGCCCGGAGGCTTGTGGTGATCGAGGAAATGTCTTCCGATGAAACCTGCAGTGAAACGTTCTGAGCAACTGCTTTGTGATGTGTGCATTCATCTCACAGATTTAAATCATTCTTTGGATTCAGCAGCTTAAAATCACTGTTTTTGTGGAATCTGAAGAAGGACATTTGGGAACGATCCTTAGAATATGGAGAAAGAAATATCCTCAGGGAAAATACAGAAGGAAAGTTTCTGTGAAACTGCTCTGTGTCATCTTAACTCCTCTCACGCAGATAAGCCTCCCTTTTCATTGAGCAGTTTTCTAGCCCTGTGGATGTTTAGCATGTGAATGGGATATTCGGGAGCATTTTGAGGCTAACGGTGTAAAAATAAACATATTCAGACCGAAACTGGAGGGAATCTTTCCGAGGAACTTCTTTGTGACGTGTGCATTCCAGTCACAGTGTTATACCTCTATTCTCATACAGAGTCGGGGAAACCCTTTTGGAGAAATAGGTACCAAGTGATATTTGGGAGCATGTTGATGCCGATGGTGAAAAGGAAACAGCCTCAGACAAAAACTGGAATGATGCTTTCCAGGAAACTACTCTGTGATATGTGTAATCATCTCACATAGATAAAGCTTTCTTTACATTACACAGCTTGGAAAATGTCATGGACGGATCCATGAAGAGACCTTCGGGAGCACTTTCTGAACTATGGTGAAAGAGGAAATATCTTCAGATAAAAACTGGAAAGAAGCTTTCTGTGAATCTGCTTTTTGCTAAGTTTATTCATCTCACATAGATGAAGCTTTCTTTATATTACGCAGGTGGAAACTCCCTCGTGGAGGGATCCGCGAAGGGATATGTGGGATCACATAAGGGCCTATGGTGAAATAGGTAATATAGTCAGATAAAAACTGGAGAGAAACTTTCTGAGAAACTGCTTGGTGATGTGTGCATTCCACTCAGGTTGGTATAACTTCCTTCTCATAAGGTACAGTTTGTACACCATTCCTGTAAAACCAAAAGAGTGATATTCAGAGCACATTGAAGACTATGGCAAAAAGTGAAATGTTGTCCAATAAAAAACAGAAAAAAGCATTCGAAGAAACTGCTCTCTCACATGTCCATTCTTTTCACAGGGTTAAAGCTTACTCTGCATTTCCCAGTTTGGGAGTCGGTCTCTGAGGGTTCTGCCAAGGGATAGTAAGTGGCAACCGGAGGTCTGTGTGAGGCAAAACAAATATCCTCCATCGAAAATCGGAGAGGAGCTTTATGCACAACTCTTTTGTGATATTTGTAGTCATCTCATAAAGTTAAATCATTATTTGGATTGAGCAGCTTGAAATCACTGTTTCTGTGGAATATGAGAAAGGACATTTGGAAACGCTCTTTAGAATATCCTGAAAAAAAAAATAACCTCAGAGAGAAACCAGAAGGAAGCTTTCTGTGAAACTGCTCTGTGTCACATGAATTCCGCTCACACAGTTAAGCTTCTGTTTTCATTGAGCTGCATCATAACACTGTTTTTGTTAATCTGTGAAGGGATATTCTGGAGAGCTTTGAGGGTTACAGTGAGAAAGGAAACATCTTCAGATAGAAACTGGAATGAAGTGCTCTGAGGAGCTGCTTTGTGACGTGTGTATTCCACTCACAAAAATATACCTTTCTTCTCCTAGAACATTCCAGAATCCCTTTTGGAGAAAAAGCTACCAAGAGATATTCGGGAGTATAGTGACGACTATGGTGAAAAAGGAAATATCCTAAGACAAACACTGGAAAGAAGATTTCTGTGAACCTGCTTTGTGTTAGATAAATCTATTCGTCTCACATAGTTAAAATTTAATTATATTATGCAGTGTGGAAACTCTGGCATGCACAGATCCATGAAGGGACATTCGGGAGCACATTCAGGTCTACGACGAAAGAGGAGATATCTACAGATAAAAACTGGACAAAAGCTTTCTGAGGAACTACTTTGTGATGTATGCATTCCACTCAGGGAGTCATACCTCTTTTCTCACAAGGCAGTGTTTGAACACTGTTCTTGTGAAACTGAAAATGGGATATTTCGGAACACATTGAGGAGTATGGCTAATAGTGAAATATACTGGAATAAAATTGACGAAGAAGCATTCCAGGAATCTGCTCTCTGATATGTGAATTCACTTCACAGAGGTAATGCTTACTCTATGTGGCCCAATTTCGAAACACTGTCCTTGAAGAATCTGTGAAGGGATATTTAGTGACGCCCAGAGGCGAGGTAATGCCTTCTGATGAAACATGCAGAGAAACGTTCTGAGCAACTGCTTTGCGATGTGTGTATTCATCTCATAGAGGTAAACCATTCTTTTGATTGAGCAGCTTGAAATCAATGTTTTTTTGGAATCTGAGGAAGTACATTTGGGAACGGTCCTTAGAATATGGGGAAAAAAATATCCTCAGGTAAAATCCAGAAGGCAGCCTTCTGTGAAACTGCTCTGTGTCATCTTAATTCCTCTCACTCAGTTAAGCCTCTCTTTTCATTGAGCAGTTTTCTAACCCTGCGTATATTTAGCGTGTGATGGGATACTCGGGAGCACTTTGAGGCTAACGGTGAAAAAGTAAATATGTTCAGACTGAAACTGGTGAGAAGCTTTCCTAGGAACTCCTTTCTGACATGTGCATTCCAGTCACCATGCTATACCTCTCTTCTCATACAGCATCATGGAAACCCTTTTGAAGAAACAGGTACCAGGTGATATTCGGGAGCATCTTGATGCCGATGGTGAAAAGGGAAATAGCCTCAGACAAACACTGGAAAGAAGCTTTCTAGGAATCTACACAGTAATATGTGTATTCATCTCACATAGATAAAGCTTTCTTTGCATTATGCAGCTTGGAAACTGTCATGCACGGATCCACGAAGGAGCCTTCGGGAGCACCTTCGGGACTAGGGTGAAAAAGGAAATATCTTCAGATAAAAACTGGAAAGAAGGTTTCTGTGAATCTGCTTTTTGCTTTGTTTATTCATCTCACATAGATGAAGCTTACTTTACATTACACAGCTTGGAAATTCCCTCGTGGATGCATTCGTGAAGCGATATTTAGGATCGCATTTGGGCCTATTGTGAAATAGGAAATATCGTCATATAAAAACTGGAAAGCAGCTTTCTGAGAAACTGCTTGGTGATGTGTGCATTCCACTCAAGGAGTTATAAATTTCTTCTCATAAGGCATAGTTTCAACACTGTTTTTGTAAAACCAAAGAGTGATATTCGGAGCACATTGAAGACAATTGCAAAAAATGAAATATCGTTCAAAAAAAAAAAAAACAGAAAGAAGCACTGGAAGAAACTGCTCTCTGTCATGTCCACTCTTTTGAGAGGGTTAAACTTACTCTACATTTCCCAGTTTGAAAGTCCGTCTTGGAAGTTTCTGCGAAGGGATACTAAGTGGCAAGCAGGGGCTTGTGTTAAGCAAACAAATGTCTTCAATCGAAAATTGGAGAGAAGCTTTCTGTGCAACATATTTGTGATGTTTGTATTCATCTCATAGAGTTAAATCATTCTTTGGGCTGAACAGTTTGAAATCACTGTTTCTGTGGACTCTGAGAAAGGACATTTGGAAATGCTCCTGAGAACATCCTGAAAAAGGAATAACCTCAGAAAGAAACCAGAAGGAAGCTTTCCGTGAAACTGCTGTGTGTCACGTGAATTCTGCTCACACAGTTAAGCTTCTCTTTTCATTGAGCTGTATCATAACACTGTTTTTGTTTAGTCTGTGAAGTGATATTCAGGAGCATTTTGAGGCTTATGGTGAGAAAGGAAACATCTTCAGATAGAAACTGGAGAGAAGCTTTCTGAGGAGCTGCTTTGTGACGTGTGCATTCCACTCAGAGAAATATACCTTTCTTCTCCTAGAGGATTCCACAATCCCTTTTGGAGAAAAAGCTACCAAGAGATATTCAGGAGCATAGAGACGACTATGGTGGAAAAGGAAATATCCTCAGACTAAAACTGGAAAGATTTCTGTGAAACTGCTTTCTGTTAGATATATTTATTCAGCTCGCATAGTTAAAATTTTAATTATATTATGCAGTTTGGAAACTGTCATGGACGGATCCACGAAGGGACCTTCGGGAGTAAATTCTGGACTAGGGTGAAAAAGGAAATATCTTCAGATAAAAATTGGAAAGAAGGTTTCTGTGAATCTGATTTTTGCTATGTTTATTCATCTGACATAGATGAAGCTTTCTTTACATTACACAGCTTGGAAACTCCCTTGTGGATGGATCCTTGAACGGATATTTGGGATCACATTCTGACCTATGGTAAAAGAGGAAATATAGTCAGATAAAAACTGGAGAGACACTTTCTGAGAAACTGCTTTGTGATGTGTACATTCCACTCAGGGAGTTATAACTTTCTTCTCATAAGGCACAGTTTGAACAATGTTGCTGTAAAACCAAAAGAGTTATATTCGGAGCACATTGAAGACTATGGCAAAAAGTGAAATGTCGTCCAATAAAAAAGATAAAGAAGCACTCAAAGAAACTGCTCTCTGACATGTCCATTGTTTTCACAGGGTTAAATCTTACTCTACATTTCCCAGTTTGAAAGTCGGTCTTTGAGGGTTCCGTGACGGGATAGTAGTGATGACCGGAGGCCCCTGTGAGGAAAGGAAATGTCTTCCATCGAAAATCGGAGAGACGCGTTCTGCGCAACTCCTTTGTGATGTTTGTATTCGTCTCACAGCATTAAATCATTTTTTGGAAACAGCAGTTTGAAATCACTGTTTCTGTGGAATCCAAGAAAGGACATTTGGAAACGCTCTTTAGAAAATCCTGAAAAAGAAATAACCTCAGAGACAAACCAGAAGGAAGCTTTCTGTGAAGCTACGTTGTGTCACGTGAATTTCCCTCACATAGTTAAGTTTCTCTTTTCATTGAGCGGTATCTAAACACTGTTTTTGTTTAGTCTGCGAAGGGATATTCTGCAGGGCTTTGAGGCTTACGGTGAGAAAGGAAACGTCTTCAGATAGAAACTGGAGAGATGGCCTGGCGCGGTGGCTCAAGCCTGTAATCCCAGCACTTTGGGAGGCCGAGACGGGCGGATCACGAGGTCAGGAGATCGAGACCATCCTGGCTAACACAGTGAAACCCCGTCTCTACTAAAAAATACAAAAAACTAGCCAGGCGAGGTGGCGGGCGCCTGTAGTCCCAGCTGCTCTGGAGGCTGAGGCAGGAGAATGGCGTGAACCCGGGAGGCGGAGCTTGCAGTGAGCTGAGATCCGGCCACTGCACTCCAGCCTGGGCGACAGAACGAGACTCCATCTCAAAAAAAAAAAAAAAAGAAAGAAAGAAAGAAAGAAACTGGAGAGAAGCTTTCTGTGGAGCTGCTTTGTGTCATATGCATTCCAATCACAGAAATATACTTTCTTCCCATGGAGCATTCCAGAATCCCTTTTGGAGAAAAAGCTACCAAGAGATATTCAGGAGTATAGCTACGACTATGGTGAAAAAGGAAATATCCTCAGACAAAAACTGGAAAGAAGATTTCTGTGAAACTGCTTTGTGTTAGGTATATTTATTCATCTCGCATAGTTAAAACTTCAATTATATTAGGCAGTTTGGAAAATTGTTAATGCACAGATCTGAGAAGGGACATTCGGGAGCACTTTCAGGCCTACAGTGAAAGAGGAGATATCTTCAGATAAAAACTGGATAGAAGCTTTCTGAGAAACTACTTTGTGATGTATGCATTCCACTCAGGGAGTTATACCTCTTTTCTCACAAGGCAGTGTTTGAACACTCTTCCTGTGAAACAAAAAGTGATATTTCAGAATACATTGAGGACTATGGCGAGTAGTGAAATATACTGAAATAAAATCGAAGAAGAGTTCCAAGAATCTGTTCTCTGATATGTTCATTCACTACACAGAGTTAATGCTTACTCTACGTTGCCCAGTTTTGAAACTCTGTCTTTGAAAAATCTGTGAAGGGATGTTTAGTGATGTTCAGAGGCTTGTGGTGAGTGAGGAAACGTCTTCAGATGAAACCTGCAGAGAAACATTCTGAGCAACTGCTTTGCAATGTGTGTATTCGTCTTCTAGAGTTAAACCATTCTTTGGACTGAGCAGCTTGAAATCACAGCTTCTGTGGCATCTGAGGAAGGACATTTGGGAACGATCCTTAGAATAAGGAGAAAGAAATATCCTCAGGTAAAATATAGAAGGAAGCTTTCTGTGAAATTGCTCTGTGCAGTCTTAATTCCTCTCACTCAGATAAGCCTCTCTTTTCATTGAGTAGGTTTCTAGCCCTTTGTGTGTTTAGCGTGTGATGGGATATTCGGGAGCACTTTGAGGCTAACGGTGAAAAAGGAAATATGTGCAGATGGAAACTGGAGATAAGCTTTCCGAGGAACTGCTTTGTGAGTTGTGCATTCCAGTCACAGTGTTATACCTCTTTTCTCAGACAACGTCGTGGAAATCCTTTTGGAGAAACAGGTATCAAGTGATATTCAGGAGCATGTTGATGCTGATGGTGAAAAGGGAAATAGCCTCAGACAAAACCTGGAAGGAAGCTTTCTAGGAAACTACTCTGTGATATCTGTAAACATCTCACATAGATAAAGCTTTCTTTACATTACACAGCTTGGAAACTGTCATGGACGGATCCACTGAAGGGACCTTCGTGAACACATTCTGGACTCTGGTGAAAAAGGAAATCTCTTCAAATAAAAACTGGAAATAAGCTTTCTATGAATCTGCTTTTTGCTAAGTTTATTCATCTCACATAGATGAAGCTTTCTTTACATTACACAGTTTGGAAACTCCCTCATGGATGGATCCCTGAAAGGATATTTGGGATCACATTCGGGCCAATGGTGAAAGTGGAAATACAGTCAGATAAATACTGGAGAGAATCTTTCTGAGAAACTGCTTGGTGATATGTGCATTCCACTCAGGGAGTTATAACTTTCTTCTCATAAGGCACAGTTTGAACAGTGTTCCTGTAAAACCAAAAGAGTGGTATTTGGAGCACATTGAAAACTATGGCAAAAAGGGAAATGTTGTCCAATAAAAAACAGAAAGAAGCATTCAAAGAAACTGCTCTCTGACATGTCCGTTCCTTTCACAGGGTTAAAGCTTACTCTACATTTCCCAGGTTGAAAGTCGGTCTTTGCGGTTTCTGCGAAAAGAGAGTATGTGGCAACGGGAGGCCTGTGTGAAGCAAGAAATTGTCTTAAATCGAAAACCGGAGAGCTTTCTGAGCAACTCTTTTGTGATATTTACATTCATCTAATAGAGGTAAATGATTCTTTGGATTGAGCAGTTTGAAATCACTGTTTCTGTGGAATCTGAGAAAGGACATTTGGAAATGCTCTTTAGAATATCCAGAAAAAGAAATAACCTCAGAACGAAACCAGAAGGAAGGTTTCTGTGAAACTGCTCTGTGTCACGTGAATTTCGCTAACACACTTAAGCTTCTATTTTCATTGAGCTGTATCATGACACTGTTTTCGTTTAGTCTGTGAAGGGATATTCTGAAGAGCTTTGAGGCTTATGGTCAGAAAGGAAACGTCTTCAGATAGAAACTGGAGGGAACCTTTCCGAGGAGCTGTTTTGTGATGTGTGCATTCCACTCACAGAAATATACCGTTCTTCTCCTAGATGATTCCAGAATCCCTTTTGGAGAAAAAGCTACCAAGAGATGTTTGGGAGTACAGCAACGACTATGATGAAAAAGGAAATATCCTCAGACATAATATGGAAAGAAGATTTCTGTGAAACTGCTTTGTGTTAGATATATTTATTTGTCTCGCATAATTAAAACTTTAACTATATTAGGCAGCTTGGAAACTCCGTCATGCACAGATCCACGAAGGGACATTCAGGAGCACATTCAGACCTATGGTGAAAGAGGAGATATCTTCAGATAAAAACTGGATAGAAGCTTTCTGAGAATCTACTTTATGATGTATATATTCCACTCAGGGAGTTATATCTCTTTTCTTACAAGGCAGTGTTTGCACACTGTTCCTGTGAAACTGAAAAAGTGATATTTCGGAATGCATGGAGTACTATGGCGAATAGTGAAATATACTGAAATAAAATCGAGGAAGAAGTGTTCCAAGAATCTGCTCTCTGATATGTGCATTCACTTCACAGTGTTAATCCTTACTCTATTTTACCGAGTTTTGAAACTCTGTCTTTGAAGAATCTGCGAAGGGATATTTAGTGACGCCTGGGCGCTTGTGGTGAGCAAGGAAACGTCTTCTAATGAAACCTGCAGAGAAACGTTCTGAGCAACTGCTTTGCGATATGTGTATTCATCTCATAGAGTTCAACCATTCTTTGGATTGAGTAACTTGGAATCACTGTTTTTGTCGAATTGGAGGAAGGACATTTGGGAGCGATCCTAGGAAGATGGAGAAAGAAATATCCTCAGGTGAAATCCAGAAGGCAGCCTTCTGTGAAACTACTGTGTCATCTTAATTCCTCTCACTCAGATAAGCCTCACTTTTCATTGAGCAGTTTTCTAGCCCTTTGTATGTTTATCTTGTGATGGGATATTCGGGAGCACTTTGAGGTTAACGTTGAAAAAGGAAATATGTTCAGACCGAAACTGGAGAGAAGCTTTCCGAGGAACTGCTTTGTGATGTGTGCATTCCAGTCACAGTGTTATACCTCTCTTCTCATACAGCATCGGGGAATCCCTTTTGGAGAAACAGGTACCAAGTGATATTCAGGAGCATGTTGATGCCAGGTGGTGAAAAGGGATATAGCCTCAGACAGAAACTGGAAAAAAGCTTTCTAGGAAACTACACTGTGATATGTGTAATCACCTCACATAGATAAAGCTTTCTTTACATTACACAGCTTGGAAACTCTCATGGATGGATCCACGAAGGGACCATCAGAAGCACTTCCTGGACACCGGTGAAAAAGGCAATATCTTCAGATAAAAACTGGAAATAAGCTTTCTTTGAATCTGCTTTTCTATGTTTATTCATCTCACATAGATGAAGTTTTCTTTCCATTATGCAGCTTGGAAACTCCCTCGTGGATGGAACTTCGAATAGATATTTGGGATCACCTTCGGGCCTAGGGTGAAATAGCAAATATAATCGGATAAAAACTGGAGAGAAGCTTTCTCAGAAACTGCTTGGTGATGTGTGCATTCCACACAGGGAATGATAACTTTCTTCTCTTAAAGCACAGTTGGAACACTGTTCCTGTAAAACCAAAAGAGTGATATTCAGAGCACATTGAAAACTATGGCAAAAAGTGAAATGTCATCCTAAAAAAAACAGAAAGAAGCACGCAAAGAAACTGCTCTCTGACATGTTCATTCTTTTCACATGGTTAAAGCTTACTCTACATTTCCCAGTTTGAAAGTCGGTCTTTGAGGTTTCCTGCGAAGGGATAGTAAGTGGCGACCGGAGGCCTGTCTGAGGCAAGGAAATGTCTTCCATCGAAAAATGGAGAGAAGCTTTCTGTGCAACCCTTTTGTGATGTTTGTATTCATCTCATAGCGTTAAATCATTCTTTGGATTGAGCAGTTTGAAATCACTGTTTCTGTGGAATCTGAGAAAGGATATTTGGAAACGTTCTTTAGAATATCCTGAAAAAGAAATGACCTCAGAGAGAAACCGGAAGAAAGGTTTCTGTTAAACTGCCCTGTGTCACGTGAATTGCGCTCACACAGTTAAGCTTCTCTTTTCATTGAGCTGTATCATAATACTGGTTTTGTTTATTCTTCCAAGGGATATTCTGGAGGGCTTTGAGGTTTACAGTGAGAAAGGAAACGTCTTCAGATAGAAACTGGAGAGAAGTTTTCTGAGGAGCTGCTTTGTGACGTGTGCATCCAACTCACAGAAATATACCTTTCTTCTCCTAGAGGATTCCGGAATCCATTTGGAGAAAAAGCTACCAAGAGATATTCGGGAGTATAGTGATGACTATGGTGAAAAAGGAAATATCCTCAGACAAAAACTGGAAAGATTTCTGTGAAACTGCTTTGCGATACATATATTTCTTTGTCTCACATAGGTAAAACTTTAATTATATTACACTGTTTGGAAACTCCGTCATGCACAGAACCACCAAGGGACATTCGGGAGCACCTTCAGGCCTCCGATAAAAGAGTTGATATCTTCAGATAAAAACTGGATAGAAGCTTTCTGAGAAACTGCTTTGTGGCATATGCATTCCACTCAGGGAGTTATACCACTTTTCTCACAAGGCAGTGTTTGAACACTGTTCCTGTGAAACAAAAAGTGATATTTCGGAATGCATTGAAGGCTATGGCGATAGTGAAACATACTGAAATAAAATTGAGAAAGAAGCATTCCAAGTATTTGCTCTCTGATATGTGTATTCATTTCACAGAGTTAATGCTTACTCTATGTTGCCCAGTTTCGTAACTCTGTCTTTGAAGAATCTGTGAAGGGATATTTAGTGACGCCTGGAGGCTTGTGGTGAGTGAGGAAATGCCTTCCGATGAAACCTGCTGAGAACCGTTCTGAGCAACTGCTTTGCGATGTGTATATTCGTCTCATTAAGTTAAACCATTCTTTGGATGGTGCAACTTGAAATCACTGTTTTTGTGGAATCTGAGGAAGGACATTTGGGAAGGATCCTTAGAATATGGAGAAAGAAATATCCTCAAGGAAAATACAGAAGGAAGCTTTCTGTGAAACTGCTCTGTGTCGTCTTAATTCCTCTCACTCAGATAAAACTCTCTTTTCATTGAGCAGTTTTCTAGCCCTGTGTGTGTTTAGCATGTGATGGGATATTCGGGAGCACTTTGAGGCTGATGGTGAAAAAGGAAGCTGGAGAGAAGCTTTCCGAGGAACTGCTTTGTGACATGTGCATTCCAGTCACACTGTTATTCTTCCCTTCTCATACAACATCTGAGAAACCCTTTTGGAGAAACAGGTACCAAGTGACATTCGGGAGCATGTTGATGCCAATGGTGAAAAGGGAAATAGCCTCAGAACAAAACTGGAAAGAAGCTTTCTAGGAAACTACTCTGTGATATGTGTAATCATCTCACATAGATAAAGCTTTCTTTACATTACGTAGTTGGAAACTGTCATGAACAGATCCACGAAGGGACCTTCGGGAGCACATTCCAGACTATGGGGAAAAGGAAATATGTTCAGATAAAAACTGCAAAGAAGCTTTCTGTGAATCTGATTTTTGCTATGTTTTTTCATCTCACATAGATGAAGGTTAGTTTGCATTACGCAGCTTGGAAGTTCCCTCGTGGATGGATTCGCAAATGGATATTTGAGATCATCTTTGGGCTTATAGTGAAATAGGAAATATAGTCATATAAAAATTGGAAAGTAGCTTTTTGAGAAACTGCTTGGTGATGTGTGGATTCCACTCAGGGAGTTATAACCTTCTTCTCATAAGGCACAGTTTGAACACTGTTTTTGTAAAACCAAAAGAGTGATATTCGGAGCACATTGAAGATTATCGCAAAAAGTTAAATGTCGTCCAAAAAAACCAAAATGAAGCACTTGAAGAAACTGCTCTCTGTCATGTCCATTCTTTTGAACGTGTTAAAGCATTCTCTACATTTCCCAATTTGAAAGTCGGTCTTCGGGATTTCTGCGAAGGAATAGTAATTGGCAACCAGAGGCCTGTGTGAGGCAAGGAAATGTCTTCCATTGAAAATTGGAGAGAAGCTTTCTGTGCAACTCTTTTGTGATGTTTGTATACATCTCATAGAGTTAAATCATTCTTTGGACTGAGCAGTTTGAAATCACTGTTTCTGTGGACTCTGAGAAAGGACATTGGGAAATGCTCCTTAGAATATCCTGAAAAAGAAATAACCTCAGAGAGAAACCAGAAGGAAGCTTTCTGTGAAACTGCTCTGTGTCACGTGAATTCTGCTCACACAGTTAAGCTTCTCTTTTCATTGAGCTGTATCATAACACTGTTTTTGATTAGTCTGAGAAGGCATATTCAGGAGCACTTTGAGGCTTACGGTGAGAAAGGAAGCATCTTCAGACAGAAACTGGAGAGAAGCTTTCTGAGAGGCTGTTTTGTGACGTGTGCATTCCACTCACAGAAATATACCTTTCTTCTCCTATAGGATTCTGGAATCAATGTTGGAGAAAGAGCTACCAAGAGACACTCTGAAGTACAGGGAGGGCTATGGTGAAAAAAAAATCCTCAGACAAAAGCTGGAAAGAAGATTTCTGTGAAGCTGCTTTGTGTTAGATATATTTATTAATCTCTGATAGTTAAAACTTTAATTTATATTAGGCACTTTGGAAACTCCATCATGCAAGGATACGTGAAGGGATATTCGGGAGCACATTCAGACCTATGGTGAAAGAGGAGATATCTTCATATAAGACTGGATAGAAGATTTCTGAGAAACTACCTTGTGATGTATGCATTCCACTCAGGGAGTTATACCTCTTTTCTCACAAGGCAGCATTTGAACACTGTTCCTGTGAAACCGAAAATGTCATATTTCATAGCGCATTGAGGACTATGGCAAATAGTGAAATATACTGAAATAAATTGAAAAGGAAGCGTTCCAAGAATGTGCTCTCTGATTGAAGGGTTGGCCTGCCCCTCCACACCTGTGGGTGCTTCTCGTTAGGTGGAATGAGAGACTTGAGAAAAAGAATAATACACAGAGACAAAGTATAGAGAAACAAAAGCGGGGCCTAGGGGACCGGTGCTGTGCTTACAGAGGACCCACACCGGCACCGGTCCCTGAGTTCCCTCAGTATTTATTGCTCAAAAGATAAGGGAGTAAATCAGCAGTAAGTCATACAGATACACGGAGATGTTCCATTTACCCAGGGATGGGCAGGAGACAAATGTTTTTCTTTTACTGAGATTTAAGAGAATGGTGATGGCCTTTAACCACCAGCAGCCTTTAGGCATTTGTTTAACAAAGCACATTCCTTACAGCCCAAAATCTTTTCAACTTTAATTACCACAGCGATGTCTCTAGCAAGGACAAGATTGGGGGTAGAGTCACAGATTAACAGCATCTCAAATACAGAGCCAACTGGAGTCTCTTAAATTTACTTCTTTCTATATAAACACAGTAACAAGCTGACCTCTCTTTTCCCCACATTTCCCCCTTTTCTTTTCAACAAAACTACCATTGTCATCATTCACTGACATTATATACTTCACAAAGTAATAGAATATTACAAAGTAAGTGGAGGCAATATGAGATCACAGGATGGTGTTTACATTAAAATTAAAATTGCTAATGAAATTTTGGGCATGCATAGTCATTGATAACATTTTATCAGGAAATAGGGTTTGAGAGCAGACAACCTGACTGACCAAAATTTATTAGGTGGGAATTTCCTCTTCCTAATAAGCCTGAGAGCACTACAGGAGGCCGGGGCTTATTTCATCCCTTCGGCTTCAACTGTAAAAGGCGGCACGCCTCCAAGGGTGTCGTTTATAGGCCTACCCTTAGAGCGCATTCTCTTTCTCAGGGATATTCCTTGCTGAGAAAAAGAATTCAGTGATATCTCTCCTATTTGTGTGCAAAAGGAGAAAAGATATGGCTCTGTTCCGTCTGGCTCACCAGCGGCCAGTTCAAGGTTACCTCCCTTGTTTCCTGAACACCGCTGTTATCTCGTTCTTTTTTCAAGATGCCCAGATTTCATATTGTTCAAACACATGTTTTACAAACAATTTGTGTAGTTAAGGCAATCATCACAGGGTTCTGAGGTTACATATATCCTCCTCATCTTACAAAGAAAATGGTGGGATTAAGAAATTAAAGACAGACATAAGAAATTACAAAAGTATAAATTTTGGAGAAGTAATAAAATGTCCATGAAATCTTTATATTTTATGTTTTTTTTGCTGTGGCTCCAGCCAGTCCCTCCGTTCAAGGTCCCTGACTTCCCGCAACATTTTATCTCCCTTTTCCTCTATATAAATGTGCCATGGCGATGAAGGCTTGTTCGTTCTCTCAATTTTGGCGCAGGATTCTTCGACTGGTCCAGCACACTAAAAACAAACCGATTAAACAGAGACACATAATTCCAAAATTTATTGCAGTAGAGTTTCCAATAGACTCAATCCAAGTTGTGAGGTTTAATCTATAAAGATTTTTTGCCACTTGATCTAACGCCTCAGCTCCAGGCACAATATTTAAGTGACTCTGAGAGGCTTCAAAAATTTGTTGTTTTAATTTAGAAATGTCTAAAGTGAGATTATCTTCTCTTCCCTGTAAATGGCGTTTAACCATGTCCCAGTGATGTTTAAACTCATTATAAATTTGGGGTGTAGTACAAAAATCTGAAGTATTCAAGTCACACTGTAACTGGAAACGATGCTCCAAGCTCATGAGTCTATCTCCCATCCAAATGTCAGTTTGTCTAAGATCATTAATTTGATTAGCTAATTTTTGATCAATACCAGATTGTGAATTCCACACCTTGTGGAATTCTTTTGCCAACTGTCAACAAAGCTTACTGTCTGAACAGAAGAGTGCAATGCGACTCCTGCCACAGCGGCTGTAGATGTGACTGCAATTAATCCCATAATCACTGCAATTAAAGTAAAAAAGAATCTTTTGTATCTATTTAAAATGTCTTTTAATACTTCGGTTAAAATATGGATGGATGGCGAGGCCTCCCATGGTCGATCCATGGACACAGGGATCCACACGCCTTCTCTTGCTCTCACTAGCAGAATACGGTGCTGCCAATCAAAAGTCGAATCAATGCAAGTAAACAATCTGCAATTTTCACACGTTTTAGTTTGGGAGTCTTGTTTAATAACTATATTTCCTATGACTAACATATAAGGGGGCTTTACACAACTTTGTAAAGGAACTGTTAGATTGGAATTTAGGTTGATAGAGTAACATGTCTTATAATCTCTTGTTTCTACAGTTTGGTTTCCAGACCAAATTCTAAGGTGGTATGAAGCTACAGTAAGCCTCCATAATTCTGGATGTTCAGGACCAAACACCGGACTTATTATATTTGGTCTTGGAGTAGAGATTCCCTTTTCTCCCCATTTCCAAGGGTAGAAGGACTATAATTTTTTGTGCCTATGTTTGTCTACATTTTCTGTTAAGTCACTATCAACAGTTGGACTCACTAGTGCACTGGGACAGAATTGAGTTTGTCCTGTGCAATCGTGGTATAATTGACCTCTAGGTGCCCAATCTATAACAGTTCCAAATGTATTATTTTGTAAAATTACAGCACTATCGGCCACACATTCTTCCCAAACTAAATCTCTTGTTTCTATGGATATCTCCTTGGGGCAAGGTTTTCCTTTTGGCCTAAATTTTAATGATCTTTGATAAGAGAAGTCTTGTAAATAGTTTGTCTGTGGTTTGAGTGACATTCCGCTTACCATGTGATAAGTAAATTTACAGGTGGGATTGAGAGTAGGTACTTCTACCAACCAATTTTGGATATCAGGCATTAAACATCCTGGTGCTTTCCCTAGACATATAGGAGGATAACGAAACCCAATGGAAATATTTATCATCATTCCTTCTTCCTCCGGTTTGGCAGGGCAACGATCATCTGTGGGACCAGCTACCCACACACTATTATTAACATATACTTCAATAGGATTATCCATCCATGTGACTGCCCGAATTAAAGGTGGGAAAGGCACATAGGCCCAGTAGGTATAATTAGCTGCAGCTGCTCCTGCAGGCATGGGGAGACTTACCACCGTTGATACAACCATTAAAGCTGCAAGCAGCATTTTTTCTGAGGTTTGTGTCACCTTTGTGCTAGCTAGGCTTTTTCTAGCTAACAGTGTCAGCTTCTTTAACTGTGCCCAGGTCGGCAGCTCCACCTTCTTGGTGTGTGGTGACTTCATCTGTTTTTCTAATATCACCACTTGACTCATCATGCGAGTCAATGGTGCTCGATTGCGGTGTTTCTGTCTCCGTGGAGGCACTTTTCTTTGCATCTCCGCTGGGTTCATTGTAGAACTTCAAATGTCTAGTGGGTATCCAAATAGGAAGCTGATTTTCTCCTGGTGAAACATTAGCAAAACCTCTTCCCCAGGTTATCACCTTCCCTATTTCCCATGTCTTATTTTTGTTGTCTTTCCACCAAATCAGTTTTCCTTCATGTGGGCTGTTCTTTTTACCAGTAAGATGTTGTTCTGCAGAAGTAGTAGTCTGATTTCTATAAATGTTTAAAAAATTTAAAGTATAGAGTGCTAGATTAAGCTGCATCTGAGGAGAGGTGCACTCCTTACTGTCTCCCCCTTCTTTTTGTTTAACTAACTGAGTTTTGAGTGTTCTATTAGTTCTTTCAACTACGGCCTGTTCTTGGGAATTATAAGGAATTCCTGTTGTATGTGTAATATTCCACTGATTTAAGAATTTTTGGAAAGCTTTACTACAATAACCTGGTCCATTGTCAGTTTTAATTTTTTCTGGAACTCCCATTACAGCAAAACAAGATAATGTTTTTTAACATGGGAAGTACTTTCTCCTGTCTGGCATGTTGCCCATATGAAATGTGAATAAGTATCAACTGTTACATGAACATAAGATAATTTTCCAAATGAAGGTACATGGGTAACATCCATTTGCCATAATGCATTAGGACACAGACCTCTGGGATTAACTCCTGCCTCTTGAGTGGGCAGGTGTAGTACTTGACACTGGGTACAATGTTGTACAATATTTTTTGTCTGTTTCCATGTGACATCTAATTTGTTTTTTAACCCTGCTGCATTTATATGAGTCAAAGCATGAAGTTCTTGTGCTTTTATGAATGCAGAGGATACCAGTAAGTTAGCTTGTCCATTTGCTTTAGTTAAAGGTCCTGGTAAATTAGTGTGTGCTCGAATATGAGTAATATAAAATGGGAAATTCTTTTTTCTTACAGTTTGTTGTAACGAATTGAACAGCTGGTTTAACTGATCATCCATGCTATATTTAATTAGAGCTGTCTCAACATCCCTTGTAGCCTGTACTACATATGCAGAATCTGATATAATATTAACAGGTTGATTAAAATCTTCTAACACTGTAATGACTGTAACCAACTCTGCCCTTTGAGCTGATTGATATTGAGTTTTGATTACTCACTCTTTTGGCCCTGTGTAAGCCGCTTTTCCATTGCTGGAACCATCAGTAAATACTGTCAGAGCATTTTCTAAAGGTTTATATCTGGTAATTTTAGGTAAAATCCAAGTAGTCAATTTTAAAAATTGGAAGATTTTTGTTTTGGGGTAATGATTATCAATAATTCCCACAAAATCAGCAAGGCCAATTTGCCATGCACCAGAATTGATAAAGGCTTGTTTAACTTGTTCCTTGGTTAAAGGAACAACTATTTTGTCTGGGTCATTACCACACAATTTTATTATTCGTAATCTTGTCTGACCAATTAATGTAGCTATTCGATCCAAGTACAATGTAAGAGTTTTAATTGTACTGTGGGGAAGGAATGACCACTCCACAAGATCAGTATTTTGAACAATGATGCCTGTTGGAGAATGTGCAGTAGCAAAAATCAAAAGTTGGAGTGGGGCTAAAGAATCTATTCTACTTATTCGTGCTGACCGAAATTTTTCTTCCACTAATTTAATTTCTTTTGTTGCCTCTGGGGTTAATATTCTTTTACTGTTTAAGTCTGGATCTCCTCTTAGGATAGAGAACAAATTTGACACGGCGTAAGTAGGAATGCCTAGACTTGGCCGAATCCAATTAATATCACCTAACAATTTCTGAAAGTCATTTAATGTTTTTAATGTGTCTTTTCTTATTTCTATTTTGTGTGGCTTAATTTTTCTATTTTCTATTTGCATCCCCAAATAATGAAAAGGAGCAGAGGTTTGGATCTTATCAGATGCTATTGTTAGTCCTGCATTGGCAATCTCTGCTTGCAGAAATGTGTAACAGTCAATTAATTTGTCTCTTGTTTCTGCAGCACATAAAATATCATCAATATAGCGAATGATATAACAATCTGAAAATTTGTCTCTAACTGGTTGAAGGACTTGACCTACGAAAGTTTGACAAATAGTTGGACAATTAAGCATTCCCTGAGGTAATACTTTCCACTGAAACCTGGTGGCTGGTTCTTTATTATTTATGGCTGGTATAGTAAAGGCAAATTTTTCACAATCTTGCTCTGTCAGAGGAATGGTAAAAAAGCAATCCTTAAGATGAATTATAATTAAAGGCCAGTCTTTTGGGATCACGGCCGGAGAGGGTAATCCAGGTTAGAGAGGCCCCATGGATTGAATTACAGCGTTTACGGCTCTTAAGTCCATTAACATACGCCATTTGCCTGACTTTTTCTGAATTACAAATACAGGAGAATTCCAGGGTGAGAATGAAGGCTCAATGTGTCCCTTTTCTAATTGTTCCTTTGCTAATAAGTGTAAAGCCTCCAGTTTTTGCATTGGTAGCAGCCACTGATTTACCCATACCGGTTTTTCTGTTTTCCAAGTTAATGGAATGGGTTTAGGAGGCTCTACAGTGGCCGCCCCTAAAAAGGATACCCTATTCCTTTTCTTTTTTGATTTTTCTTAGTCGCAATTGGGACTTTAATGCCATTTTCATTTTTTCCTAATTCCTTTCCTGGTATATATCCCATTTTAGTCATGATTTTTTGACTCATGGGGCTGTATAATGGAGCAGGCATAATGATTTCTGCACCCCATTGTTGTAACAAATCTCGACCCCATAGATTAACAGAAATTGAAGTAATCATTGGCTGAATAGTACTTTCTTGATTATCTGGCCCTAAACAATGTAAAATCATTGTACTTTCATACACTTCTGAAGCTGTGCCTACGCCAACAAGTCTTGTAACAGCCTTTTGTTTAGGCCAATTTTTTGGCCACTGATTTAAAGCAATGACAGAGATATCCGCTCCTGTGTCTACTAACCCTTCAAACTGTTTTCCTTGAATAATGGTCTTACACACAGGTCTGCTCTCAGAGACCAGACTTGCCCAATATGCAGCCTTTCCTGCCAGATCAGTGCTTCTGAACCCTCCTGTTCTTTTTATTTCACTGCTTCTAACTTTAATATAAGGTAGGAGTAATAATTGAGCGATCCTATCTCCTGGACTGGCACTCCAAGGAATTGAGGAACTAATAACCAATTGAATTTCTCCTTTATAGTCTGAATCAACCACACCAGTATGAATTTGAACTCCTTTTAGATTTAAACTTGATCTTCCTAAGATTAGTCCTACAGTCCCCTCAGGCAATGGGCCGTATACCCCTGTGGGGATTTTTTGTGGAGGCTCCCCTGGAAGCAGAGAGACTGCTTGTAAAGTACATAGATGTACTGCTGCACTGCCACTTGTGGTGGGGGATAATTGCTGTATTGTGATAACTGGCTTATTACCTGAGACACTTGCGACAGTGTGGGTTGTTGTTCCTGAAAACCCTGGGGAGCAAAGGGTTGAATTTTGAATGCCCCAGTTTGTTGCGGGGCCTGAGGCTGGCCCCTCCTCTCATTTCCCGACAGTGGTTGCCCATTTTTATCAAATTTAGAATGACATTGATTACCCCAATGTTTTCCCTTTTTACATCTTGGACATAGGCCAGGTGGCCCTTTATCTGTTGTTGTAGTAACTTGAGTAGGTACATTTTGTTTATTTGTGACTAGGCAATTCTTTTTTAGATGACCAATTTGACCACAATTATAGCATTTTCCCCCAAACGTTTTCACTTGTCCTCCTAAAGCAACTCCTGTGATTGCTTGAGCGATAAGCATAGCTTTATGCATAGCTCCTCCAATTCCATTGCAGACTTTAACATACTCTGAGATTACATCTGATCCTGTGGGAACCCTTCCTTTTAATGGCTTAATGGCTGATTGACAATCTGGATTGACGTTTTCATACGCCATCAACTCCACTATGACTTTACGGGCATTCTCATCGGTAATTGACTTTTGAGCAGCATCTTGAAGTCTTGCTATAAAATCAGGGTAGGGCTCTTTTGAGCCTTGTCTTACTATATTAAAGGAAAGGCAGGCAGTTCCTGGGTCTTGGATTTTCTCCCAGGCCCTAAGGCAGATAGCCCTGATTTGCTCAATGGCCTCATTTGGCATTATTGCTTGTTGGTCAACAGTGCTCCAATTTTGACCTATTCCTAATAGTTGACCTGCATCTACATTAATTGGAGGATTGGCAGTCCTGTTTCTTCGGACCTGCACTTGTGTCCCATCAATCCACCAAGTCTTAAATTGTAAAAATTGAGAGGGTGAGAGTGATGATTTTGCCAGAATCTCCCAATCATAAGGAATGAGTCTATGTCCATGAGCAATGGAATCTAATAATGTTCTCATGTAAGGAGAGTTGGGTCCATACTGTTTTGCTCCTTCTTTCATTTCTTTTAGCATTTTTATAGAAAAGGACTGATATCTAGCTTCAGCTACGGGAGGTTCTCTCTCTTGGGCCCCTTCTCCAGGTGGTCTTGCTTCTAATATTACTGGGAATTGCCATGCCTCAATATCTCCCTGTTTTCTTGCCTCATCAATAATTTTATGTATTGCACTACCTTGTGTACTAGGCGGTGCTGTAAGATTAAGTCTCATGGTGGGCAGCTGAGGATATGGCGCCCTGCCCTGTGGCACTGGCAATGCTCCTGGCTGTCCATGCAGATTTTCTGGAGGCTGCAGATACTGCAATTCAGCTGGCAGCCAGTATTGATAGGCTACTGGCTGCTGGATCCTACTTTCTACCTGCTGGTATTGTGGACACTGTATTTGGATTGGCATTGCCATGACAGAGACTCTATCTTTTTCTATTTGATCTTCTTTTGGAGTTTGTACTTGTTTAACCTGCATTTGAGGTTCTAAGGTTGCAGGCATCTGAGCTGTTGTAAGAGGAGTTGGCCATCGTGGTTTAGACTCTGATGGCTCTGCTAATTCTGGATCTTTTTCCTCTAATTTTAACGTTTCAGGATATATTACCTCCTGTAATTGATTATTGTCAACATTTTGCATTGACCGAGCCATTACTGGCTCTGCTACACATTTACAGTGTGAACTTTCTTTTCCTTTCCGGGATGTATCCCTGCCTCTTTTTCACAATCTACTGCACAGCTTTTAGGGACATCAGAAATTGAAATGTTATCTTCTTCTGTTTGCAACGGTTCTAAAGCTACTTTAACAATGACCCAATCATTCCATACTGTAAGTGGGATGATTTTACCTTCCCTACTTGCTTGTTTTAATTCTTTGCCAATTTTTTCCCAATCTTTTAGATCTAAAGTTCCCTGTTCTGGAAACCATGGACAAATCTGTTCTATTGTTTGAAAAAGTGTAATTAGATTTTTGGTAGACACTTTAACTCCCCCTCTTTTTAAGAGAATTTTTATAAAGCTGCGATAAGAGGCATATTTACTTTTAGTTTGACCCATTGTTATGCTAGGTTCTTCCGAGCACACAAGCTTACCACAAGGCTGACTGTAGATGTACTCGGGAGTCTCTCGTCGACTCGTCCTCAATGACCATGCTCCAGCGTACCTTCACCTTAGAGAAAAGCTTCCACGTTGGGCACCAGATGAAGGGGTGGCCTGCCCCTCCACACCTGTGGGTGCTTCTCGTTAGGTGGAATGAGAGACTTGAGAAAAAGAATAATACACAGAGACAAAGTATAGAGAAACAAAAGCGGGGCCTAGGGGACCGGTGCTGTGCTTACAGAGGACCCACACCGGCACCGGTCCCTGAGTTCCCTCAGTATTTATTGCTCAAAAGATAAGGGAGTAAATCAGCAGTAAGACATACAGATACACGGAGATGTTCCATTTACCCAGGGATGGGCAGGAGACAGATGTTTTTCTTTTACTGAGATTTAAGAGAATGGTGATGGCCTTTAACCACCAGCAGCCTTTAGGCATTTGTTTAACAAAGCACATTCCTTACAGCCCAAAATCTTTTCAACTTTAATTACCACAGCGATGTCTCTAGCAAGGACAAGATTGGGGGTAGAGTCACAGATTAACAGCATCTCAAATACAGAGCCAAATGGAGTCTCTTAAACTTACTTCTTTCTATATAAACACAGTAACAAGCTGACCTCTCTTTTCCCCACATCTGATATGTGCATTCACTTCACAGAATTAATGTTGCTCAGTTTCGAAACTCTGTCTTTAAAGAATCGGTGAAGGAATGTTTAGTGATGCCTGGAGACTTCTGGTGAACAAGGAAACGTCTTTCGATGAATCCTGCAGAGAAACATTCTGAGCAACTGCTTTGCAATGTGTGTATTCATCTCATAGAGTTAAACCATTCTTTGGATTGAGCAGCTTGAAACCACTTTTTTTTGTGTAATCTGAGGAAGGATATTCGGAAATGATCCTTAGATTATAGAGAAAGAAATATCCTCAGGAAAAATCCATTAGGAAGCTTTCTGTGAAACTGCTCTGTGTCGTCTTTTTTTTTTTTTTTTTTTTTTTTTTGAGACGGAGTCTCACTCTGTCTCCCAGGCTGGAGTGCAGTGGCCGGATCTCAGCTCACTACAAGCTCTGCCTCCCGGGTTTACGCCATTCTCCTGCCTCAGCCTCCCGAGCAGCTGGGACCACAGGTGCCCGCCACCTCGCCCGGCTAGTTTTTTGTATTTTTTAGTAGAGACGGGTTTCACCGTGTTAGCCCGGATGGTCTCGATCTCTTGACCTCGTGATCCACCCGTCTCGGCCTCCCAAAGTGCTGGGATTACAGGCTTGAGCCACCGCGCCCGGCCTCTGTGTCGTCTTAATTCCTCTCACTCAAGTAAGCCTCTCTTTTCATTGAGCAGTTTTCTAACCCTGTGTATGTTTAGCGTGTGATGGGATATTCAGCAGCACTTTGAGGCTTATGGGGAAAAAGGAAGTATGTTCAGAGCGAAACTAGAGAGAAGCTATCGAAGGAACAGCTTTGTGACGTGTGCATTCCAGTCACTGTGTTATACCTCTATTCTCATACAGCGTCGGGGAAACCCATTTGGTGAAACAGGTACCCAGTGATATTAGGGAGCATGTTGATGCCGATGGTGAAAAGGGAAATAGCCTCAGACAAAAACTGGAAGGATGCTTTCCAGGAAACTACTCTGTAATATGTGTAATCATCTCACAAAGATAAAGCTTTCTTTACATTACGCAGCTTGGAAATTCTTATGGACGGATCCACGAGGGAACTTTGGGAGCACATTCAGGACTATGGTGAAAAAGGAAATATCTTCAGATAAAAACTGGAAAGAAGCTTTCTGTGAATCTGCTTTTTGCAAAGTTTATTCATCTCACAAAGATGAAGCTTTCCTTACATTATGCAGCTTGGAAACTCCCTCGTGGATGGATCCCTGAAAGGATATTTGGGATCACATTTGGGCCAATGGTGAAAGTGGAAATACAGTCAGATAAATACTGGAGAAAAGCTTTCTGGGAAATTGCTTGGTGATGTGTGCATTCCACTCAGGGAGTTATAACTTTCTTCTCATAAGGCACAGTTTGAACACTGTTCCTGTAAAACCAAAAGAGTGGTATTCGGAGCACATTGAAGACTATGGCAAAAAGTGAAATGTCGTCCAGCAAAAAACAGAAAGATCAAGCCTGTAATCCCAGCACTTTGGGAGGCCGAGACGGACGGATCAGGAGGTAAGGAGATTGAGACCATCCTGGCTAACATGGTGAAACCCCGTCTCTACTAAAAATACAAAAAACGAGCCAGATGAGGGGGAGGTGCCTGTAGTCCCAGCTACTCGGTTGGCTGAGGCAGGAGAACACAAAGCAATTTCACAGAAATCTTCTCTCCAGTTTTTGTGTGAGAATATTTCCTTTTTCACCATAGTCGACTCCCGAATATCTCTTGGTAGCTTTTTCTCCAAAAAGGATTCTGGAATCTTCTAGGAGAAGAAAGGTATAATTCTGTGAGTGGAATGCACACGTCACAAAGCAGCTCCTCAGAAAGCTTCTCTCCGGGTTCTATCTGAAGACTTTTCCTTTCTCACAATAAGCCTCAAAGCCCTCCAGAATATCCCTTCGCAGACTGAAAAAAAACAGTGTTATGACATAGCTCAATGAAAATAGAAGCTTATCTGTGTGAGCAAAATTCAGGTGGCACAGAGCAGTTTCACAGAAAGCTTCCTTCTGGTTTCTCTCTGCGGTTATTTATTTTTCAGGATATTCTAAAGATCGTTTCCAAATGTCCTTTCTCAGATTCCACAGAAACAGTGATTTCAAACCGCTCAATCCAAAGAATGATTTAACAATATGAGATGAATACAGACATCACAAAAGAGTTGCGTAGAAATCTCCTCTCCAATTTTCGATGGAAGACATTTCCTTGCCTCACACAGACCTCCGGTCTCCACCTGCTATCCCTTCACAGAAATCTCAAAGACCGACTTTTAAACTGGGAAATGTAGAGTAAGCTTGAATAATGGGAAAAGAATGGATGTGTCAGAGAGCAGTTTCTTTGAGTGCTTCTTTCTGTTTTTTATTGGATGACATTTCACTTTTTGCCATAGTCTTCAATGTGCTCGGAATATCACTCTTTCGGTTTTACAGGAACAGTGTTCAAACGGTGCATTATGAGAAGAAAGTTATAACTCCCTGAGTGGAATGCACACATCACCAAGCAGTTTCTCAGAAAGCTTCTCTCCAGTTTTTATCTGACTATATTTCCTGTTTAACCATAGGCCCGAATGTGATCCCAAATATCCCTTCGCAGATCCATCCACGAGGGAGTTTCCAAGCTGCGTAATGTAAAGAAAGCTTCATCTATGTGAGATGAATAAACATAGCCAAAAGCAGATTCACCGAAAGCTTCTTTCCAGTTATTATCTGAAGCTAATTCCTTTTTCACCATAGTCCATAATGTGCTTCCGAAGGTCCCTTTGTGGATCCGTAGTTTCTGAGTAGTTTCCCAGAAAGCTTCTTCGAGGTTTGTCTGAGGCTATTTCCGTTTTCACCATCAGCATCAACATAATCCCAAATATCACCTGGTACCTGTTTCTCCAAAAGGGTTTCCCTGACGCTGTAGGAGAATAGAGATAAAACACTGTGACTGGAATGCACACATCGCAAAGCAGTTCCTCAGAAAGCTTCTCTCCACTTTCAGTGTGAACATATTTCCTTTTCCACAGTTACCCTCAAAGTGCTCCCGAATATCCCATCACACGCTAAACATACCCAGGGCTAGAAAACTGCTCAATGAAAAGAGAGGCTTATCTGAGTGAGAGGAATTAAGATGACACAGAGTAGTTTCACAGAAAGCTTTCTTCTGGATTTTACCTGAGGATATTTCTTTCTCCATATTCTAAGGATCGTTCCCAAATGTCCTTCTTCAGATTCCACAAAAACCGTGATTTCAAGCTGCTCAATCCAAAGAATGGTTTAACTCTAGGAGACGAATATACATATCGTAAAGCAATTGCTCAGAACGTTTCTCTGCAGGTTTCATCGGAAGACGATTCCTTGCTCATCACAATCTTCCAGGCGTCACTAAATATCCCTTCACAGATTCCTCAAAGACAGAGTTTAGAAACTGGACAAGATAGAGTAAGCATTAACTCTGTGAAGTGAATGCACATATCAGACACAGATTCTTGGAATGCTTCTTCCTCTATTTTCTTTCAGTATATTTCTCTACTAGCCATAGTCCTCAATGCGTTCTGAAATATCACTTTTTCGGTTTCACAGGAACAGTGATGAAACACTGCCTTGTGAGAAAAGAGGTATAACTCCCTGAGTGGAATGCATACATCACAAAGTAGTTTCTCAGAAAGCTTCTATCCAGTTTTTATCTGAAGATATCTCCTTTTTCACCGTAGGGCTGAATGTGCTCCCGAATGTCCCTTCGCGGATCTGTGCATGATGGAGTTTCCAAACTGCGTAATATAATTAAAGTTTAACTATGCGAGACAAATAAGTATCCGTAACCCAAAGCAGTTTCACGGAAATCTTCTTTCCAGGTTTTGTCTGAGGATATTTCCTTTTTCACCATAGTCATCGCTATAGTTCCGAATATCACTTGGTAGCTTTTTCTCCAAAAGGGATTCCAGAATCCTCTAGGAGAAGAAAGCTATATTTCTGTGAGTGGAATGCACACCCCACAAAGCAGCTCCTCAGAAAGCTTCTCTCCAGTTTCTATCTGAAGACGTTTCCTTTCTCAGTGTAAGCCTCAAATCTCTTCAGAGTACCCCTTCGCAGATTAAACAAAAACAGTGTAATGATACCGCTCAATGAAAAGAGAAACTTAACTGTGTGAGTGCAATTCACATGACACAGAGCAGTTTCACAGAAAGATTCCTTTTGGTTTCTCTCTGAGGTTATTCCTTTTTCAGGATTTTCTAAAGAGCGTTTTAAAAGGTCCTTTCTCAGATTCCACAGAAACAGTGATTTCAAACTGCTCAATCCAAAGAATAATTTAACTCTGTGGGATGGATACAAACATCACAAAAGAGTTGCATAGAAAGTTTCTATCCGATTTTCGATGGAAGACCTTTCCTTGCCTTACACAGGCTTCCAGTCACCACTTACTATCCCTTCGCAGCACCTTCAAAGACTGACCTTCAAACTGGGAAATGTAGATTAAGCTTTAACCCTGTGAAAAGAATTGACATGTCAGAGAGCAGTTTCTTCGAGTGCTTCTTTCTTTTTTAGGATGACATTTCACTTTTTGCCATAGTCCTTCATGTGCTCCGAATATCACTCTTTCGCTTTCACAGAAAGAGTGTTCAAACTGTGCTTTATGAGAAGAAAGTTATAACTCCCTGAGTGGAAAGCACACTTCACCAAGCAGCTTCTCAGAAAGCTTCTCTCCAGTTTTTATCTGACTATATTTCCTATTTCACCACAGGCCCAAATATGACCCCAAATATCCCTTCACGGATCCATCCATGAGGGAGGTTGCAAGCTGCGTAATGTAAAGAAAGCTTCATCTATGTGAGATGAATAAACATAGCAAAAAGCAGATTCACAGTATGCTTCTTTCCAGTTTTTATCTGAAGATAAATCTTTTTTCAACATCGTTCAGAATGTGCTCCCGAAGGTCCCTTCGTGGATCTGTCTAAGGCTGTTTCCAAGCTGCCTAGTGTAAAGAAAGCTTTATCTATGTTTGATGATTACACATATCACAGAGTACTTTCCTAGAAAGCTTCTTTCCAGTTTTTGTGTGAGGCTATTTCCCTTTTCACCATTGGCATCAACGTGCTCCCCAATATCATTTGGTACCTGTTTCTCCAAAAGCGTTTCCCCGACGTTGTATGAGAAGAGAGGTATAACACTGTGACTGAAATGCACACATCACAGAGCACTTCCTCGGAAAGCTTCTCTCCAGTTTCGGTATGAACATATTTATTTTTTAACTGTTAGCCTCAAAGTGCTCCCGAATATCCCATCACATGCTAAACATACACAGGGCTAGAAAACGGTTCAACAAAAAGAGAGGCTTATCAGAGTGAGAGAATTAAGACGACAAAGAACAGTTTCTCAGAAAGCTTTCTTCTGGATTTTACCTGAGGATATTTCTTTCTCCATATTCTAAGGATCATTCCCAAATGTCCTTCCTCAGATTCCACAGAAACTGTGATTTCAAGCTCCTCAACCCAAGAATGGTTTAACTCTATGAGACGAATACACGCATCGCAAAACCGTTGCTCAGAACATTTCTCTGCAGGTTTTATCAGAAGGCATTTCCTCGTTCACCACAAGCCTCCAGGCGTCACTAAATATCCCTTCACAGATTCCTCAAAGACAGAGTATCGAAACTGGGCAACATAGAGTACGCATTAACTCTGTGAAGTGAATGCACATATCAGAGAGCCGATTCTTGGAACGCTTCTTCCTTGATTTTATTTCAGTATATTTCATATTCACCATAGTCCTCAATGCGTTCCAAAATATCACTTTTTCGGTTTCACAGGAACAGTGATGAAACACTGCCTTGTGAGAAAAGAGGTATAACTCCCTGAGTGGAATGCACACATCACAAAGTAGTTTCTCAGAAAGCTTCCATCCAGTATTTATCTGAAGATATCTCCTCTTTCACCGTAGGCCTGAATGTGCTCCCGAATGTCCATTGTGGATCTGTACATGACGGAGTTTCCAAACAACGTAATATAATTAAAGTTTTAACTATGCGAAATGAATAAAGATATCTAACACATAGCAGTTTCACAGAAATCTTCTTTCCAGTTTTTGTGTGAGAATATTTCCTTTTTCACCATAGTCGACTCCCGAACATCTCTTGGTAGCTTTTTCTCCAAAAGAGATTCCAGAATCCTCTAGGAGAAGAAAGGTATACTTCTGTGAGTGGAATGCACACGTCACAAAGCAGCTCCTCAGACAGCTTCTCTCCAGGTTTTATCTGAAAACGTTTCCTTTCTCACCGTAACCCTCAAAGCCCTCCAGAATGTCCCTTCACAGACTAAAAAAAAATCAGTGTTATGATACAGCTCAATGAAAAGAGATGCTTAAGAGTGTCAGCAAAATTCACGTGACACAGAGCAGTTTCACAGAAAGCTTCCTTCTATTTTCTTTCTGAGGTTTTTTTTTTCAGGATATTCTTTTTTTTATTATTATACTTTAAGTTCTAGGGTACATGTGTATAACGTGCAGGTTTGTTACATATATATACTTGTGCCATGTTGGTGTGCTGCACCCATCAACTCGTCAGCACCCATCAATCCATCTTTTATATCAGGTATAAATCCCAATGCAATCCCTCCCCACTCCCCCCTCCCCATGATAGGCCCCGGTGTGTGATGTTCCCCTTCCCGAGTACAAGTGATCTCATTGTTCAGTTCCCACCTATGAGTGAGAACATGCGGTGTTTGGTTTTCTGTTATTGTGATAGTTTGCTAAGAATGATGACTTCCACCTCCATCCATGTCCCTACAAGGGATGCAAACTCATCCTTTTTTATGGCTGCCTAGTATTCCATGGTGTATATGTGCCACATTTTCTTAATCCAGTCTGTCACAGATGGACATTTGGGTTGATTCCAAGTCTTTGCTATTGTGAATAGTGCCACAATAAACATACATGTGCATGTGTCTTTATAGCAGCATGATTTATAATCCTTTGGGTATATACCCAGTAGTGGGATGGCTGGGTCAAATGGTACATCTAGTTCTAGATCCTTGAGGAATTGACATACTGTTTTCCATAATGGTTGAACTAGTTTACAATCCCACCAACAGTGTAAAAGTGTTCCTATTTCTCCACATCCTCTCCAACACCTGTTGTTTCCTGACTTTTTAATGATTGCCATTCTAACTGGTGTGAGATGGTATCTCATTGTGGTTTTGATTTGCATTTCTCTGATGGCGAGTGATGATGAGCATTTTTTCATGTGTCTGTTGGCCGTATGAATGTCTTCTTTTGAGAAATATCTGATAGGAAGAATCAATATCGTGAAAATGGCCATACTGCCCAAGGTTATTTATAGATTCAATGCCATCCCCATCAAGCTACCAATGACTTTCTTCACAGAATTGGAAAAAACTGCTTTAAAGTTCATATGGAACCAAAAAAGAGCCCGCATTGCCAAGACAATCCTAAGTCAAAAGGACAAAGCTGGAGGCATCACGCTACCTGACTTCAAACTATACTACAAGTCTGCAGTAACCAAAACAGCATGGTACTGGTACCAAAACAGAGCTATAGACCAGTGGAACAGAACAGAGTCCTCAGAAATAATACCACACATCTACAGCCACCTGATCTTTGACAAACCTGAGAGAAACAAGAAATGGGGAAAGGATTCCGTATTTAATCAGTGGTGCTGGGAAAATTGGCTAGCCATAAGTAGAAAGCTGAAACTCGATCCTTTCCTTAGTCCTTATAGGAAGATAAATTCAAGATGGATTAGAGACTTAAATGTTAGACCTAATACCAAACAAACCCAAGAAGAAAACCTAGGTAATACCATCCAGGACATAATCATGGGCAAGGACTTCATGTCTAAAACACCAAAAGCAATGGCAGCAAAAGCCAAAATTGACAAATGAGATTTAATAAACTAAAGAGCTTCTGCACAGCAAAAGAAACTGCCATCAGAGTGAACAGGCAACCTACAAAATGGGAGAAAAATTTTGCAATCCACTCATCCAACAAAGGGCTAATATCCAGAATCTAAAAAGAACTCAAACAAATGTACAAGAAAATAACAAACAATCCCATCAAAAAGTGGGCAAAGGAAGTGAACAGACATTTTTCAGGATATTCTAAAGATCATTTCCAAATGTCCTTTCTCAGATTCCATAGAAACAGTGATTTCAAACCGCCCATTCCAAAGAATGATTTAACGATATGAGATGAATAGAAACATCACAAAAGAGTTGCATAGAAATCTTCTCTCAGATTTTCAATGGAACATTTCCTTGCCTCACACAGGCCTCTGGTCACAACATGCTATCTTTTCATAGAACCCTCAAAGACCGACTTTTAAACTGGGAAACGTAGAGTAAGCTTTAACCCTGTGAAAAGAATGGACATGACAGAGAGCAGTTTCTTTGAGTGCTTCTTTCTGTTTTTTATTGGATGACATTTCACTTTTTGCCATAGTCTTCAATGTGCTCAGAATATCACTCTTTCGGTTTTACAGGAACTGTGTTCAAACTGTGCATTATGAGAAGAAAGTTATAACTCCCTGAGTGGAATGCACACATCACCATGCAGTTTCTCAGAAAGCTTCTCTCCAGTTTGTATATGACTATATTTCCTATTTCACCATATGCCCAAATGTGATCCCAAATATCCCTTCGCAGATCCATCCACGAGGGAGTTTCCAAGCTGTGTAATGTAAAGAAAGCTTCATCTATGTGAGATGAAGAAACATAACAAAAAGCAGATTCACAGAAAGCTTCTTTCCAGTTATTATCTGAAGATATTTCCTTTTTCTCCATAGTCCAGAATGTGCTCACGAAGGTCCCTTCGTGGATCCGTCCATGACAGTTTCCAAGCTGCGTAATGTAGAGAAAGCTTTATCTATATGAGATGATAACAGATGTCACAGAGTAGTTTCCTAGAAAGCTTCTTTCCAGTTTTTGTCTTAGGCTATTTCCCTTTTCATCATCTGCATCAACATGCTCCCGAATAACACTTGGTACCTGTTTCTCCAAAAGGGTTTCCCCGACGCTGAATTAGAATAGAGGTATAACACTGTAACTGGAATGCACACGTCACAAAGCAGTTCCTCAGTAAGCTTTTTTCCACTTTCGGTCTGAACATATTTCCTTTTTCACCATTAGCCTAAAAGTGCTCCCGAATATCACATCACACGTTAAACATACACAGGGCTAGAAAACTGCTCAATGAAAAGAGAGGCTTATCTGAGTGAGAGGAATTAAGACGACACAGAGCAGTTTCACAGAAAGCTTCCTTCTGGATTTTACCTGAGGATATTTCTTTTCCCATATTCTAAGGATCATTCCCATATGCCCATCCTCAGATTCCACAAAAACAGTGATTTCAACCTGCTCAATCCAAAGAATGGTTTAACTCTAGGAGACGAATACACACATTGCAAAGCAGTTGCTCAGAATGTTTCCCTGCAGATTTCATTGGAACATGTTTCCTCGCTCACCACAGCCTCTGGGCGTCACTAAATATCCCTTCCCAGATTCTTCAAAGACAGATTTTCGAATATTCAAAGACAGATTTTCGAATCTGGGCAACATAGAGTAAGCATTAACTCTGTGAAGTGAATGCACAAATCAGAGAGCGCATTCTTGGAATGCTTCTTCCTCGATTTTATTTCAGTTTTTTTCACTATTCGCCATAGTCCTCAATGAGTTGTGAAATATCACTTTGTCAGTTTCACAGGAACAGTGTTCAAACACTGCCTTGTGAGAAAAGAGGTAAAACTCCCTGAGTGGAATGCATACATCTCAAAGTAGTTTCTCAGAAAGCTTCTATCCAGTTTTTATGTGAAGATATCTCCTCCTTCACTGTAGGCCTGAATGTGGACCCGAATGTCCCTTCGCAGATCTGTGGATGACGGAGTTTCCAAACTGTGTAATATAATTAAAGTTTTACCTAAGCGAGACGAATAAATATGTCTAACACAAAGCAGTTTCACAGAAATCTTCTTTCCAGTTTTTGTCTGAGGATATTTCCTTTTTCACCATAGTCATCGCTATACTCCCGAATATCTCTTGGTAACTTTTTCTCCAAAAGGGATTCCGGAATCCTCTAGGACAAGAAAGGTATATTTCTGTGAGTGGAATGCACACCTCACAAAGCAGCTGCTCAGAAAGCTTATCTCCAGTTTCTATCTGAAGACGTTTCCTTTCTCACCATAAGCCTCAAAGCCCTCTAGAATATACCTTCACAGACTATACAAAAACAGTTTTATGACACAGCTCAATGAAAAGAGAAGCTTAAAAATCGTGAGCAGAATTCACGTGACACAGAACAGTTTCACAGAAAGCTTTTTCTGGTTTCTCTCTGAGGTTATTTCTTTTTCAGGATGTTCTAAAGAGTGTTTCCAAATGTCCTGTCTCAGATTTCGCAGACACAGTGATTTCAAACTGCTCAATCCAAAGACTGATGTAACTCTATGAGATGAATACAAACATCACAAAAGAAGTGCGCAGAAAACATCTCTCCAATTTTCGACGGTAGACATTTCCTTGCCTCACACAGGCCTGCGGTCGCCACTTACTATCCCTTCGTAGAACCCTCAAAGACCGACTTTCAAACTGGGAAATTTAGAGTAAGCTTTAAACCTGTGAAAAGAATTGACATGTCAGAGAGCAGTTTCTTCGAGTGCTTCTTTTGTTTTTTATTGGACGACATTTCACTTTCTGCCATAATCTTCAATGAGCTCCAAATATCACTCTTTTGTTTTTACAGGAACAGTGTTCAAACTCTGCCTTATGAGAAGAAAGTTATAACTCCCTGAGTGGAATGCACAGATCACCAAGGAGTTTCTCAGAAAGCTTCTCTCCAGTTTTTATCTGACTATATTTCCTATTTCACCATAGGCCCGAATGCGATCCCAAATATCCCTTCTCGAATACATCCGTGAGGTATTTCCAAGCTGGGTAATGTAAAGAAACCTTCATCTATGTTAGGTGAATAAACATAGCAAAAAGCACATTCACAAAAGCTTCTTTCCAGTTTTAATCTGAAGATATTTCCTTTTTCAGCACCGTCCAGAATGTGCTCCCGAAAGTCCCTTCCTGGATCCATCCATGACAGTTTCCAAGCTGCGTAATGTAAAGAAAGCTTTATCTATGTGAGATGATTACAAATATCACAGAGCAGTTTCTTAGAAAGCTTCTTTCCAGTTTTTGTCTGAAGCTATTTCCCTTTTCACCATCGGCATCAACATGATCCCGAATATCACTTGGTACCTGTTTCTCCAAAGTGGTTTCCCTGATGCTGTATGAGAAGAGAGGTGTAGCACTGTGACTGGAATCCACACGTCACAAAGCAGTTCCTCGGAAAGTTTCTCTCCAGTTGCAGTCTGAACATATTTCCTTTTACACCGTTAGCCTCAAAGTGCTCCCTAATATCCTATCACATGCTAAGCATCCTCAGGGCTAGTAAACTGCTCAATGAAAAGAGAGGATTATCTGAGTGAGGGAAATTAAGACGACACACAGTAGTTTCACAGAAAGCTTCCTTCTGGATTTTACCTGAGGATATTTCTTTCTCCATAATCTAAGTATCATTCCCAAATGTCCTTCCTCAGATTCCACAAAAACAGTCATTTCAAGCTACTCAATCCAAAGAATGGTTTAACTCTAGGCGACGAATACACACATTGCAAAGCAATTGCTCAGAACGTTTCTCTGCAGGTTTCATCGGAAGTGGATTCCTCACTCATCACAAGTCTCAGCGTCAATAAATATCCCTTCACACATTCCTCAAAGACAGAGTTTCGAAAATGGGCAAGATAGAGCAAGCATTAACTCTGTTAAGTGAATGCACATATCAGACAGCAGATTCTTGGAACGCATCTTCCTCGATTTTATTTCAGTATATATCACTATTCGCCATAGTCCTCAATGCGTTCCAAAATATCACATTTTCGGTTTCAAAGGAACAGTGTTCAAACACTGCCTTGTGAAAAAAGAGGTATAACTCCCTGAGTGGAATGCATACATCACAAAGTACATTCTCACACAACTTCTATCCAGTTTTTATCTGAAGATATCTCCTCTTTCACCATAGGCCTGAATGTGCTCCCAAATGTCCCTTCACAGATCTGTGCATGATAGAGTTTCCAAACTGCATAATATAATTAAAGTTTTAACCTTTCAAGACTAATAAATATATCTAACACAAAGCAGTTTCACAGAAATCTTCTTTCCAATTTTTGTCTGAGGATATTTCCTTTTTAACCATACTCATCGTTATAGACCCGAATATCTCTTGGTAGCTTTTTCTCCAAAGTGGATTCCCTAATCCTCTAGGAAAAGAAAGGTAATTTCTGTGAGTGGAATGCACATGTCACAAAGTAGCTCCTCAGAAAGCTTCTCTCCAGTTTCTATGTGAAGACGTTTCCTTTCTCACCATAAGCCTCAAAGCCCTGCAGAGAATCCCTTCGTAGACTAAACAAAAACAGTGTTATGGTACAGTTCAATGAAAATAGAAGCTTAATTGTGTGAGCGGAATTCACGTGACACAGAGCAGTTTCACAGAAAGCTTCCTTCTGGTTTCTCTCTGATGTTATTTCTTTTTCACGATATTCTAAAGAGAATTTCCAAATGTCCTTTCTCAGATTCCACTTGAACGGTGATTTCAAACTGCTCAATCCAAAGAATGATTTAACTCTATGAGATGAATACAAACATCACAAAGGAGTTGCGCAGAAAGCTTCTCTCCGATTTTCGATGGAAGACTTTTCCTTGCCTCACAGGGGCCTCCGGTCTCCACTTAATATCCCTTCGAAGAACCCTGAAGACCGACTTTCAAACTGGGAAATGTAGAGTAAGCTTTAACCCTGTGAAGAGAATGGACATGTCAGAGAGCAGTTTCTTCGAGTGCTTCTTTCTGTTTTTTATTGGACGACATTTCACTTTTTGCCATAGTCTTCAATGTGCTCCGAATATCACTCCTTTGGTTTTATAGGAACAGTGTTCAAACTGTGTCTTATGAGAAGAAAGATATAACTCACTGATTGGAATGCACACATCACCAAGCAGTTTCTCAGAAAGCTTCTCTCCAGTTTTTATCTGACTATATTTCCTATTTCACCATAGGCCCAAATGTGATCCCAAATATCCCTTCACGGATCCCTCCATGAAGGAGTTTCTAAGCTGCGTAATGTAAAGAAAGCTTCATTTATATGAGATGAATAAACAAAGCAAAAAGCAGAATCACAGAAAGCTTATTTAAAGTTCTTATCTGAAGATGTTTCCTTTTTCATCCTACTCTTGGATGTGCTCCCATAGGTAACCTCGTGGATCCGTCCATGACAGTTTCCACGCTATGTAATGCAAAGAAAGCTTTAACTATGTGAGATGATTACACATATCACCGAGTAGTTTCCTAGAAAGAATGTTTCCAGTTTTTGTCTGAGGCTATTTCCTTTTCACCAATGGCATCAACATGCTCCCGAATATCACTTGGCACCTGTTTCTTCAAAACGATTTCCCGACGCTGTATGAGAAGAGAGGTATAACACTGTGAGTGGAATGTACACGTCACAAAGAAGTTCCCCGGAACGCTTCTCTCCACTTTTGGTCTGAACATATTTTCTTTTTCACCATAAGCCTCAAAGTGCTCCAGAATATCCCATCATACGCTAAACATACACAGGGTTAGAAAAGTGCTCAATGAAATGAGAGGCTTAACTGAGTGAGAGGAATTAAGACAGCACAAAACAGTTTCCCCGAAAGCTTCCTATAGGCCCGAATGTGATCCCAAATATCCCTTCGCGGATCCATCCATGAGTGAGTTTCCAACCTGCGTAATGTAAAGAAAGCTTCATCTATGTGAGATGAATAAACATATCAAAAAGAATATTAACATAAATCTTCTTTCCAGTTTTTATCTGAAAATATTTCCTTTTTCACCATAGTCCAGAATGTGCTCCCGAAGGTCCCTTCTTGGATCCCTCCATGACAGTTTCCAAGAGGCGTAATATAAAGAAAGCTTTATCTATGTTAGATGATTACACATATCACAGAGTAGTTCCCTACAAAGTTTCTTTTCCAGTTTTTGTTTGAGGCTATTTCCCTTTTCACCATTGGCATCAACATGCTCCCGAATATCACTTGGTACCTGTTTCTCCAAAAGGGTTTCCCCGATGCTGTATGAGAAGAGAGTTATAACACTGTGAGTGGAATGCACACGACACAAAGAAGTTCCTCAGAAAGCTTCTCTCCAGTTTCGGTCTGAACATTTCGTTTTTAAACGTTAGCCTCAAAGTGCTGTATGATAAGAGAGGTATAACACTGCGTTTGGAATGCACACATCACAAAGTAGCTCCTCAGAAAGCTTCTCTCCAGTTTGTATCTGAAGATGATTCCTTTCTCATCGTAAGCCTCAAAGTCCTGCAGAATATCCCTTCACAGACTAAACAAAAACAGTGTTACGATACAGCACAATGAAAAGAGATGATTAACTGTGTGATCGGAATTCACATGACACAGAGCAGTTTCACAGAAATCTTCCTTCTGGTTTCTTTCTGAGGTTATTTCCTTTTCAGGATATTCTAAAGAGCGTTTCCAAATGTCCTTTCTCAGATTCCACCGAAACAGTGATTTGAAACTACTCAATCCAAAGAATGATTTATCGCTATGAGATGAATACAAACATCACAAAAGAGTTGCGCAGAAAGGCTTCTCTCCAATTTGCAATGGAGGACATTTCCTTGCTCGACACAAGATTCCGGTTGCTACTTACTATCCCTTTGCAGATCCCTCAAAGACCGACTTTCAAACTGGGAAATGTAGAGTCAGCTTTAACCCTGTGATAAGAATGGACATGTCACAGAGCAGTGTTTTGGAGTGCTTCTTTCTGCTTTTTAATGGACGACATTTCACTTTTTGCCATAGTCTTCAATGTGCTCAGAATATCACTCTTTTGGTTTTACAGCAACAGTGTTCAAACTGTGCCTTATGAGAAGAAAGTTTTAACTCCCTGAGTAGAATTCACAGATCACCAAGCAGTTTCTCATAAAGCTTCTCTCCAGGATTTATCTGACTGTATTTCCTATTTCATCATAGGCCCGAATGTGATGCCAAATATCCCTTCGTGGATCCATCCACGAGGGAGTTTCCAAGCTGTGTAATGTAAAGAAAGCTTCATCTATGTGAGATGAATAAACATAGCAAGAAACAGATTCACAGAAAGCTCTTTTCCAGTTTTTATCTGAAGATGTTTCCTTTTTCACCATAGTCCAGAATGTGCTCCAAAAGGTCCCTTCATGGATCCGTCTATTACAGTTTCCAAGCTGCGTAATTTAAAGAACACTTTATCTATGTGAGATTATTACACATATCACAGAGTAGTTTCCTAGAAAGCTTCTTTCCAGTTTTTGTCTGAGGCTCTTTCCCTTTTCATCATCAGCATCAACATGCTCCCGTTATCACTTGGTACCTGTTTCTCCAATAGGGTTTCCCCAACGCTGTATGAGAAGAGAGATATAACAGTGTGACTGGAATGCACACGTCACAAAGTAGATCCTCGGAAAGCTTCTCTTCAGTTTCGGTCTGAACATATTTCCTTTTTCACTGTAAGCCTCAAAGTGCTCCCGAATATCCCGTCACACGCTAAACATACACAGGGCTAGAAAACTGCTCAATGAAAAGAGAGGCTTGTCTGAGTGAAAGGAATTAAGACAGCACAGAGCAGTTTCACAGAAAGATTCCTTCTGGATTATACCTGAGGATATTACTTTCTCCATATTCTAAGGATCGTTCCAAAATGTCTTTCCTCAGATTCCACAAAAACAGTGATTTCAAGCTGCTCAATCCAAAGAATGGTTTAATGCTATGAGATGAATAGGCACATCACAAAGCAGTTGCTCAGAACATTTCTCTGCAGTTTTCATTGGAACATGTTTCCTCGCTCACCACAAGCAACCGAGCGTCACTAAATATCCCTTCTCACATCCTTCAAAGACACAGTTTCGAAACTGGTCAACATAGAGTAAGCATAAAACCTGTGAAGTGAAGGCACATATCAGAGAGCAGATTCTTGGAACGCATCTTCCTGGATTTTATTTCAGTACATTTCACTATTCGCCATAGTCCTCAAAGCGTTCTGAAATATCACTTTTTCAGTTTCAGAGGATCAGTGTTCAAACACTGGCTTGTGAGAAAATAGGTATAACTCCCTGAGAAGAATGCATAAATCACAAAGTAGTTTCTCAGAAAGCTTCTATCCTGTTTTTATCTGAAGATATCTCCTCTTTCACCATAGGCCTGAATGTGCTCCCGAATGTCCCTTCATGGATCTGTGCATGACGGAGTTTCCAAACTGCATAATATAATTAAAGTTTTAACTATGCAAGAGGAATGAATATATCTAACAAAAAGCAGTTTCACAGAAATCTTCTTTCCAGTTTTTGTCTGAGGATATTAAATTTTTCACCTTAGTCAACTGTGGAATATCTCTTGGTAGCTTTTTCTCCAAAAGGGATTCCGAATCCTCCAGGAGAAGAAAGGTATATTTCTGTGAGTGGAATGCCCACGTCACAAAGCAGCTCCTCAGAAAGCTTCTCTCCAGTTTCTATCTGAAGACGTTTCCTTTCTCACCCTAAGCCTCAAAGCCCTCCAGAATATCCTTTCACAGACTAAACAAAAACAGTGTTATGATACAGCTCAATGAAAAGAGAAGCTTAACTGTGTGTGCGGAATTCACGAGGCACAGAGCAGTTTCACAGAAAGCTTCCTTCTGGTTTCTCTCTGAGGTTATTTCTTTTTCCGGATATTCTAAAAAGCGTTTCCAAATGTCCTTTCTCAGATTCCACAGAAACATTGATTTCAAACTGCTCAATCCAAAGAATGATTTAACGCTATGAGATGAATACAAACATCATAAACTAGTTACTCAGAAAGCTTCACTCCGATTTTCTTTGGAAGACATTTCCTTTCCTCACACAGACCTCCGGTCGTCACTTATTATCCCTTCGCAGAACCCTCAAAGACAACCTTTCAAACTGGAAAATGTAGAGTAAGCTTTTACAATGTGAAAAGTATGTACATGTCAGAGAGCAGTTTCTTCGAGTGCTTCTTTCTGTTTTTTATTGGACGACATTTCCCTTTTTGCCATAGTCTTCAATGTGCTCCGAATATCACTCTTTTGATTTTACAATAACAGTGTTCAATCTCTGCTTTGTGGGCAGAAAGTTATAACTCCCTGAGTAGAATGCTCACATCACCAACAGTTTCTCAGAAAGCTTCTCTCTACTTTTTATCTGACTATATTTGCTAATTCACCGTAGGCCTGAATGTGATCCCAAATATCCCTTCGTGGATCGATCCACGAGGGAGTTTTAAGCTGTGTAATATAAAGAAAGCTTCATCTCTGTGAGATGAATAAACATAGCAAAAAGCAGATTCAAAGAAAGCCCCTTTTCACTTTTTATCTGAAGATATTTCCTTCTTCACCATAGTCCTGAATGTGCTCTCGAAGGTCCCTTCATGGATACCTTCAAGACAGTTTCCAAGCTGCGTAATGTAAAGAAAGTTTTATCTATGTGAGATGACTGCACATATCCCAGAGTATTTTCCTAGAAAGCTTCTTTCCAGATTTTGTCTGAGGCTATTTCCCTTTTCACCATTGGCATTAACATGCTCCCGAATATCACTTGGTAGCTGTTTCTCCAAACTGGGCAACATAGAGTAAGCATTAACCATGTGAAGTGAATGCACAAATCACAGAGCTGATTAGAGAACAGATTCTTCAAACACAGAGCTTCGAAACGGGGCAACGTACAGTAAGCATTAACTCTGTGAAGTGAATGCACCTATCAGAGAGCAGATTCTTGGAACGCTTCTTCCTCGATTTTATTTCAGTATATTTTACTATTCGCCATAGTCCTCAATGCATTCCAAAATATCACTTTTTTCTGTTTCACAGGAACAGTGTGCAAACACTGCCTTGTGAGAAAAGAGGTATAACTCCCTGAGTGGAATGCATACATCACAAAGTAGTTTCTCAGAAAGCTTCTATCCAGTTTTTATCTGAGGATATCTCCTCTTTCACCATAGGCCTGAATGTGCTCCCGAATGTCCCTTCACAGATCTGTGAATGACGGAGTTTCCAAACTGAGTAATATAATTAAAGTTTTAACTATACGAGATGAATAAATATATCTAACACAAAGCAGTTTCACAGAAATCTTCTCTCCAGGTTGGTCTGAGGGTATTTCCTTCTTCACCAGAGAAGTCACTATACTCCCGAATATCTCTTGGTAGCTTTTTCTCGAAAAGGGATTCCGGAATCGTCTAGGAGAAGAAAGGTATAATTCTGTGAGTGGAGTGCACATGTCACAAAGCAGCTCCTCAGAAAGCTTCTCTCCAGTTTCTATCTGAAGACATTTCTTTTCTCACCGTAAGCCTCAAAGACCTCCAGAGTATCCCTTTGCAGACTAAGCAAAAACTGTGTTATGATACAGCTCAATGAAAACAGAAGCTTAACTGTGTGAGCAGAACTCACGTGACACAGAGCAATTTCACAGAAAGCTTCCTTCTGGTTTCTCTCTGAGATTATTTCTTTTTCAGGATATTCTAAAGAGCGTTTCCAAATGTCCTTTCTCAGATTCCACAGAAACAGTGATTTCAAACTGCTCCATGCAAAGAATGATTTATTGCTATGAGATGAATACAAACATCACAAAAGAATTGTGTAGTAAGCTTCTCCCCTATTTTCAATGGAAGACATTTCCTTGCCTCAGATAGGCCTCCGGTCGCCACTTATTATCCATTCGCAGAAACCTCAGAGACGGACTTTCAACCTCGGAAATATGGAGTAAGCTTTAACCCTGTGAAAAGAATGGACATGTGAGAGAGCAGTTTCTTCGAGTGCTTCTTGCTGTTTTTTAATGGAAGACATTTCACTTTTTGCCATAGTCTTCAATGTGCTCCGAATATCACTCTTTTGGTTTTACAATAACAGTGTTCAAACTCTGCCTTGTGAGAAGAAAGTTAAAACTCCCTGAGTAGAATGCTCACGTCACCAAGCAGTTTCTCAGAAAGCTTCTCTGCAGTTTTTATCTGACTATATTTGCTATTTAACCTTAGGCCCGAATGTGATCCCAAATACCCCTGCGCGGATCCATCCAAGAGGGAGTTTTAAGCTGCGTAATGTAAAGAAAGCTTCATCTATGTGAGATGAATAAACAAAGCAAAAAGCAGGATCAGAGAAAGCTTCTTTAAAGTTTTTATCTGAAAATATTTCCTTTTTCACCCTAGTCCTGGATGTGCTCCCGAAGGTCTCTTCACGGATCCGTCCATGACAGTTTCCATGCTGCATAATGCAAAGAAAGCTTTAACTATGTGAGATGATTACACATATCACAAAGTAGTTTCCTAGAATGAATCTTTCCAGTTTTTGTCTGAGGCTATTTCATTTTCACGAATGGCATCAACGTGCTCCCGAACATCTCTTGGCACCTGTTTCTTCAAAATGTTTCCCCGACGCTGTATGGGAAGAGAGGTATAACACTGTGAGTGGAATGCACACGTCACAAAGCAGTTCCTCAGAAAGCTTCTCTCCAGTTTTGGTCCGAACATATTTCCTTTTTCACCATAAGCCTCAAAGTGATCCCGAATATCCCATCACACGCTAAACATTCACAGGGTTAGAAAACTGCTCAATGAAAGAGAGGCTTAACTGAGCAAGAGGAATTAAAACAGCACAGAACAGTTTCACAGAAAGCCTCCTATAGGCCCGAATGTGATCCCAATTATCCCTTCGTGGATTCATCCACGAGGGAGTTTCCAAGCTGGGTAAAGTAAAGAAAGCTTCATCTATGTGAGATGAATAAACGAATCAAAAAGCATATTCACAGAAATCTTCTTTCCAGTTTTTATCTGAAGATATTTCCTTTTTCACCATAGTCCAGAATGTGTTCCCGAAGGTCCCGTCTTCGATCCGTCCATGACAGTTTCCAAGCTGTGTAATGTAAAGAAAGCTTTATTTTTGTGACATGATTACACATATCACAGAGTAGTTTCCTAGAAAGCTTCTTTCCAGTTTTTGTCTGAGGCTATTTCCCTTTTCACCATCAGCATCAACATGCTCCCAAATATCATTTGGTACCTGTTTCTCCAAAAGGGTTTCCCTGATGCTGTATGAGGAGAGAGGTATAACACTGTGACTGGAATGCACACATCAAAAAGCAGCTCCTCGGAAAGCTTCTCTCCAGTTTCGGTCTGATCATATTTCCTTTTTCACCGTAAGCCTCAATGTGCTCCTGAATATTCCATCGCATGCTAAACATTCACAGGGCTAGAAAACTGCTCAATGAAAAGAGAGGCTTATCTGGGTGAGAGGAATTAAGACGACACAGAGCAGTTTCACAGGAAGCTTCCTTCTGGATTTTACCTGAGGATATTTCTTTCTCCATTTTCTAAGGATCGTTCCCAAATGTTCTTCCTCAGATTCCAGAAAAACAGTGATTTCAAGCTGCTCAATCCAAAGAATGGTTTAAATCTAGGAGACGAATACACATACACATATTGCTCTGAACATTTCTCTACAGGTTTCATCGGAAGACGTTTCCTCGCTCACCGCGAGCCTCCGGGCGTCGTTAAATATACCTTCACAGATTCTTCAAAAAAAGAGTTTTGAAACTGGGCAACATAGAGTAAGCATTAACTCTGTGAAGTTAATGTACATATCAGAGAGAAGATTCTTGCAACGCTTCTTCCTCGATTTTATTTCAGTATATTTCACTATTCGCCATAGTCCTCAATGCTTTCCGAAATATCACTTTTTCGGTTACAGAGGAACAGTGTTCAAACACTGACTTGTGAGAAAAGAGGTATAATGCCCTGAGTGTAATGCATACATCACAATGTAGTTTCTCAGAAAGTTTCTATCAAGTTTTTATCTGAAGATATCTCCTCTTTCACCGTAGGCCTGAATGTGCTCCCGAAAGTCCCTTCGCGGATCTGTGCATGACGGAGTTTCCAAACTGCATAATATAATTAAAGTTTTAACTATGTGAGACAAATAAATATATCTAACACAAAGCAGTTTCCCAGAAATTTTCTTTCCAGTTTTTGTCTGAGGATATTTCCTTTTTCACCATAGTTGTCGCTATACTCCCGAATATCTCTTCATAGCTTTTCTCCAAAAGGGATTCCCGAATCCTCTAGGAGAAGAAAGGTATATTTCTGTGAGTGGAATGCATGCATCACAAAGCTACTTTTCAGAAATCTCTCTCCAGTTTCTCTCTGAGGACGTTTCCTTTCTCACCGTAAGCCTCAATTCCCTCCAGAGTATCCCTTCGCGGAGTAAGCGAAAACAGTGTTATGATACAGCTCAATGAAAAGAGAAGCTTCACTGTGTGAGTAGAATTCACGTGACACAGAGCAGTTTCACAGAAAGCTTCCTTCTGGTTTCTCTCTGAGATTATTTCTTTTTCAGGATATTCTAAAGAGCGTTTCCAAATGTCCTTTCTCAGATTCCACAGAAACATTGATTTCTAACCGCTCAATCTAAGGAATGATTTAACTTTAAGAGATTAATACAAACATCACAAAAGTGTTGCACAGAAAGCTTCTTTCCGATTTTTGATGGAAGACATTTCCTTGCCTCACACAGGCTTCTGATTGCCCCTTACGTTCCCTTCGTAGAACCCTCAAAGCCTGACTTTCAAACTGGGAAATGTCGAGTAAGTTTTAACCCTGTGAAAATAATGAATATTTCAGAAAGCAGTTTTTTCGAGTGCTTCTTTCTGTTTTTTATTGGGCGACATTTCACTTTTTGCCATAGATTTCAATGTGCTCTGAGTATCTCTCTTTTGGTTTTACAGGAACAGTGTTCAAACTGTGCCTGATGAGAAGAAAGTTTAATTCCTTGTGTGGAATGCACACATCACCAAGCAGTTTCTCAGAAAGCTTCTCTCCAGTTTTTATCTGACTGTATTTCCTCTTTCACCATAGGCCCAAATGTGATCCCAAATATCCCTATGCAGATCCATCCAGGAGGGAGTTTCCAAGCTGAGTAATGTAAAGAAAGCTTCATCTATGTGAGATGAATAAACATAGCAAGAAGTAGATTCACAGAAAGGTTCTTACCAGTTTTTATCTGAAGATATTTCCTTTTTCAACCTTGTCTTGAATGTGCTCCTGAATGTCCCTTCATGGATTGTCCATGACTGTTTCCAGGCTGCATAATGTAAAGAAAGCTGTATCTGTCTGAGATGATTACACATACCACTGAGTAATGTTTGGACGAACGGAGGCAAGATGGCGCATTTACGGGTTCTTCATCACCAACTCTTCCCGTGTGCGTGAAAATGCAACTGGTGCCTGGGAAGGTACAGAACAACCAGGCTCGCCCCAGGTGCTGTCAATTTGATGAGACCAAGATTTACCTGGTGGCACCTGTGGAGCCTTCCCCCCCCAACACCCCCATGCCCCGCCTATTGCCCTTTCACTCCTACAAAAGCCGATCCCGGCAGGCGCGCCGCGTGGGATTCCTCAGCCCCTACTCTTGTCGGGACTGCATTAGGAACTCCGCCTGTGTGACTCTCTTGGCCTCCTTTGTCAGAGGCCGACAGACTTCACCTTACACACCTTTTTTCCTGGAGCTAGATGACCAAAGAATAAATTTGCAGTTTTGCTTTTAGCCTTGCCTACTCGCTGGTTATTTTGTGCTCGCTCTGGTGGTTCTTAGAAAAACAAATCCGTTGGTGCCGAAACCCGGGAGGAGACCCCTTCTCTGGCCTCTAAGGGTTGAGGAACCTCCTCCTGATCTCATGCTGCAGACGGACCAGGACCTGAGACCCGCTTCCCTTACTCTCATAGCCTCTCTGGGGTAAATGCCCTTGTCTCCTCTTTACCTCCCTCAGCTAAAAATCCTGTGCAGGTCCGAGGCTTACTTTTGAGCCACCAAGTGGCTCGGGAGACCCGTTCAGGATGGAGACGTCCGTCGCCTGAAGGTAATCTCCACCTTGGCTACAAGAGCCTCCAGTCTGTCTCTGGTGATTTCAAAGCACGCTTTGAAGCCAGGCAGAGATCTCCATTGTGTAAGTAAAGAGGAAACAAATGGGAAACCACCAGTCCGAATTTCCAAACAGAATCCCCTTAGGGTGCCTCCTAGCCAATTTAAATACCTTACAGTGATTAATTTTCCTTTCCACTGTTGTGTGGCCCCAATACCAACTAGATAATCAGTTTCAGTGGCTACCAGAGGGCACTTTAGACCGTAATGTTCTGATTGACCTCAGCAATTTCTGCCAGCAGCTAGGCAAGTGGTCGGAAATTAATTACATAGAAGGCTTTTGGGCCTTACGCTCTCGTCCCGACATGTGTAGCCGGCGTTCTTTGGTTCAGGTTATACTGGCCAAGGACGCTGGCTCACAGGAACCCGAAAAAGAGGAATCTTTATTCCTTTCTGTTCAACCAGAAAGGAACCTAGGGTTTCCTTCAGTCTCTGTACCCTTACCCCCGCCCTACACTCCTCCTTCAGTTTTCAATCAGCTCCTGACATTTGTAAAAAAATTCAAAAGGTAGAAGATGTTCCTCAGGCACCAATACAAGACCTGGTTAAATTAGCCTTTAAGGTCTATAACTCCAGAGAGGAGACGGCTGAAGCACAGCGACAGGCTCGCCTCAAACAGAAGTTACAGCTTCTAGCAGTGGCTTTACAGCCCAGTCGTAACCCCAGATCAGAGAGTACACACCCTGCAGACTCCAAGGTTACAAAAGGAGCCTGCTATAGTTGCGGCAAGGCAGGACACTATGCCAACAGGTGTCCACAGGTTCCTCGAGCCCCAAAGCAGCCTCATTATAAGTGCAAGGCGTCAGAACATTGGGCCAGTGAATGTCCTAACCCTCCTCCACCAGCAACGCCCTGCCCTATTTGCCAGCAAGAAGGACACTGGAAGTCTGATTGCTCCACCCTGGGAACAGGTGCGGCATCTCAACGTGACTCCCTTTCCCAGGATCCTGGGAGCTCCTTCCAGCTCCTACATCTGGACGATGACAACTTAAAGTGCTGAGACTCGGGGAGCCCCATCACCCTTGCCGAGCCATGGGTAACTCTCCTGGTAGCAGTAAAGACAATTAACTTTTTAATCGACAGTGAGGCTATCTATTCTATTTTGCCGTCCTTCTCTGGACCTAGCCTTCCATCCAATCCACACCTTAATTGCTGCCTCGTCAACAACTACTTTGCGCACTCGTTCCTCATTCCCAGCTAGAAAGGGCCCCCACTGAAAGCAATCAGTGGGAATCAGTTCAACGTTCCCCCACTCGCCTCAAACTTACTAAATTTCCTTAAGTATTTCATGCTCCCCAGCCTTGCCAGGACCATCATTTTTGGTTTTGTCTATATTCCAACAAATGTTTGCATTCCTCATTCCTATACTAATACTGTGTTTTATTTTATGTTTTGCCCCCATTTGGTCAAATTTCTCCATGCCAAGATACAAGAAATCACTCGCGTCACCTTCAACCAAATGCTTCCTCATCCGTACATCCAAACACCAACCATAGGCCTTGACCTTAACGACGCCCCTTAACAGCAGGAAGTAGCCAGACAGATCACGGCGCCCCTTTATCACTATTACCAATAAAAGGTTGGACTGTTTGGACGAACGGAGGCAAGATGGCTCATTTCCAGTTTCTTCATCACCAACTCTTCCCGTGTGCATGAAAATGAGGCTGGAGCCTGGGAAGATGCAGACCAACCAGGCATGCGCCAGGTGATGTCAATTCGAAGAGACCAAGATTTACCTGGTGGCACCTGCGGAGCCTTCCACCCATGGCACACCTGTGCTCCACCTATTGCCCTTCCACTCCTAGAAAAGCCGCTCTCAGCAGGGGCGCTGCGTGGGCTTCCTCAGCCGCTACTCTTGTCGGGACTGCATTAGGAACTCCGCCTGGGTGACTCTCTTGGCCTCCTTTGCTGGAGGCTGACAGACTTCACCTTACACACCTATTTTCCTGGAGCTAGATGACCAAAGAATAAATTTGCAGTTTGGTTTTTAGCCTTGCCTACTCGCTGGTTCTTTTGTGCTTGCTCTGGTGGTTCTTAGAAAAACAAATCAAGTAGCTTCCTAGAAAGCTTCTTTCCAGTTTTTGTCTAAGGCTATTTCCCTTTTCACCATTGGCATCAACATGCTCCCCAATATCACGTGGTACCTGTTTCTCCAAAAGGGTATCCCTGACACTGTATGAGAATAGAGGTACAACACTCCGACTGAAATGCACACGTCACAAAGCAGTTCCTTGGAAAGCTTCTCTCCAGTTTCGGTCTGAACATATTTCTTTTTTCACTGTCAGCTTCAATGTGCTCCCAAATATCCCATAACACGCTAAACACACACAGGGCTAGAAAACTGCTCAATGAAAAGATTGGCTTATCTGAGTGAGAGGAATTAAGACGACACAGAGCAGTTTCACAGAAACCTTCCTTCTGGATATTACCTGAGGGTGTTTCTATCACCATATTTTAAAGATGGATCCCAAATGTCCTTCCTCAGATTCCACAAAAACAGTGATTTCAAGCTGCTCAATCCAAAGAATGGTTTAACTCTATAAGACGAATACACACATCACAAAGCAGTTGCTCAGAACTTTTCTCTGCAGGTTTCATCAGAAGACGTTTCCTCACTCACCACAAGCCTCCGGGCATCACTAAATGTCCCTTCACAGATTCTTCAAAGGCAGAGTTTTGAAACTGGACAACATAGAGTAAGCATTAACTCTGTAAGTGAATTCACAATCAGAGAGCAGATTCTTGGAACGCTTCTTCCTCTATTTTATTTCAGTATATTTCACTATTCGCTATAGTCCTCAATGTATTCCGAAATATCACCTTTTCGGATTCATGGGAACAGAGTTCAAACACTGCCTTGTGAGAAAAGACGTATAACTCCCTCAGTGGAATGCATACATCACAAACTAGTTTCTCCAAAAGCTTCTATCCAGTTTTTATCGGATGATATCTCCTCTTTCACAATAGGCCTGAATGTGCTCCCGAATGTCCCTTCACGGAACTGTGTATGATGGAGTTTCCAAACAGCATAATATAATTAAAGTTTTTACTATGTGAGAGGAATAAATATATCTAACACAAAGGAGTTTCACAGAAATCTTCTTTCCAGTTTTTGTCTGAGGATATTTCCTTTTTCACCACAGTCATCGCTATACTCCCATATATCTCCTGGTAGCTTTTTCTCCAAAAGGGATTCCAGAATCCTTTAGAAGAAGAAAGGTATATTTCTTTTTTTTTTTTGTTGTTACTATACTTTACGTTCTAGGGTACATGTGCACAATGTGCAGATTTGTTACATATGTATACCTGTGCCACGTTGTTGTGCTGCAACCATCAACTCGTCAGCACCCATCAATTTGTCATTTATATCAGATATAACTCCCAATACAATCCCTCCCCCCACCCCCCTCCCCATGATAGGCCTCGATGTGTAATGTTCCCCTTCCCGAGTCCAAGTGATCTCGTTGTTCAGTTCCCACCTATGAGTGAGAACATGCAGTGTTTGGTTTTCTGTTCTTGTGATGGTTTGCTAAGAATGATGGTTTCCAGCTGCATCCATGTCCCTAAAAGGATACAAACTCATCCATTTTATGGCTGCAAAGTATTCCATGGTGCATATGTGCCACATTTTCCTAATCGAGTCTGTCACTGATGGACATTTGGGTTGATTCCAAGTCGTTGCTATTGTGAATAGTGCCGCAACAAACATACGTGTGCATGTGTCTTTATAGCAGCATGATTTAGAACAAAGCTGGAGGCATTACGCTACCTGACTTCAAACTATACTACAAGGCTACAGTAACCAAAACAGCATGGTACTGGTATCAAAACAGAGATATAGAGCAATGGAACAGAACAGAGTCCTCAGAAATAATACCACACATCTACAGCCATCTGATCTTTGACAAACCTGAGAGATACAAGAAATGGGGAAAGGATTCCCTATTTAATAAATGGTGCTGGGAAAATTGGCTGCCATAAGTAGAAAGCTGAAAATGGATCCTTTCCTTACTCCTTATACAAAAATTAATGCAAGTTGGATTAGACACTTAAATGTTAGACCTAATACCATAAAAACCCTAGAAGAAAACCTAGGTAGTACCATTCAGGACATAGGCATGGGCAAGGACTTCATGTCTAAAACAACAGAAGAAGGGTACATTTCTGTGAGTGGAATGCACGCGTCACAAAGCAGCTCCTCAGAAAGCTTCATTCCAGTTACTATATGAAGACGTTTCCTTTCTCACTGTAAGCCTCAAAGCCCTCCAAAGTATCCCTTCACAGACTAAGCAAAAACAGTGCTATGATACTGCTCCACTTGATCTTAGCCAAAAGGCCAAGAAGCGATATGATACTGCTCAATGAAAAGAGAAGTTTAACTGTGTGAGCAGAATTCACGTGACAGAGCAGAATCACAGAAAGCTTCCTTCTCGTTCTCTCTGAGGTGATTTCTTTTTCAGGATACTCTAAAGAGCGTTTCCAAATGTCCTTTCTCAGATTCCACAGAAACAGTGATTTCAAACTGGTCAATCCAAAGAATGATTTATTGCTATGAGATGAATACAAACATCACAAAGGAGTTGTGCATAAAGCTTCTCTCCGATTTTCGATGGAAGACGTTTCCTTGCCTCACACAGGCCTCTGGTCGCCACTACTATCCCTTTGCAGAACGCTTAGAGACCGATTTTCAAACTGTGAAATGTAGACTAAGCTTTAACCTGTGAAAAGATTGGACATGACAGAGAGCAGTTTCTTCCAGTGCTTCTTTCTTTCTTTTTTTTTTTTTGAATGACATTTCATTTTTTGCAATTGTCTTCAATGTGCTCCGAATATCACTCTTTGGTTTTACAAAAACAGTGTTGAAACTATGCCTTATGAGAAGAAATTTATAACTCCCTGAGTGGATTGCACACATCACCAAGCAGTTTCTCAGAAAGCTTCTTTCCAGTTTTTATATGACGATATTTCCTATTTCACAATAGGCCCAAATGCGATCCTAAATATCGCTTCACGAATGCATCCACGAGGGAATTTCCAAGCTGTGTAATGTAAAGTAAGCTTCATCTATGTGAGATGAATAAACAAAGCAAAATGCAGATTCACAGAAACCTTCTTTCCAGTTTTTATCTGAAGATATTTCCTTTTTCACCCTAGTCCAGAATGTGCTCCCGAAGTTCCCTGCATGGATTCGTAGATGACAGTTTCCAAACTGTGTAATATAATTAAACTTTTAACTATGCGAGTTGAATAAATATATCTAACACAAAGCAGTTGCACAGAAATCTTCTTTTAAGTTTTAGACTGAGGATATTTCCTTTTTCATCAATGTTGAAGAAAGAGCTACCAAGAGACATTCAGAAGTACATGGAGGGCTATGGTGAAAAAAAAAATTCCTCAGACAAAAACTGGAGAGAAGATTTCTGTGAAGCTGCTTTGTGTTAGATATATTTATTAATCTCTGATAGATAAAACTTTAATTATATTAGGCACTTTGGAAACGTCGTCATGCAAGGATCTGCAGAGGGACATTTGGGAACACATTCAGACCTACGGTGAAAGAGGAGATATCTTCATATAAAACTGGATAGAAGGTTTCTGAGAAACTACTTTGTGATGTATGCATTCCACTCAGGGAGTTATACCTCTTTTCTCACAAGGCAGCATTTGTACACTGTTCCTGTGGAATCAAAAAGTTATATTTCATAGCGCATTGAGGACTATGGCAAATAGTGAAATATACTGAAATAAATAAAAAAGGAAGCATTCCAAGAATGTGCTCTCTGATATGTGCATTCACTTCACAGAATTAATGTTGCCCAGTTTTGAAACTGTCTTTAAAGAATCGGTGAAGGGATATTTAGTGATGCCTGGAGACTTCTGGTGAACAAGGAAAAGTCTTTCGATGAATCCTGCAGAGAAACTTTCTGAGCAACTGCTTTGTGATGTGTGTATTCGTCTCCCCAGAGTTAAACCATTCTTTGGATTGAGCAGCTTGAAACCACTTTTTTTGTGTAATCTGAGGAAGGATATTCGGGAATGATCCTTAGATTATGGAGAAAGAAACATCCTCAGGAAAAATCCACTAGGAAGCTTTCTGTGAAACTGCTCTGTGTTGTCTTAATTTCTCTCACTCAGTTAAGCCTGTTTTTCATTGAGCAGTTTTCTAGCCCTGTGTATGTTTATCGTGTGATGGGATATTCGGTAGCACTTTGAGGCTTATGGTGAAAAAGGAAGTATGTTCATAGCGAACCTGGAGAGAAGCTTTTGAAGGAACGGCTTTGTGACTTGTGCATTTCAGTCACTGTGTTATACCTCTCTTCTCATACAGTGTCGGGGAAACCCTTTTGGAGAAACAGGTACCCAGTGATATTTGGGAGCATGTTGATGCCGATGGTGAAAAGGGAAATGTCCTAAGACAAAAACTGTAAGGATGCTTTCTTGGAAACTACTCTGTGATATGTGTAATCATCTCACATAGATAAAGCTTTCTTTACATTACACAGCTTGGAAATTCTCATGGACGGATCCACGAAAGGAGCTTTGGGAGCACATTCAGGACTGTGGTGAAAAAGGAAATATCTTCAGGTAAATCCTGCAAAGAAGCTTTCTGTGAATCTGCTTTTTGCTAAGTTGATTCATCTCACATAGATGAAGCTTTCTTTACATTACACAGCTTGGAAACTCCCTCGTGGATGGATCCCTGAAAGGATATTTGGGATCACATTCGGGCCAAAGGTGAAAGTAGAAATACAGTCAGATAAATACTGGAGAGAAGCATTCTGAGAAACTGCTTGGAGATGTGTGCATTCCACTCAGGGAGTTATAACTTTCTCCTCATAAGGAACAGTTTGAACACTGTTCCTGTAAAACCAAAAGAGTGATATTCTGAGCACATTGAAGACTATGGCAAAAAGTGAAATGCCATCCAATAAAAAACAGAAAGAAGCATTCAAAGAAACTGCTCTCTGACATGTCCGTTCCTTTCACAGGGTTAAAGCTTACTCTACATTTCCAAGTTTGAAAGTCGGTCTTTGAGGTTTCTGCGAAAATATAGTATGTGGCAACCGGAGGACTGTGTGAAGCAAGAAATTGTCTTAAATCAAAATCGGAGAGAAGCTTTCTGTGCAAATCTTTTGTGATGTTGACTTTCATCTCCTAGAGGTAAATGATTCTTTTCATTGAGCAGTTTGAAATCACTGTTTCTGTGGAAACTGAGAAAGGACATTTGGAAATGCTCTTTAGAATATCCTGAAAAAGAAATAACCTCGGAGCAAAACCAGAAGGAAGCTTTCTGTGAAACTGCTCTGTGTCACGTGTATTTTGCTGACACAGTTAAGCTTCTACTTTCATTGAGCTGTATCATAACACTCTTTTTGATTAGTCTGTGAAGGGATATTCTGGAGGGCTTTGAGGCTTATGGTGAGAAAGGAAACGTCTTCGGATAGAATCTGGAGGGAAGCTTTCTGAGGAGCTGCTTTTTGATGTGTGCATTCCACTCACAGAAATATACCTTTCTTCTCCTAGAGGATTTCGGATTCCCTTTAGGAGAAAAAGCTACCAAGAGATATTCGGGGGTATAGTGATGAATATGGTGAAAAAGGAAATATCCTCAGACAAACTATGGAAAGAAAATTTCTGTGAAACTGCTTGGTGTTAGATATATTTATTCATCTCGCATAGTTAAAACTTTCATTATATTACGCAGTTAGGAAACTCCGTCATGCACATATCCACAAATAGACGTTCGGAAGCACACTCAGGCGTGGATCCTTCCATGACAATTTCCAAGCTGCGTAATGCAAAGAAAGCTTTATCTCTGTGAGATGAATAAACATAACAAAAAGCACATTCACAGAAAGCTTCTTTCCAGTTGCAATCTGAAGATATTTCCTTTTTCAACACAGTCCAGAATGTGCTCCCAAAAGTCCCTGCATGGATGCGTTCATGACAGTTTCAAAGCTGCATAATGTAAAGAAAGCTTTATCTATGTGAGATGATTACAAATATCACAGAGTAGTTTCCTAGAAAGCTTCTTTCCAGTTTTTGACTGAGGCTATTTCCCTTTTCACCATCGGCATCAACATGCTCCCAAATATCACTTGGTACCTGTTTCTCCAAAATGGTTTTCCTGATGCTGTATGAGAAGAGAGGTATAGCACTGTGACTGGAATGCACACGTCACAAAGCAGTTCCTTGGAAAGCTTCTCTCCAGTTTTGGTCTGAACATATTTCCTTTTTCACTGTTAGCCTCAAAGTGCTCCTGAGTATCCCATCACACGCTGAGCATACTCAGGGTTAGTAAACTGCTCAGTGAAAAGAGAGGATTGAGACTTAGCGGGGGGCGGAGCAAGATGGCCGAATAGGAACAGCTCCAGTCTCCAACTCCCAGCGTGAGCGACACAGAAGACCGGTGATTTCTGCATTTTCAACTGAGGTACTGGGGTCATCTCACTAGGGAGTGCCGGACAATCGGTGCTGGTCAGCTGCTGCAGCCTGACCAGCGAGAGCTGAAGCAGGGCGAGGCATCGCCTCACCTGGAAGCGCAAGGGGGAAGGGGATCCGTTTTCCTAGCCAGGGGAACTGAGAAACACAACACCTGGAAAATCGGGTAACTCCCACCCCAATACTGCGCTGTAAGCATACAGGCATTCCAGGAGAATATATCCCACACCTGGCCGGGAGGGTCCCACGCCCACGAAGCCTCCCTCACTGCTAACACAGCAGTCTGCCGCGATCTATCCGCAAGGCAGCAGCGAGGCTGGGGGAGGGGCGCCCGCCATTGCTGAGGCTTAAGTAGGTAAACAAAGCCGCTGGGAAGCTCGAACTGGGTGGAGCTCACAGCAGCTCAAGGAAGCCTGCCTGTCTCTGTAGTCTCCACCTCTGGGGACAGCGCACAGCTGAAGACCAACAGGGGAAGTAGCGGGAGCCGGTGCAGACGCGAACGACACTGTCTGACAGCTTTGGGGAGAGCCGCGGATCTCCCAACGCGGAGGTTGAGATCTGAGAATGGACAGCGGACAGACTGCCTGCTCAGGTGTGTCCCTGACCCCTGAGTAGCCTAGCTGGGAGAAATCCCCCACTAGGGGCAGTCTGACACCCCACACCTCACAGGGTGGAGTACACCCCTGAGAGGACACTTCCAAAGGAAGAATCAGACAGGTACACTCGCTGTTCAGCAATATTCTATCTTCGGCAACCTCTGCTGCTGATACCCAGGCAAACAGGGTCTGGAGTGGACCTCAAGCAATCTCCAACAGACCAACAGACAGTCCTTCTGACTGTCAGAAGGAAAACTATCAAACAGGAAGGACACCTATACCAAAACCCCATCAGTTCGTCACCACCATCAAAGACCAGAGACAGATAAAACCACAAAGATGGGGAAGAAGCAGGGCAGAAAAGCTGGAAATTCAAAAAATAAGAGCGCATCTCCCCCTGCAAAGGAGCGCAGCCCATCACCAGCAACGGATCAAAGCTGGTCAGAGAATGACTTGGACGAGAGGAGAGAAGAAGGCTTCAGTCCATCAAACTTATCAGAGCTAAAGGAGGAATTACGTACCCAGCGCAAAGAAACTAAAAATCTTGAAAAAAGAGTGGAAGAATTGACAGCTAGACTCATTAATTCAGAGAAGATCATAAACGAAATGACAGAGATGAAAACCATGACACGAGAAATACGTGACAAATGCACAAGCTTCAGTAACCGACTCGATCAACTGGAAGAAAGAGTATCAGCGATTGAAGATCAAATGAATGAAATGAAGCGAGAAGAGAAACCAAAAGAAAAAAGAAGAAAAAGAAATGAGCAAAGCCTGCAAGAAGTATGGGATTACGTAAAAAGACCAAATCTACGTCTGATTGGGGTGCCTGAAAGTGAGGGGGAAAATGGAACCAAGTTGGAAAACACTCTTCAGGATATCATCCAGGAGAACTTCCCCAACCTAGTAGGGCGGGCCAACATTCAAATTCAGGAAATACAGAGAACGCCACAAAGATACTCCTCGAGAAGAGCAACTCCAAGACACATAATTGCCAGATTCACCAAAGTTGAAATGAAGGAAAAAATCTTAAGGGCAGCCAGAGAGAAAGGTCGGGTCACCCACAAAGGGAAGCCCATCAGACTAACAGCAGATCTGTCGGCAGAAACTCTACAAGCCAGAAGAGAGTGGGGGCCAATATTCAACGTTCTTAAAGAAAAGAATTTTAAACCCAGAATCTCATATCCAGCCAAACTAAGTTTCATCAGTGAAGGAGAAATAAAATCCTTTACAGATAAGCAAATGCTTAGAGATTTTGTCACCACCAGGCCTGCCTTACAAGAGACCCTGAAGGAAGCCCTAAACATGGAAAGGAACAACCGGTACCAGCCATCGCAAAAACATGGCAAAATGTAAAGACCATCGAGGCTAGGAAGAAACTGCATCAACTAACGAGCAAAATAACCAGTTAATATCATAATGGCAGGATCAAGTTCACACATAACAATATTAACCTTAAATGTTAATGGACTAAATGCTCCAATTAAAAGACACAGACTGGCAAACTGGATAAAGAGTCAAGACCCATCAGTCTGCTGTATTCAGGAGACCCATCTCACATGCAGAGACATACATAGGCTCAAAATAAAGGGATGGAGGAAGATCTACCAAGCAAATGGAGAACAAAAAAAAGCAGGGGTTGCAATCCTAGTCTCTGATAAAACAGACTTTAAACCATCAAAGATCAAAAGAGACAAAGAAGGCCATTACATAATGGTAAAGGGATCAATTCAACAGGAAGAGCTAACTCTCCTAAATATATATGCACCCAATACAGGAGCACCCAGATTCATAAAGCAAGTCCTTAGAGACTTACAAAGAGACTTAGACTCCCATACAATAATAATGGGAGACTTCAACACTCCGCTGTCAACATTAGACAGATCAACGAGACAGAAAGTTAACAAGGATATCCAGGAATTGAACTCATCTCTGCACCAAGCGGACCTAATAGACATCTATAGAACTCTCCACCCCAAATCAACAGAATATACATTCTTCTCAGCACCACATCGCACTTATTCCAAAATTGACCACATAATTGGAAGTAAAGTACTCCTCAGCAAATGTAAAAGAACAGAAATTATAACAAACTGTCTCTCAGACCACAGTGCAATCAAACTAGAACTCAGGACTAAGAAACTCAATCAAAACCGCTCAACTACATGGAAACTGAACAACCTGCTCCTGAATGACTACTGGGTACATAACGAAATGAAAGCGGAAATAAAGATGTTCTTTGAAACCAATGAGAACAAAGATACAACATACCAGAATCTCTGGGACACATTTAAAGCAGTGTGTAGAGGGAAATTTATAGCACTAAATGCCCACAAGAGAAAACAGGAAAGATCTAAAATTGACACTCTAACATCACAATTAAAAGAACTAGAGAGGCAAGAGCAAACACATTCAAAAGCTAGCAGAAGGCAAGAAATAACTAAGATCAGAGCAGAACTGAAGGAGATAGAGACACAAAAAACCCTCCAAAAAATCAATGAATCCAGGAGTTGGTTTTTTGAAAAGATCAACAAAATTGACAGACCGCTAGCAAGGCTAATAAAGAAAAAAAGAGAGAGGAATCAAATCGATGCAATAAAAAATGATAAAGGGGATATCACCACTGACCCCACAGAAATACAAACTACCATCAGAGAATACTATAAACGCCTCTACGCAAATCAACTAGAAAATCTAGAAGAAATGGATAATTTCCTGGACACTTACACTCTCCCAAGGCTAAACCAGGAAGAAGTTGAATCCCTGAATAGACCAATAGCAGGCTCTGAAATTGAGGCAACAATTAATAGCCTACCCACCAAAAAAAGTCCAGGACCAGATGGATTCACAGCTGAATTCTACCAGAGGTACAAGGAGGAGCTGGTACCATTCCTTCTGAAACTATTCCAATCAATAGAAAAAGAGGGAATCCTCCCTAACTCATTTTATGAGGCCAACATCATCCTGATACCAAAGCCTGGCAGAGACACAACAAAAAAGAGAATTTTAGACCAATATCCCTGATGAACATTGATGCAAAAATCCTCAATAAAATACTGGCAAACCGGATTCAGCAGCACATCAAAAAGCTTATCCACCATGATCAAGTGGGCTTCATCCCTGGGATGCAAGGCTGGTTCAACATTCGCAAATCAATAAACGTAATCCAGCATATAAACAGAACCAAAGACAAGAACCACATGATTGTCTCAATAGATGCAGAAAAGGCTTTTGACAAAATTCAACAGCCCTTCATGCTAAAAACGCTCAATAAATTCGGTATTGATGGAACGTACCTCAAAATAATAAGAGCTATTTATGACAAACCCACAGCTAATATCATACTGAATGGGCAAAAACTGGAAAAATTCCCTTTGAAAACTGGCACAAGACAGGGATGCCCTCTCTCACCACTCCTATTCAACATAGTGTTGGAAGTTCTGGCTAGGGCAATCAGGCAAGAGAAAGAAATCAAGGGTATCCAGTTAGGAAAAGAAGAAGTCAAATTGTCCCTGTTTGCAGATGACATGATTGTATATTTAGAAAACCCCATCGTCTCAGCCCAAAATCTCCTTAAGCTGATAAGCAACTTCAGCAAAGTCTCAGGATACAAAATTAATGTGCAAAAATCACAAGCATTCTTATACACCAGCAACAGACAAGCAGAGAGCCAAATCAGGAATGAACTTCCATTCACAATTGCTTCAAAGAGAATAAAATACCTAGGAATCCAGCTTACAAGGGATGTCAAGGACCTCTTCAAGGAGAACTACAAACCACTGCTCAGTGAAATCAAAGAGGACACAAACAAATGGAAGAACATACCATGCTCATGGATAGGAAGAATCAATATCGTGAAAATGGCCATACTCCCCAAGGTATATTTATAGATTCAATGCCATCCCCATCAAGCTACCAATGACTTTCTTCACAGAATTGGAAAAAAACTGCTTTAAAGTTCATATGGAACCAAAAAAGAGCCCGCATTGCCAAGACAATCCTAAGTCAAAAGGACAAAGCTGGAGGCGTCACGCTACCTGACTTCAAACTATACTACAAGGCTACAGTAACCAAAACAGCATGGTACTGGTACCAAAACAGAGATATAGACCAATGGAACAGAACAGAGTCCTCAGAAATAATACCGCACATCTACAGCCATCTGATCTTTGACAAACCTGAGAGAAACAAGAAATGGGGAAAGGATTCCCTATTTAATAAATGGTGCTGGGAAAATTGGCTAGCCATAAGTAGAAAGCTGAAACTGGATCCTTTCCTTACCCCTTATACGAAGATTAATTCAAGATGGATTAGAGACTTAAATGTTAGACCTAATACCATAAAAACCCTAGAAGAAAATCTAGGTAGTACCATTCAGGACATAGGCATGGGCAAGGACTTCATGTCTAAAACACCAAAAGCAACGGCAGCAAAAGCCAAAATTGACAAATGGGATCTAATTAAACTAAAGAGCTTTTGCACAGCAAAAGAAACTACCATCAGAGTGAACAGGCAACCTACAGAATGGGAGAAAATTTTTGCAACCTACTCATCTGACAAAGGGCTAATATCCAGAATCTACAAAGAACTCAAACAAATATACGAGAAAAAAACAAACAACCCCATCAAAAAGTGGGGAAAGGATATGAACAGACATTTCTCAAAAGAAGATATTCATACAGCCAACAGACACACGAAAAAATGCTCATCATCACTGGCCATCAGAGAAATGCAAATCAAAACCACAATGAGATACCATCTCACACCAGTTAGAATGGCAATCATTAAGAAGTCAGGAAACAACAGGTGTTGGAGAGGATGTGGAGAAATAGGAACACTTTTACACTGTTGGTGGGATTGTAAACTAGTTCAACCATTATGGAAAACAGTATGGCAATTCCTCAAGGATCTAGAACTAGATGTACCATATGACCCAGCCATCCCACTACTGGGTATATACCCAAAGGATTATAAATTAGTCTACTACAAAGACACATGTACACGTATGTTTATTGCGGCACTATTCACAATAGCAAAGACTTGGAATCAACCCAAATGTCCATCTGTGACAGACTGGATTAAGAAAATGTGGCACATATACACCATGGAATACTATGCAGCCATAAAAAAGGATGAGTTTGCGTCCTTTGTAGGGACATGGATGCAGCTGGAAACCATCATTCTTAGCAAACTATCACAAGAAGAGAAAACCAAACACCGCATGTTCTCACTCATAGGTGGGAACTGAACAATGAGATCACTTGGACTCGGGAAGGGGAACATCACACACTGGGGTCTATCATGGGGAGGGGGGAGGGGGGAGGAGGGAGGGATTGCATTGGGGAGTTATACATGATAGAAATGATGAATTGATGGGTGCTGACGAGTTGATGGGTGCAGCACACCAACATGGCATAAGTATACATATGTAACAAACCTGCACGTTATGCACATGTACCCTAGAACTTAAAGTATAATAAAAAAAAAAAAAAAAAAAAAAAAAGAAAAGAGAGGATTATCTGAGTGAGAGGAATTAAGACGACACAGAGCAGTTTCACAGAAAGCTTCTTTCTGGATTTTTCCTGAGGATATTTCTTTCTCCATAATCTGAGTGTCGTTCCCAAATATCCTTCCTCAGATTCCACAAAAACAGTGATTTCAAGGTACGCAATCCAAAAAATGGTTTAACTCTAGGCGACGAATACACATATTGCAAAGCAATTGCTCACAACGTTTCTCTGCAGGTTTCATCGGAAGAAGATTCCTCATTCATCACAAGTCTCCAAGTGTCATTAAATTTCCCTTCACACATTCCTCAAAGACAGAGTTTCGAAAATGGGCAAGATAGAGCAAGCATTAGCTCTGTGAAGTGACTGCACATATCAGACAGCAGATTCTTGGAATGCATCTTCCTCGATTTTATTTCAGTATATTTCACTATTTGCCATAGTCCTCAATGCGTTCCGAAATATCACATTTTCGGTTTCACAGGAACAGTGTGCAAACACTGCCTTGTGAGAAAAGAGGTACAACTCCCTGAGTGGAATGCATACATCACAAAGTACATTCTCAGAAAGCTTCTATCCAGTTTTTATCTGAAGATATCTCCTCTTTCATCGTAGGGCTGAATGTGCTCCCAAATGTCCCTTCGCGGATCTGTGCATAATAGAGTTTCCAAACTGCGTAATGTAATTAAAGTTTTAACTATTCAAGACTAATAAATATATCTAACACAAAGCAGTTTCACAAAAATCTTCTTTCCAGTTTTTGTCTGAGGATATTTCCTTTTTAACCATAGTCTTCGCTATAGTCCCGAATATCTCTTGGTAGCTTTTTCTCCAAAGGGGTTTCCCTAATCCTCTAGGAAAAGAAAGGTAATTTCTGTGAGTGGAATGCACACGTCACAAAGTAGCTCCTCAGAAAGCTTCTCTTCAGTTTCTATGTGAAGACGTTTCCTTTCACACCGTAAGCCTCAAAGCCCTCCAGAGTATACCTTCATAGATTAAATGAAAACAGTTGTATGATACAGCTCAATGAAAAGAGAAGCTTACCTGTGTTAGTGGAATTCACATGTCACAGAGTAGTTTCACAGAAAGCTTCCTTCTGGTTTCTCTCTGAGGTTATTTCCTTTTCAGGATATTCTAAAAGGCGTTTCCAAATGTCCTTTCTCAGATTCCACTTCAACGGTGATTTCAAACTGCTCAATCCAAAGAATGATTTAACTCTATGAGATGAATACAAACATCACAAAAGTGTCGCTCAGAAAGCTTCTCTACAATTTTCGATGGAAGACTTTTCCTTGCCTCACACAGGCCTCCAGTCTCCACTTACTATCCCTTCGCAGAACCCTCAAAGACCGACTTTCAACCTGGGAAATGTAGCTTTAACCCTGTGAAGAGAATGGACATGTCAGAGTGCAGCTTCGTAGAGTACTTCTTTCTGTTTTTTATTGGACGACATTTCACTTTTTGCCATAGTCTTCAATTTGCTCCAAATATCACTCTTTTGGTTTTACAGGAACAGTGTTCAAACTGTGCCTTATGAGAAGAAAGTTATAACTCACTCATTGGAATGCACACATCACCAAGTAGTTTCTCAGAAAGCTTCTCTCCAGTTCGTATATGACTATATTTCCTATTTCACCATATGCCCGAATGTGATCCCAAATATCGCTTCGCGGATCCATCCATGAGGGAGTTTCCAAGCTGCATAATGTAAAGAAAGATTCATCTATGTGAGATGAATAAACAAAGCAAAAACCAGAATCACAGAATGCTCCTTAAAAGTTTTTATCTGAAGATATTTCCTTTTTCACCCTAGTCCTGGATGTGCTCCCGATGGTCTCTTCGTGGATCCGTCCTTGACAGTTTCCATGCTGTGTAATGCAAAGAAAGTTTTAACTATGTAAGATGATTACACATATCACAGAGTAGTTTCCTAGAAGGAATCTTTCCAGTTTTCGTCTGAGGCTATTTCCTTTTCACCAATGGCATCAATATGCTCCCGAATATAACTTGGTACCTGTTTCTTCAAAATGTTTTCCCGACGCTGTATGGAAGAGAGGTATAACACTGTGAGTGGAATGCACACGTCACAAAACAGTTCCTCAGAAAGCTTCTCTCCAGTTTTGGTCTGAACATATTTTCTTTTTCACAGTAATCCTCATAGTGCTCCCGAATATCCCATCTCATGCTAAACATACACAGGGTTGGAAAACTGCTCAACGAAATGAGAGGCTTAAGAGCGAGAGGAATTAAGACAGCACAGAACAGTTTCACAGAAAGCTTCCTATAGGCCTGAATGTGATCCCAAATATCCCTTCGTGGATCCATCCATGAGGGAGTTTCCAACTTGCCTAATATAAAGAAAGCTTCATCTATGTGAGATGAATAAAAGTATCAAAAAGCATATTCACAGAAATCTTTCCAATTTTTATCTGAAGATATTTCCATTTTCAGCATAGTCCAGAATGTGCTCCCGAAGGTCCCTTCTTCGATGCCTCCATGACAGTTTCCAAGTGGCGTAATGTAAACAAAGCTTTATCTATGTGAGATGATTACACATATCACAGAGTAGTTTCCTACAAAGTTTCTTTCCAGTTTTTGTTTGAGGCTATTTCCCTTTTCACCATCAGCATCAGCATGCTCCCGAATATCACTTGGTACCTGTTTCTCCAAAAGGGTTTCCCCGACGCTCTATGAGAAGAGAGGTATAACTCTGTGACTGGAATGCACACGTCAAAAAGCCGTTCCTCAGAAAGCTTCTCTCCAGCTTCGGTCTGAACATATTTCTTTTATCACAATAAGCCTCAAAGTCCTCCCGAATATCCCATCACAGGGTAAACATACACAGGGTTAGAAAACTGCTCAATGAAAAGATAGGCTTAACTGAGCAAGAGGCATTAAGATGAAAGAGAGCAGTTTCACAGAAAGCTTCCTTCTGGATTTTACCTGAGGATATTTCTTTCTCCATATTCTAAGGATCGTTACCAAATGTCTTTCCTCAGATTCCACAAAAACAGTGATTTCACGCTGATGAATCCAAAGAATGGTTTAACTCTATGAAACGAATACACACATCGTACAGCACTTGCTCAAAACGTTTCTCTGCAGGTTTCATCGGAGGACGTTTCCTCACTCACCACAAGCCTCCAGGTGTCACTAAACATCCCTTCACAGATCCTTCAAAGACAGAGTTTCGAAACTGGGCAACATAGAGTAAGTATTAACACTGTGAACTGAATGCACATATCAGAGAGCAGATTCTTGGATTGCTTCTTCCTCGATTTTATTTCAGTGTAATTCACTATTCACCATAATCCTCAATGTGTTTCGAAATTTCTCTTTTTCGGTTTCACATGAACAGTGTTCAAACACTGCCTTGTGAGAAAAGAGGTTTAACTCCCTGAGTGAAATGCATACATCACAAAGTAGTTTCTCAGAAAGCTTCTTTCAAGTTTTTATGTGAAGGTATCTCCTCTTTCACTGTAGGCCTGAATGTGCTCTCGAATGTCTCTTGGCAGATCTGTGCATGACGGAGTTTCCAAACTGAATAATATAATTAAAGTTTTAACTTGCAAGACGAGTAAGTATAGGTAACACAAAGCAGTTTCACAGAAATCTTCTTTCCAGTTTTTGTCTGAAGATATTTCCTTTTTGACCATAGTCCAGAATGTGCTCCTGAAGGTCCCTCATGGATCCGTCCATGACAGTTTCCAAGCTGCGTAATGTAAAGGAAGTTTATCTATATGAGATGATTACACATATCACAGAGTAGTTGCTAGAAAGCTTCTTTCCAGTTTTTGTCTGAGACTATTTCCCTTTTCACCATCGGCATCAACTTGCTCCCGAATATCACTTGGTACCTGTTTCTCCAAAAGGGTTTCCCTGCCGCTGTATGAGAAGAGAGGTATAACACTGTGACTGGAATGCACACATCACAAAGCATTTTCTCGGAAAGTATCTCTCCAGTTTCGGTCTGAACAGTTCCTTTTTCACCGTTAGCCTCAAAGTGCTGTATGAGAAGAGAGGTATAACACTGTGATTGGAACTCACACATTACAAAGCAGCTCCTCAGAAAGCTTCTCTCCAGTTTATATCTGAAGATGATTCCTTTCTTAACATAAGCCTCAAAGCCCTGCAGAATATCCCTTCACAGATTAAACAAAAACAGTGTTATGATACAGCACAATGAAAAGAGATGCTTAACTGTGTGAGCGGAATTTACGTGACACAGAGCAGTTTCACAGAAATCTTCCTTCTGGTTTCTCTTTGAGGTTATTTCCTTTTTAGGATATTCTAAAGAGCGTTTCCAAATGTCCTTTCTCAGATTCCACATAAAAAGTGATTTGAAACTACTCAATCCAAAGAATGATTTAACGCTATGAGATGAATACAAACGTCACAAAAGTGTTGCGCAGAAAGCTTCTCTCCAACTTGCGATGGAGGACATTTCCTTGCTCGACACAAGATTCTGGTTGCCACTTACTATCCCTTCGCAGAACCCTCAAAGACCGCCTTTCAAAATGGGAAATGTAGAGTAAGCTTTAACCCTGTGAAAAGAATGAACATTTGAAAGCAGTTTCTTCGATTGCTTCTGTCTGTTTTTTGTTTGACGCCGTTTAACTTTTTGCCATAGTCTTCAAATTGCTCTGAATATCACACTTTTGGTTTCACTGGAACAGTGTTCAATCTGTGCCTTATGAGAAGAAAGTTATAACTCCCTGAGTGGAATCCACACATCACCAGGCAGTTTCTCAGAATGCTTCTCTCCAGTTTTTATCTGACTATATTACCTCTTTCACCATAAGCCCGAATATGATCCCAAATATCCCTTTGTGGTTCCATCCATGAGGGAGTTTCCAAGCTGCGTAATGTAAAGAAAGCTTCATCTATGTGAGATGAATAAACATAGCAAAAACCTGATTCACAGAAAGCTTCTTTCCATTTTTATCTGAAGATATTTCCCTTTTCACCAGAGTCCTGAATGTTCTCCCAAAGATCCCTTCGTGGATCCGTCCATGACATTTTCCAAGCTGTGTAATGTAAAGAAAGCTTTATCTATGTGAGATGATTACACATATCACAGAGTAGTTTCCTAGAACGATTCTTTCCAGTTTTTGTCAGAGGCTATTTCCCTTTTCACCATCTGAATCAAGATGCTCCCCAATATCACTTGGTACCTGTTTCTCGAAAAGGGTTTTGCAATGCTGTATGAGAAGAGAGGTATAACACTGTGACTGGAATGCACAACTCACAAAGCAGAAAGTTTTCACAGAAAGCTTCCTTGTGGATTTTACCTGAGGATATTTCTTTCTCCATGTTCTAAGGATCGTTCCCAAATGTCCTTCCTCAGATTACACAAATACAGTGATTTCAATCTGCTCAATCCAAAGAACGGTTTAAATCTGTGAGGCAAATACACACATCACAAAGCAGTTGCTCAGAAAGTTACTCTGCAGGTTTCAATGGAAGACGTTTCCTCGCTCACCACAAGCCTCCAGGCGTCACTAAGTATCCCTTCACAGATTCTTCAAAGACAGAGTTTGAAACTGGGCAACATGGAATAAGCATTAACACTGTGAAGTGAATGCACATATCAGAGAGCAGATTCTGGGAATGCTTCTTCCTCAATTTTATTTCAGTATATTTCACTATTCACCATAGTCCTCAATGCATTGCAAAATATCACTTTTTCGGTTTCACAGGAACAGTGTTCAAACACTGCCTTGTGAAAAAAGAGGTATAACTCCCTGAGTGGACTGCATACATCACAAAGTAGTTTCTAAGAAAACTTCTATCCAGTTTTTATCTGAAGATATGTCCTCTTTCACCGTAGGCCTGAATGTGCTCCCGATTGTCCCACATGGATCTGTGCATGATGGAGTTTCCAAACTGCGTAATATAATTAAAGTTACAACTATGTGAGACGAATAAATATATCTAACACAAAGCAGTTTCACAGAAATCTTCTTTCCAGTTTTTGACTGAGGATATTTCCTTTTTCACCATAGTCGTTGCTATAGTCCTGCATATCTCTTGGTAGGTTATTATCCCTCAGGGATTCCGGAATCATCTAGGAGAAAAAGTTATATTTCTGTGAGTGGAATGCACACATCACAAAGCAGCTCCTCAGAAAGCTTCTCTCCAGTTTCTATCTGAAGATGTTTCCTTTCTCACCATAAGCCACAAATCCCTCCAGAGTATCCCTTCGCAGACTAAGCGAAAACAGTGTTATGATACAGCTCAATGAAAAGAGAAGCTTACCTCTGTGAGAAGAATTCACGTGAAACAGAGAAGTTTCACAGAAAGCTTCCTTCTGGTTTCTCTCTGAGGTTATTACTTTTTCAGGGTATTCTAAAGATCGTTTCCAAATGTCCTTTCTCAGATTCCACAGAAAGAGTGATTTAACACTGCTCAATCCAAAGAATGATTTAACTCTATGAGATGAATGCAAACATCACAAAAGAGTTGCGCGGAAAGCTTCTCTCCTATTTTCGATGGAAGACTTTTCCTTTCCTCACACAGGCCTCCAGTCGCCACTTACTATCCTTCACAGAACCCTCAAAGACTGACTTTCAAACTGGGAAATGTAGAGTAAGATTTAACTTGTGAAAAGAATGACAATGTCAGAGAGCAGCTTCTTCGAGTGCTTCTTTCTGTTTATTATTGGACGACATTTCACTTTTTGCCATAGTCTTCAATCTGCTCCGAAAATCACTCTTTTGGTTTACAGGAACAGCATTCAAACTGTGCCTTATGAGAAGAAAGTTATAACTCCATGAGTGGAATTCACACATCACCAAGCAGTTTCTCAGAAAGCTTCTCTACAGTTTTTAACTGACTATATTTCCCATTTAACCATAGGCCTGAAGGTGAACCTATATATCTCTTCGTGGATCCATTCACAAGGCAGTTTCCAATCTGCGTAATGTAAAGAAAGCTTCATCTATGTGAGATGAATAAACATAACAAAAAGCAGATTCACAGAAAGCTTCTTTGCAGGTTTTATCTGAAGATATTTCCTTTTTCACCTTAGTCCAGAATGTGCTCCAGAAGGTCCCTTCAGGATCCGTCCATGACAGTTTCCAAGCTGCCTAATGTAAAGAAAGCTTTATCTTTATGACATGATTAGAGATATCACAGAGTAGTTTCCTAGATAGCTTCCTTCCATTTTTTGTCTGACGCTATTTCCCTTTTCACCATCAGCATCAACATGCTTCCGAATATCGCTTGGTAGCTGTTTCCCTAAAAGGGTTTCCCCGACTCTGTATCAGAAGGGAGGTAAAACAGTGTGACTGAAATGCACACGTCACAAAGCAGTTCCTTGGAAAGCTTCTCTCCAGTTTCGGTCTGAACATATTTCCTTTTTCATCATTAGCCTCAAAGTGCTCCCGAATATCCCATCATATGCTAAACATACACGGGGCTAGAAAACTGCTCAATGAAAAGAGAGGCTTATCTGAGTGAGATAAATTAAGATGACACAGAGCAGTTTCACAGAAAGCTTCCTTCTAGATTTTACCTGAGGATATTTATTTCTCCATATTCTAAGGATCGTTCCCAAATGTCCTTCCTCAGATTCCACAAAAACAGTGATTTGAAGCTGCTCAATCCAAAGAATGGTTTAACTCTATGAGATGAATACACACATCGCAAAGCAGTTGCTCAGAACGTTTCTCTGCAGGTTTCATCAGAAGACGTTTCCTTGCTCACCACAAGCCTCCGGGCATCACTAAATTTCCCTTCACAGATTCTTCAAAGACAGAGTTTGGAAACTGGGTAACATAAAGTCAGCATTAACTCTGTGACGTGAATACACATATTAGAGAGCAGATTCTTAGAACGAATCTTCCTCAATTTCATTTGAGTATATTTCACTATTCGCCATAGTCCTCAATGCGTTCTGAAATATCATTTTGTCGGTTTCACAGGAACAGTGTTCAAACACTGCATTGTGAGAAAAGAGGTATAACTCCCTGAGTGGATTGCATACATCCCAAAGTGGTTTCTCAGAAAGTTTATATCCAGTTTTTATCTGAAGATATCCCCTCTTTCACCGTAGGCCTGAATGTGCTCCCAAAAGTCCCTATGCAGATTTGTGCGTGACAAAGTTTCCAAACTTCGTAATATAATTAAGGTTTTAAATATGCGAGATGAATAAATGTATCTAACACACAGGAGTTTCACAGAAATATTCTTTCCAGTTTTTGTCTGAGGATATTTCCTTTTTCACCATAATCATCGCTATACTCCTGAATATCTCCTGGTAGCTTTTTTTCCAAAGGGGATTCCGGAATCCTCTAGGAGAAGAAAGGTATATTTCTGTGAGTGGAATGCACATGTCACAAAGCAGCTCCTCAGAAAGCTTCTCTTCAGTTTCTATCTGAAGACGTTTCCTTTCTCACTGTAAGACTCAAAGCCCTCAAGAATATCCCTTCGTAGACTAAAGAAAAACAGGGTTATGATACAGCTCAATGAAAAAAGAAGCTTAACTGTGTGAATGGAATTCACGTGACACAGAGCAGGTTCACAGAAACCTTTCTTCTGGTTTCTCTCTGAGGTTATTTCTTTTCCAGGATATTCAAAAAGCGTTTCCAAATGTCCTTTCTCAGATTCCACAGAAACAGTGATTTCAAACTGCTCAATCCAAAGAATGATTTAACGCTATGAGATGAATGCAAACATCACAAAAGCATTGCACAGAAAGCTTTTCTCCAATTTTCGACGGAAGACATTTCCTTGCCTCACACAGGCCTCCGGTCACCACATACTACCCCTTCGCAGAACCCTCAAAGACTGACTTACAAACTGCGAAATGTAGAGTAAGCTTTAACACTGTGAAAACAGTATACATGTCAGAGAGCACCTTCTTCAAGTGCTTCTTTCTGTTTTTTATTGGACAACATTTCACCTTTTGCCCTAGTCTTCAATGTGCTCCGCATTTCACTCTTTTGGTTTTACAGGAACAGTGTTCAAACTGTGCCTTATGAGAAGAGAGTTATCACTCCCTGAGTGGAATGCACACATTACCAAGCAGTTTCTCAGAAAGCTTGTCTGCAATTTTTATCTGACTCTATTTCCTATTTCACCGTAGGCCCGAAGGTGATCCCAAATATCCCTTCGGGGATCCATCCACGAGGGAGTCTCCAAGCTGCGTAATGTAAAGAAAGCTTCATTTATGTGAGATGAATAAACATAGAAAAAGCCGATTCACAGAAACTTCTTTCCAGGTTTATCTGAAGATATTTTCTTTTTCACCATAGGCCAGAATGTGCTCCCAAAGGTCACTTCGTGGATCCGTCCACGAGTTTCCAAGCTGCGTAATGTAAAGAAAGCTTTATCTATGTGAGATGATTACACATATCACAGAGTAGTTTCCTAGCAATTCTTACCAGTTTTTGTCTGAGGCTATTTCAATTTTCACCCTCGGCATCAACATGCTCCTGGATATCACTTGGTACCTGTTTCTCCAAAAGGGTTTCCCCGTCGCTGTATGAGAAGAGAGGTATAACACTGTGACTGGAATACACACGTCACAAAGCAGATCCTCGGAAAGCTTCTCTCCAGTTTCGGTCTGAACATATTTCCTTTTTCACCGAAATCTCCTTAGACAAAACTGGAGAGAAGGTTTCTGTGGAACTGCTTGGTGTTAGATATATCTATTCTTCTCACATAGTTCAAACCTTTCTTGTATTATGCAGTTTGGTAACTCTGTCATGCACGAATCTGCAAAGTGGCATTTGGGAGCACATTCAGGCCTACTGTGAAAGAGGAGATATCTTCAAATAAAAATTGGATAGAAGCTTTCTGAGAAACTACTTGTGATGTATGCATTCCGCTCAGGGTGTTATACCTCTTTTCTCACAAGGCAGTGTTTAAACACTCTTCCTGTGTAACCGAAAAATTGATATTTCGGAGCACATTGTGGACTATGGCAAATAGTGAAATATACTGAAATAAAATCGAGAAAGAAGTGTTCCAAGAATCTGCTCTCTGATATGTGCATTCACTTCACAGAATTTATGCTTACTCTATGTGGCCCAGTTTCAAAATTCTGTTTTTGAAGAATCTGTGAAGGGATATTTAGTGACGCCTGGAGGCTTGTAGTGAGCAAGGAAACATCTTCCGATGAAACCTGCAGAGTAACTTTCTGAGCAACTGCTTTGTGATGTGTGTATTCGTCTCATAGTTATTAACCGTTCTTTGGATTGAGCAGATGGAAATCACTGTATTTGTGTAATCTGAGGAAGGACATTTGGGACACTGTTAGCAAACTGCTTTATGAAGACTAAGTTTCAACTCTGTGAGGTGAATTCATAGATCACAAAGAAGTTTCTCAGAAAGCTTCTTTCACGTTTTTATCTGTGGATACTTCCTTTGTTTTTTACTCTGAAAAGCAATTCGAAATATCAGTTCTCAGATTCCAAAGAAACAGGAATAGCAAATGAGTTCACGAAATACAGGTGTAACTCACTGAGTTGAACCCACACATCACAAAGTAGTTTTTCAGAAAGCTTCTTTCTAATTTTTAGCTGAGTTTAGTTCCTTTCTCACTGTAGGCTTCATTGCACGAAGAAGTGTCCTATTGCAGATTTCAAGAAAACTGTGTTAGCAAACTGCTCAATGAAGAGGAAAGTGTATCTCTGTGAGTTGAATTCACACATCACAACGCCGTTTCTCTGAATGCTTCTTTCTCATTTTTAAGTGAGGATATGTCCTCTGTCCACGTTAGCTTCATTGCACTAACAAATGTCCTATTGCAGATTTCAAGAACGCTGTGTTAGCAAACTGCTCAATGAAGAGGAAAGTGTATCTCTGTGAGTTGCATTCACACATCACAACGCAGTTTTTCAGAACGCTTCATACCAGTTTTTATCTGTGGATATTTTCTTTTCTACCATATGCCTCAATGTGCTCCCAAATATCACTTTACAGATTCCACGAACACAGTGTTAGTGAACTGCTACAGGAAGGGAAAGGTGAAACTCTCTGTGATGAATTCACACATCATAAAGCAAGTTCTCAGAATGCTTCCTCTAGTTATTGTCTGAGAATACTTCCTCTTTCACCATAGACCTCAATGCACTCCCAAATATCACGTTGCAGATTCCACGAGAACACTGTTATCAAACTGCTTTATGAATTCTAGATTTTAACTCTTTTAGATGAATTCATAGATCACAAAGAAGTTTCTCAGAAAGCTTCTTTCACGTTTTTATCTGTGGACACTTCCATTGTCCTTATACTCTGAAAAGCAACCCGAAATATCAGTTCTCAGATTCCAAAGAAACAGGAATAGCAAACAGCTCCATGAAATACAGGTGTAACTCACTGAGTTGAACCCACACATCAACAAAACAGTTTCTCAGAAAGCTTCTTTCTAATTTTTAGCTGAGGATATTTCCTTTGTCACCGTAGGCTTCAATGCACTACGAAATGTCCTATTGTAGATTTCAAGAAAACAGTGTTAGCAAACTGCTCAATGAAGAGAAAAATGTATTTCTGTGAATTTATTTCACACATCACAACGCAGTTTCTCAGAAAGCTTCTTTCTCATTTTTAACTGAGGTATTTGCTCTGTCAACGTAAGGTTCATTGCACTAAGAAAGGTCCTATTGCAGATTTCAAGAACACTGTGTTAGCAAACTGCACAATGAAGAGGAAAGTGTATCTCTGTGAGTTGCATTGACACATCACAACGCATTTTCTCAGAATGCTTCCTACCAGTTTTTATCTGTGGATATTTCCGTTTCTACCATAGGCCTCAATGTGCTCCCAAATATCCCTTTACAGATTCCACGAACACAGTGTTGGGAAACTGCTACAGGAAGGTTAAGATGAATCTCTCTGTGATGTATTCACACATCAGAAAGCGAGTGTTCAGAACGCTTCTTTCTACTTATTATCTGAGGATAGTTCCTTTTTCACCATAGGCCACAATGCACTCCCAAATATCACGTTGCAGATTCCACGAGAACACTGTTAGCAAACTGCTTTATGAAGACTAAGTTGTGACTCTGTGAGGTGAATTCATATATCACAAAGAAGTTTCTCAGAAACTTCTTTCACGATTTTATCTGTGGATACTTCCTTTGTCCTTATACACTGAAAAACAATCTGAAACATCAGTTCCCAGATGCCAAAGAAACAGGACTAGCAAACGGCTCCAGGAAATACAGGTGTAACTCACGGAGTTGAACCCACACATCACAAAGCAGTTTCTCAGAATGCTTCTTTCTACTTTTTAGCTGAGGATATTTCCTTTGTCACCATAGGCTTCATTGTGCTAAGAAGTGTCCTTTTGCAGAATTCAAGGAAACTGTGATCGCAAAATACTCAATGAAGAGAAAAGTGTATCTCTGTGTCTTGAATTCACACATCACAAAGTAGTTTCTCAGAAAGCTTCTTTCTCGTTTTTAGCTGAGGATATATTTTTTGTCACCGTAAACTTCATTGCGCTAAGAAATGTCCTATTGCAGATTTCAAGTACACTGTATTAGCAAACTGCTCAATGAAGAGGAAAGTGTATCTCTTTGAGTTGCATTCACACATCACAATGCTGTTTCTCAGAACTCTTCTTTCCACTTTGTGTCTGTGTATATTTCCTTTTTCACCTTAGGTATCACTGTGCTCCCAAATATCACTTTACAGATTCCATGAACACAGTGTTAGCAAACTGCTACAGGAAGGAAAAGATGAATCTCTCTGTGATGGATTCACACATCGGAAAGGAATTGTTCAGAACGCTTCCTTCCAGTTATTATCTGAGTATAGTTCCTTTTTCACCATATGCTGAAAATTGAAATATGCTGAAATAACATTCAGAAAGAAGCGTTCCCAGAAACTGCTCTCTGATGTGCCAATTCATTTCAGAGACTTAAAGCATACACTACATTGCCCAGTTTGGAAACTCTGTCGTTGAGGAGTCTGTGAAGGGATATTAAGTATCGCCCTTAGGCTTGTTGTGAGAAAGGAAGCATCTTCCGATGAAAACTGTAGAGAAGCTTTTGGGGCACCTTCTTGATGATGCGTGTTTTCATCCCATAGAGTTAAATCATTCTTTGGATTGAGCAGTTTGAAATCACTGTTTCTGTGGAAACTCAGAGAGGACATTGGCGAATGCTCTCAAGAATATGCTGAAAAAGACATACCCTCTGATATAAAGCAGAAGGAAACTTTCTGTCAAACAGCTCTAGGTTATGTGAAGTACAGTTGCACAGTTAAGCTTCTGTTTTCATTCAGCAGAATTCTAACACTGTTTTAGGTTAGTCAGCTAAGGGACACTCAGGAGTGTTTTGAGGCTTTCAGTGAAAACGGAAATATCTTCAGATAGATACTGGAGGGAAGGTTTCCGAGGAGCTGATTTGTGATGTGTGCTTTCCACTCACAGTTATACTTTTCTTCTCTTAGAGCATTTGTTAATTCTGTTTGGAGAAAAAGGTATCATGGACGACTACAACGAAAAATGAAATTTCCTCAAAGAGAAACTGGAAAGAAGCTTTCTGTGAAACTGCTTTGTGATAGATATGTCTATTTGTCTCACAAAGATAAAACTTTCTTTCTAATAGGCAGTTTTGAAACTGCGTCATGGATGGATTCGCAAAAGGACATTTCCGAGCACATTCAGGCCTGTGGGGAAATAGGAAATATCTTTCAATAAAAAGTGAGAAAAGTTTTCTGAAAAACTGCTTTGTGATGTGTGTATTCCATTCAGGAAACTTTACTTCCTATCTCATAATGTAGTGTGCGAACCCTGTTCCTGTAAAACTGAAAAAGTGATATTTTGCAGTGCTTTGAAGACTATGGCAAAAATGGAAATATCCTGAAAGGAAATCCAGAAAGAAGTGTTCCAGGAAACTGCTCTCTGACGTTGGCATTCATTTCAGTGAGTTAAAGCTTTCACTACATTGCCCAGTTTGGAAACTCTGTCTTTGAGGAATCTGTGAAGATATATTAAGTGGCACCTGGAGGCTTTAGGTAAGAAGGAAACGTCTTCTGATGAAAACTGGATAGAAGCTTTTGGAGCAACTGCTTTGTGGTATGTGTATTCATCTCATAGAGTTAAATCATTCTTTGTATTGAGGAGCTTGAAAGCAGTTTCTGTGGAACCTGAGCAAGGACATATGGAAATGCTCCTACGAATATGCTGAAAAAGTGTTAACCTCCGATAAAAACCAGTAGGAAACTTTCTGTGAAAGTACTCTAGGTCACGTGAAGTCCACTTGCACAGTTAAGCTTCTGTTTTCATTGAGCAGTATTCTGACACTGTTTTAGGTTAGTCACCTAAGGGATATTCGGGAGTGCCATGAGGCTTTCAGTGAAAATGAAAATAACTTCAGATAGATACTGGAGAGATGATTTCCGAGCAGCTGCTTTGTGACGTGTGCATTCCACTCACAGAGTTTACTTTTCTTCTCATAGAGGATTGGGGAATACGTCTGGAGAAAAAGTGACCAGGGGACATTCGGTGGTAGTTGGACTGGTGTGGGTAAAAAGTAAATATCCTCACACAAAAACTGGAAAGAAGCTTTCGGTGAAACTGCTTTGTGATAGATACCTCTATTTATCTCACATAGATAAAATTTTCCTTCCATTACGTGGTTTTGAAACTGCGTCATGGATGGATTCACACAGAGACATTCGGGAGCACCTTCAGGCCTGTGGGGAAATAGGAGATATCTTCAGATAAAAACTGGAGGGAAACTTTCTGAGAAACTGCTTTGTGGTGTGTGCATTCCACTCAGGACATTATACCTCTTTTCTCATCAGGCAGCAGTTTCAACACTGTTCCGGTAAAAGTGAAAAAGTGATACTTTTCAGCGCATTGAAGACTACAGTGAAAAGTGAAATATCCTGAAATAAATCCCATAAAGAAGCATTCCAAGGAACTGCTCTCTGACGTGTGCATTGATTTCACAGAGTTAAAGCTCACACTATGTTGCCCAGTTTGGAAACTCTGTCTTTATGGAATCTGTGAAAGGATATTAAGTGGTACCTGGAGGCTTGTGGTGAGAAAGGAAACGTCTGATGAAAACTGGAGAAAAGCTTTTGGAGCAAGTGCTTTGTGTTGTGTGTATTCATCTCATAGAGTTAAATCATTCCTTGAATTGAACAGTGTGAAATCACAGTTTCTGTGGAAACTGAGAAAGATAATTGGGAACGCTTTAACGAATATCCTGAAAAAGGAATACCCTCCAATAAAAACCAGAAGAAAACTTTCTCTGAAACTGATCTAGATCACGTGAAGTCCCCTCACACAGTTAAACTTCTGTTTACATTGAGCAGTATTGTGATGCCGTTTTAGGTTAGTCAGCTAAGGGACACTAGGGCACACTTTGAGGCTTATGGTGAAAACGGAAATATCTTCAGATAGATACTGCAGAGAATATTTCGGAGGAGCTTCTTTGTGACGTGTGCATTCCACTCACAGACTTATTCTTTTTTTCTCATAGAAGATTGGGGAATCCCGTTTGGAGAAAAAGCTACCAGGAAACATTCAGGAGTACATGGACAGCTATGGTGAAAAAGGAAATATCCTCAGACAAAAAGTGGAAAGAATCTTTCTGTGAAACTGCTTTGAGATAGATGTGTCCATTCATCTCACAGAGATAAAAGTTTTTTTCTATTGCACAGTTTTGAGACTGTGTCATGGACGGATTCAAGAAGGGACATTCGGGAGCGCATCCAGTCCTGTGGGGAAATAGGAGATATCTTCAGATAAAAACTGGATAGAAGCTCTCTGAGAAACTGCTTTTTGATGTGTGCATTCCACTCAGGACGTTATACCTCTTTTCTCATAAGTCAGTGTTTGAGCACCGTTCCGATAGAACTGAAAAAGTGATATTTTGCAACGCATTGAAGACTATGGCAAAAAGATAAATATCCGGAAATAAAACCCAAAAAGAAACGTTCCAAGAAGCTGTCCTCTGAAGTGTGCATTCATTTCAGAGAGTTACAGCTTACACTGCATTGCCCAGTTTGAAAACTCTGTCCTTGAGGATTCTGGGAAGGGATATTAAGTGGCGCCCGGAGGCTTGTGTTGAGAAAGGAAACGTCTTCCTATGAAAACTAGAGACAAGCTTTTGGAGCAACTGCTTTGTGATGTGTGTCTTCATGACACAGACTTAATCATTCTCTGGATTAATCAGTTTGAAATCACTGTTTCTGTGGAACCTGAGAAAGGACATTAGGGCACACTCTTAAGAATATGCTGAAAAACAAATACCCTCCGATAAAAATAAGAAGGAAACTTTCTGTGAAGCTGTTCTAGGTCACGGAAAGTCCACTCTTACAGTTAAGCTTCTGTTTTCAGTAAGTAGTATTCTAACACTATTTTACGTTAGTCAGCTAAGGGATACTGGGGAACGTTTTGAGGCTTACGGTGAAGATGGAAATATCATCAGATAGATACTGGAGAGAAGATTTCGAGGAGCTTCTTTGTGACACCTGTATTCCATTCCCAGAATTATACTTTTCTTCTCATAGATGATAGGGGAATCCTGCTTGGAGAAAAAGCTAAAAGGGGACATTTGGGAGTATATTTACAGCCCTGCTGAAAAAATAAATACCCTCAGACAAAATCTGGAAAGAAACTTTCTGTGAAACTTCTTTGGGATAGATATGTCTACTTAACTCGCATAGATAAAACTTTCCTCCTATTATGGAGATTTGCAACTACATCAATGACGGATTCCTGAAGGGACATTCGGAGCACATTTAAGCCTGCTGGGAAATAACAGATAAATTCCTTAAAAATATGGATAGAAGCTTTCTGATAAACTGCTTTGTGATGTGCGCATTCCACTCAGGAAGTTATACTTCTTTTCTCCTAACGCAGTGTTTGAACACTGTTCCTGTAAATTTGAAAAAATGATACTTTGAAGTGCCTTGATGACTAAAGCGAAAAGTGAAATATCCTGAAATAAAACCCAGAAAGACACGTTTCAACAGACTGCTCTCTGACCTGTCCATTCATTTCAGAGACTTAAAGCGTACACTACATTGCCCAGTTTGGACACTCTGTTTTTGAGGAGACTGTGAAGGGATATTAAGTATTGCCCGAAGGCTTGTTGTGAGAAAGGAAACGTCTTCCTATGAAAACTGGAAAGAAGCTTTCAGAGCAGCTTCTTTGTGATGTGTGTATTCGTCTCATAGAGTTAAATCATTCTTTGTTTTTTTATTTTTTTATTTTTCTTAACTTTTTAAAATTATACTTTAAGTTCTAGGGCACATTTGCATAATGTGCAGGTTTGTTACATATGTATACTTGTGCCAGGTTGGTGTGCTGCACCCATCAACTCGTCAGCACCCATCAATTCATCATTTATATCAGGGAAAACTCCCAATTCAATCCCTCCTCCCTCCCCCCTCCCCATGATAGGCCCCAGTGTGTGATGTTCCCCTTCCCGAGTCCGAGTGATCTCAGTGTTCAGTTCCCACCTATGAGTGAGAACATGTGGTGTTTGCTTTTCTATTCTTGTGATAGTTTGCTAAGAATGATGATTTCCAGCTGCATCCATGTCCCTACAAAGGACTCAAACTCATCCTTTTTTATGGCTACATTGTATTCCATGGTGTATATGTGCCACATTTTCTTAATCCAGTCTGTCACAGATGGACATTTGGGTTGATTCCAAGTCTTCGCTATTGTGAATAGTGCCACAATAAACATACGTGTGCATGTGTCTTTATAGCAGCATGATTTATAATCCTTTGGGTATATACCCAGTAGTGGGATGGCTGGGTCATATGGTACTTCTAGTTCTAGATCCTTGTGGAATCGCCATACTGTTTTCCATAATGGTTGAACTAGTTTACAATCCCACCAACAGTGTAAAAGTGTTCCTATTTCTCCACATCCTCTCCAACACCTGTTGTTTCCTGACTTTTTAATGATTGCCATTCTAACTGGTGTGAGATGGTATCTCATTGTGGTTTTGATTTGCATTTCTCTGATGGCGAGTGATGATGAGCATTTTTTCGTGTGTCTGTTGGCTGTATGAATGTCTTCTTTTGAGAAATGTCTGTTCATATCCTTTGCCCACTTTTTGATGGGGTTGTTTGTTTTTATCTTGTATATTTACTCAAGTTCTTTGTAGATTCTGGATATTAGCCCTTTGTCAGATGAGTAGAATGCAAAAATTTCCTCCCATTCTGTAGGTTGCCTGTTCACTCTGATGGTAGTTTCTTTTGCTGTGCAAAAGCTCTTTAGTTTAATTAGATCCCATTTGTCAATTTTGGCTTTTGCTGCCGTTGCTTTTGGTGTTTTAGACATGAAGTCCTTGCCTATGCCTATGTCCTGAATGGTACTACCTAGATTTTCTTCTAGGGTTTTTATGGTATTAGGTCTAACATTTAAGTCTCTAATCCATCTTGAATTAATCTTCGTATAAGGAGTAAGGAAAGGATCCAGTTTCAGCTTTCTACTTATGACTAGCCAATTTTCCCAGCACCATTTACTAAATAAGGAAACCTTTCCCCATTTCTTGTTTCTCTCAGGTTTGTCAAAGATCAGATGGCTGTAGATGTGTGGTATTATTTCTGAGGACTCTGTTCTGTTCCATTGGTCTATAGCTCTGTTTTGGTACCAGTACTATGCTGTTTTGGTTACTGTAGCCTTGTAGTATAGTTTGAAGTCAGGTAGCGTGATGCCTCCAGCTTTGTCCTTTTGACTTAGGATTGTCTTGGCAATGCGGGCTCTTTTTTGGTTCCATATGAAGTTTAAAGCAGATTTTTCCAATTCTGTGAAGAAACTCATTGGTAGCTTGATGGGGATGGCATTGAATCTATAAATAACCTTGGGCAGTATGGCCATTTTCACGATATTGATTCTTCCTATCCATGAGCATGGTATGTTCTTCCATTTGTGAGTGTCCTCTTTGATTTCACTGAGCAGTGGTTTGTAGTTCTCCTTGAAGAGTTCCTTTATATCCCTTGTAAGTTGGATTCCTAGGTATTTTATTCTCTTTGACGTAATTGTGAATGGAAGTTCATTCCTGATTTGGCTCTCTGTTTGTCTGTTGCTGGTGTATAAGAATGCTTGTGATTTTCGCACATTAATTTTGTATCCTGAGACTTTGCTGAAGTTGCTTATCAGCTTAAGGAGATTTTGGGCTGAGACCATGGGGTTTTCTAAATATACAATCATGTCATCTGCAAACAGGGACAATTTGACTTCTTCTTTTCCTAACTGAATACCCTTGATTTCTTTCTCTTGCCTGATTGGCAAGACTGATGGGTCTTGACTCTTTATCCAGCTTTCCAGTCTGTGTCTTTTAATTCGAGCATTTAGTCCATTAACATTTAAGGTTAATATTGTTATGTGTGAACTTGATCCTACCATTATGATATTAACTGGTTATTTTGCTCGTTAGTTGATGCAGTTTCTTCCTAGCCTCGATGGTCTTTACATTTTGGCATGTTTCTGCAATGGCTGGTACCGGTTGTTCCTTTCCATGTTTAGGGCTTCCTTCAGGGTCTCTTGTAAGGCAGGCCTGGTGGTGACAAAAATCTCTAAGCATTTGCTTATCTGTAAAGGATTTTATTTCTCCTTCACTTATGAAACTTAGTTTGGCTGGATATGAAATTCTGGGTTGAAAATTCTTTTCTTTAAGAATGTTGAATATTGGCCTCCACTCTCTTCTGGCTTGGAGAGTTTCTGCCGAGAGGTCTGCTGTTAGTCTGATGGGCTTCCCTTTGTGGGTAACGTCACCTTTCTGGCTGCCCTTAAGGTTTTTTCCTTCATTTCAGCTTTGGTGAATCTGGCAATTATGTGTCTTTGAGTTACTCTTCTCGAGGAGTATCTTTGTGGCATTCTCTGTATTTCCTGAATTTGAATGTTGGCCTGCCCTACACTCCTGAAGAGTGTTTTCCAACTTGGTTCCATTTTCCCCCTCACTTTCAGGCACCCCAATCAGACGTAGATTTGGTCTTTTTACATAATCCCATACTACTTGCAGGCTTTGTTCATTTCTTTTTCTTCTTTTTTCTTTTGGTTTCTCTTCTTGCTTCATTTCATTCATTTGATCCTCAATCGCTGATACTCTTTCTTCCAGTTGATCGAGTCGGTTACTGAAGCTTGTGTATTTGTCACGTATTTCTCGTGTCATGGTTTTCATCTCTGTCATTTCGTTTATGACCTTCTCTGCATTAATTAGTTTACCTGTCAATTCTTCCACTCTTTTTTGAACATTTTTAGTTTCTTTGCGCTGGCTATGTAATTCCTCCTTTAGCTCTGAGAAGTTTGATGGACTGAAGCCTTCTTCTCTCATCTCGTCAAAGTCATTCTCTGACCAGCTTTGATCCGTTGCTGGCGATGGGGTGCGCTCCTTTGCAGGGGTAGATGTGCTCTTATTTTTTGAATTTCCAGCTTTTCTGCCCTGCTTTTTCCCCATCTTTGTGGTTTTATCTGTCTCTGGTCTTTGATGATGGTGACGTACTGATGGGGTTTTGGTATAGGTGTCCTTCCTGTTTGATTGTTTTCCTTCTAACAGTCAGGACCCTCTGCTGTAGGTCTGTTGGAGATTGCTTGAGGTCCACTCCAGACCCTGTTTGCCTGGGTATCAGCAGCAGAGGTTGCAGAAGGTAGAATATTGCTGAACAGCGAGAGTACCTGTCTGATTCTTACTTTGGAATCTTCCTCTCAGGGGTGTCCTCTACCCTGTGAGGTGTGGGGTGTCAGACTGCCCCTAGTGTGGGAAGTCTCCCAGTTAGGCTACTCTGGGGTCAGGGACCCACTTATGCAGACAGTCTGTCCCATCTCAGATCTCAACCTTGGTGTTGGGAGATCCACTGCTCTCTTCAATGCTGTCAGACAGAGTCATTTGCGTCTGCAGAGGTCCTGCTGCTTTTGTTGTTGTTGTTGTTAACTGTCCCCTGTCCCCAGAGGTGGAGTCTACAGAGACAGGCAGGTTTCCTTGAGTTGCTGTGAGCTCCACCCACTTCGAGCTTCCCAGCGGCTTTGTTTACCTACTTAAGCCTCAGCAATGGCGGGCGCCCCTCCCCCAGCCTCGCTGCTGCCTTGCGGATAGATCGCGGCAGACTGCTGTGTTAGCAGTGAGGGAGGCTTCTTGGGCATGGGACCCTCTCGGCCAGGTGTGGGATATAGTCTCCTGGTGAGCCCGTTTGCTTAAACTGAAGTTTTGGTGTGGGAGTCACCCAATTTTCCAGGTGTTGTGTGTCTCAGTTCCCCTGGCTAGGAAAAGGGATTCCCTTCCCCCTTGCATTTCCCAGGTGAGGCAATGCCTCACCCTGATGCAGCTCTCACTGGTCAGGCTGCAGCAGCTGAGCAGCACTGATTGTCCGGCACTCCCTAGTGAGATGACCCCAGTACCTCAGTTGAAAATGCAGAAATCACTGGTCTTCTGTGTCACTCGCACTGGGAGTTGGAGACTGAAGCTGTTCCTATTCGGCCATCTTGCTCCTCCCCTCCTAAGTCATTATTTGGATTGAGCAGTTTGAAATCACTGTTTCTGTGGAAACTCAGAAAGGACAATTACGAACGCTCTCAAGAATATGCTGAAAAAGACATACTCTTGAATATAAACCAGAAGGAAACTTTCTGTGAAACTACTCCATGTCACATGAAGTCCACTTGCACAGTTAAGCTTCTGTTTTCCTTGAGCAGAATTCTAACACTGTTTTAGGTTAGTCAGTGAAGGGATACTCAGGAGCATTTTGAGGCTTTCAGTGAATACGGAAATATCTTCAGATAGATACTGGAGAGAAGGTTTCCGAGGAACTGATTTGTGATGTGTGCATTCCACTCACAGAGTTATACTTTTCTTCTCTTAGAGCATTAAATAATTCTGTTTGAAGAAGCACGTATCAAGTTGCATTCGGAAGTATATGGACGATTACGGCAAAAAAGGAAATCTCCTTAAACACAAACTGGAAAGAAGCTTTCTGTGAATATGCTTCGTGATAGATACCTCTATTCATCTCACATAGATAAAGCATTCTTTCTATTACGCACTTTTGAAACCGCATCATGGATGGATTCGTGAAGTGACATTCGGGAGCACATTCAGGTCTGTGGGGTAATAGTAAATATCTTCAGGTACAAACTGGAGTGAAACTTTCTGAGAAACTGCTTTGTGATGTGTGTATTCCACTGAGGAAGTTATACTACTTTTCTCATAAGGCAGTGTTCGAACACTGTTCGTGTAAAACTGAAAAAGTGATATTGTGCAGCGCCTTGAAGACTATGGCGGAAAGTGAAATATCCTGTAATAATAACCAGAAAGAAACGTTCAAACAAACTGCTGTCTGATGTGTGCACTCACTTCAGAGAGTTAAAGCTTACACTACGTTGATCAGTTTGGAAACTGTCTTTGAGGAATCTATGAAGGGAAATTAAGTGGCGCCCAGAGGCTAGTCTTCAGAAAAGAAACGTCTTCCGATGAAAACTGGAGAGAAGCTTTCGGAGCAAGTGCTTTGTGATATGTGTATTCATCTCATGGAGTTAAATCATTCTTTGGATTGAGCAGTTTGAAATCACTGTTTCTGTGGAACCTGAGAAAGGATATTTGGGAACGCTCTTAAGAATGTGCTGAAAAATAAGTACCCTCCGACAAAAAACAGAATTAAATGTTCTGTGAAACTGCTCTGGCTCCCATGAATTCCACTTGCACAGTTAAGCTTCGGTTTTCATTGAGCAGTATTCTAACAAGCTTTTAGTTTAGTCTCTGAAGTGATATTCAGAAATGCTTTGAGGCTTATGGTGTAGAAGGAAATATCTTCAGATATAACCTGGAGAGTAGAATTCCAAGGAGCTGCTTTGCAACGTGTGCATTCCACTCACAGAGTGGCAATTTTATTTTCATAGATTAAAATTTTCATAAATGCCTTGTGTTAGGTATGTCTATTCATCTCACATAGATAAAACTTTTTCTCTATTATGCAGTTTTGAAACTGCATTATGGACGGATTTGGGAAGGGATATTTTGTTCACATTCCAGCCTGTGGGGAAATAGGAAATATCACCAGATAAGAACGAGAGAGAAGCTGTCTGAGAAGCTGCTTTGTGATGTCTGCATTCCACTCAGGGATTTATACCTCTTTTGTCATAAGGCAGTGTTTGAACACTGTTACTGTAAAACTGAAAATGTAATACCTTACAGCGCACTGAAGACTACGGCGAAAAGTGAATTGTCCTGAAATAAAACCCAGAAAGAAGTATTCCAGGAAACTGCTCTCTGACGTGTGCATTCATTTCAGAGAGTTAAAGCTTACACTACATTGCCGAGTTTGGAAAACTGCTCTTTGAGGAATATGTGAAGGGATATTAAGTGGTGCCCGAAGGCTTGTGGTGAGAAAGGAAACGTTTTCAGATGAAAACTCGAGGAAAGCTTTCAGAGCTACTGCTTTGTGATGTGCGTATTCATCTCATAGAGATAAATCATTCTTTGGATTGAACAGTTGATATCACCGTTTTTGTGTAACCTTAGAAAGGACATTTGGGAACACTCTTAAGAATATGCTGAAAAAGAAACACCCTCCAATAAAAAGCAGAAGGAAACTTTCTGTGAAACTGCTCTAGGTCACGTGAGGTGCACTCACACTGTTGGGCTCCTGTTTTCATTGAGCAGCATTCTAACACTGTTCTAGGTTAGTCCACTAATGGATACTCAGTAGTGCATTGAGGCTTACAGTGAAAACGGAAATATCTTCAGATAGATACTGGAGAGAAAATTTCCAAGGAGTTGCTTTGTGACGTGTGCATTCCACTCACAGAGATATACTTTTCTTCTCATAGATGATTGGGGAATCCGGTTTGGAGAAAAAGCTACCAGGAGACATTCAGGGTTATATGGCCGGATATGGTGAAAAACAAAATACCCTGAGAAAAAAACTAGAAAGAAGCTTTTTGTGAAACTGCTTTGTGATAGATATGTCTATTCATCTCACTTAGATAAAACTTTCTTTCTATTACACAGTTTTGAAAGTACGTCATGAGGGATTCACAAAGGGACATTCGGGAGCACATTCTGCCCTGTGGGGAAATAGGAGATATCTTCACATAAAAACTGCAGAGAAGATTTCTGAGAAACTGCCTTTTGTTGTGTGCATTCCACGCAGGGAGTTATACCTCTTTTCTCATAAGGCAGTGTTTGAAAACTTTTCCTGAAAAGCTGACAAAATGATATTTTGCAGCGAATTGAACACTATGGTGAAATGTGAAGTATCCTGAAAAGAATCCAGGAAGGAAGGGTTCCAAGAAATTCCTCTCTGACGTGGGCATTCATTTCAGAGAATTAAAGTTTACACTGCATTGTCCAGTTTGGAAACCCTGTCTTTGAGGAATCTGTGAAGGGATAATAAGTGGTTCCTCTGGGCTTGTCGTGAGAAAGGAAATGTCTCCCGATGAAAACTGGAGAGAAGCTTTCGGAGCAACTGCTTTGTGATGTGTGTAATCATTCCATTGTGTTAAATCATTCTTTGGATTGAGCAGTTTGATATCACTGTTTCTGTGGAACCTGAGAAAGGACATTTGGAAATGCTCTTAAGAATATATTGAAAAAGAAATACCCTCCAATAAAAAAGACAAGGAAACACTCTGTGAAACCACTCTAGGTCACGTGAAGTCCACTCACACAGTTAAACTTCTGTTTTCATTGAGCAGTATTCAAACACTCTTTTAGCCTGGTCAGCTAAGGGATACTAGGGAGCGCTTTGAGGCTTATGGTGAAACGGAAATATCTTCAGGTAGCTACTGGAGAGAAGATTTCTGAGGAGCTGCTTTGTGAAGTGTGCATTCCACTCACTGAGTTACACTTTTCTTCTCCAAGATGATTTTGGAATTCCGTTTGTAGAAAAAGCTACCAGGGGACATTCGGGAGTATATGGGCTGGTATGATGAAAAATAAAATATCCTCAGGCAATAACTGGAAAGAAGCTTTCTGTGAAACTGTTTTGTGATAGATATGTCTTTTCATCTCACATACATAAAAACTTCTCTCTACTATGCAGTTCTGAAACTGCATCATCGACACATTCGTGAAGGGACATTCAGAGGCACATTCAGGCCTGTGGTGAAGTAGGAATAACATCAGATAAAAACTGGAGAGAAGCTTTCAGAATAACTGATGTGTGATGTGTGCATTCCACTCAGGGAGTTATACCTCTTTTCTCATAAGGCAGTGTTTGAACCCTACTCCTGTAAAACTGAAAAAGTGATATATTGCAGCGCATTGAAGACTAGGGCGAAAAGCGAAAAATCCTGAAATAAAACCCAAAAAGAAGCGTTCCAGGAAACTGCTCTTGGACGTTTGCATTCATTTCAGAGAGTTAAAGCTTTCCCTACATTGCCCAGTTTGGAAACTCTGTCTTTGAAGAATCTGTGAAGGGAAATTATAGTGGCGTCTGAAGGTTTGAGATGAGAAAGAAAACGTCTTCCAATAAAAACTGGACAGAAGCTTGCGGAGAAATTGTTTTGTGATGTGTGCATTCGTCTCATAGAGTTAAATCATTGTTTGTAGTGAGCAGTTTGAAATCAGTTTCTGTGGAACCTGAGAATGCACATTTCTGAAAGCTCTTAAGAATATGCTGAAAAAGAAATACCCTCCCATAAAAACCAGATGGAAACTTCCTGTGAATCATCTCTAGGTCACGTGAAGTCTACTCGCACAGTTAGGCTTCTGTTTTCATTGAGCAGTATTATAACAGTGTTTTTGTTCAGTTTGGGAAGTGATATTCGGGAGCACTTTGAGGTTTGAGGTGAAAAAGTTAATATCTTCAGATAAAAACTGCAGAAAAGATTTCCGAGGACCTGCTTTGTGATGTATGCATTCTATTCACAGAGTTATGCTTTTCTTCTCAGGGAGGATTGGGGAATCCAGTTTGGAGAAGTCTACCAGGAGACATTTGCGAGTATATGAACGGCTATGGTGACAAAGGAAGTATCCTCAGACAAAAAGTGGAAAGAAGCTTTCTGTGAAACTATTTGTGATCGATTTGTCTATTCATCTCACAAAGATAAAACTTTCTTTCTAATATGCAGTTTTGAAACTGCGTCATGGATGGATTTGCGAAAGGACATTTTGGAGCACATTCAGGCCTGTGGGGAAATAGGAAATATCTTTCAATAAAAACTGAAGAAAAGTTTTCTGAAAAATTGCTTTGTGATGTGTGTATTCCATTCAGGGAATTTAACCTCCTATGTCATAAGGTAGTGTGTGAAGCCTGATCCTGTAAAACTGAAAAACTGATATTTCACAGTGCAATGAAGACTATGGCGAAAATTGAAATATCCTGAAAGGAAATCCAGAAAGAAGCGTTCCAAGAAACTGCTCTCTGACGTTGGCATTCATTTCAGTGAGTTAAAGCTTTCACTACATTGCCCAGTTTGGAAACTCTGTCTTTGAGGAATCTGTGAAGGGATATTAAGTGGCGCCCGGAGGCTTGAGGTGAGAAGGAAACATCTTCAGATTAAAACTGGACAGAAGCTTTTGTAGCAACTGCTTTGTGATATGTGTATTCATCTCAGAAAAGTAAATCATTCTTTGGATTGAGCAGTTTGAAAGCAGTTTCTATGGAACCTGAGAAGGGACATTTGGAAATGCTCCTACGAATATGCTGAAAAAGGGTTAACCTCCGAAAAAAACCAATAGGAAACTTTCTGTGGAACTACTCTAGGTCACGTGGGTCCACTTGCATAGTTAAGCTTCTGTTTTCATTGAGCAGTATTCTGACACTGTTTTAGGTTAGTCACCTAAGGGATATTCGGGAGCGCTATGAGGCTTACAGTGAAAACGGAAATATCTTCAGATAGATACTGGAGAGAAGATTTGTGAGCAGCTGCTTTGTCACGTGTGCATTCCACTCACAGAGTTATACTCTTCTTCTCATAGAGGATTGTGGAATACCGTTTGGAGAAAAAGTGACCAGGGGACATTCGGTGGTACATGGACTGCTATGGGTAAAAAGTAAATATCCTCACCCAAAAACTGGAAAGAAGCTTTTGGTGAAACTGCTTTGTGATGGATACCTCTAGTCATCTCACATAGATAAAATTTTCCTTCTATTACGCAGTTTTGAAACTGCGTCATGGACAGATTCACGCAGAGACATTCGGGAGCACCTTCAGGCCTGTGGGGAAATAGGAGATATCTTCAGATAAAAACTGGAGAGAAACGTCCTGAGTAACTGCTTTGTGGTGTGTGCATTCCACTCAGGACATTGTACCTCTTTTCTCATAAGGCAGCATTTGAACACTGTTCTGGTAAAAGTGAAAAAGTGATACTTTTCAGCGCATTGAAGACTATAGCAAAAAGTGAAATATCCTGAATTAAAACACAGAAAGAAGCGTTCCAAAGAACTGCTCTCTGACGTGTGCATTGATTTCACAGAGTTAAAGCTCACACTACGTTGCCCAGTTTGGAAACTCTGTCTTTAAGGAATCTGTGAAAGGATATTAAGTGGCACCCAGAGGCTTCTGGTGAGAAAGCAAACGTCTTCTGATGAAAACTGGAGAGAAGCTTTTGGAGTAACTGCTTTGTGTTGTGTGTATTCATCTCATAGAGATAAATCATTCTTTGAATTGAGCAGTGTGAAATCACAGTTTCTGTGGAAACTGAGAAAGACAATTGGGAACGCTCTTAGGGATATGCTGAAAAAGAAGTACCCTCCGATAAAAACCAGAAGGAAATTTTCTCTGAAACTGATCTAGGTCACGTGAAGTCTCCTCGCACAGTTAAACTTCTGTTTACATTGAGCAGTATTGTGATGTCATTATAGGTTAGTCAGCTAAGGGACACTGGGGCGTGCTTTGAGGCTTAAGGTGAAAACAGAAATAACTGCAGATAATACTGCAGAGAAGATTTTGGAGGAGCTTCTTTGTGACGTGTGCATTCCACTCACAGACTTATTCTTTTTTTCTCATAGAAAATTGGGGAATACCGTTTGGAGAAAAAGCTACCAGGAAACATTCAGGAGTATATGGACAGCTATGGTGAAAAGGAAATATCCTCAGACAAAAACCGGAAAGAATCTTTCTGTGAAACGACTTTGTGATAGATATGTCCATTCATCTCACAGAGATAAAAGTTTTTTTTTCTATTAAGCAGTTTTGAGACTGCGTCATGGACGGTTTCACGAAGGGACATTCGGGAGTGCATCCGATCCTGTGGGGAAATAGGAGATATCTTCAGATAAAACTGGAGAGAAGCTTTCTGAGAAACTGCTTTGTGATGTGTTCATTCCACTCAGGAAGTTATACCTCTTTTCTCATAAGTCAGTGTTTGAGCACTGTTCCGATAAAACTGAAAAAGTGATATTTTGCAACGCATTGTACACTATGGCAAAAAGTGAAATTTCCAGAAATAAAAACGTTCCAAAAAGCTGTTCTCTGACGTGTGCATTCATTTCAGAGAGTTACAGCTTACACTGCGTTGCCCAGTTTGGAAACTCTGTCTTTGAGGAATCTGGGAAGGGATATTAAGTGGCACCTGGAGGCTTGTGGTGAGAAATGAAACGTCTTCCTATGAAAACTAGAGACAAGATTTCGGAGCAACTGCTTTGTGATGTGTGTAATCATCTCAAAGACTTAATCATTCTTTGGATTAAGCAGTTTGAAATCACTGTTTCTATGGAACCTGAGAAAGGACATTAAGGCACACTCTTAAAAATACTCTGAAAAACAAATACCCTCCGATAAAAATAAGAAGGAAACTTTCTGTGAAACTGTTCTAGATCACCAGAAGTCCACTCCCACAGTTAAGCTTCAGTTTTCAGTATTATTCTAACACTATATTACGTTAGTCAGCTAAGGGATACTCGGGAACGATTTGAGGCTTACGGTGAAGACGGAAATATCTTCAGATAGATACTGTAGCGAAGATTTCCGAGGAGCTGCTTTGTGACACGTGCATTCCATTCACAGAATTATACTTTTCTTCTCATAGATGATTGGGGAATCCCTCTTGGAGGAAAAGCTAAAAGTGGACATTTGGGAGTATATTTACAACCCTGGTGAAAAAGGAAATATCCTCAGACAAAAACTGGAATGAAACTTTCTGTGAAACTGCTTTGGGATAGATATGTCTACTCATCTTGCATAGATAAAACTTTCCTTCTATTAGCAGATTTGCAACTGCGTCAACGACGGATTCCTGAAGGGACATTCGGAGCACATTTAAGCCTGCGGGGAAACAGGAGATAAATTCAGATAAAAACTGGAGAGAAGCTTTCTGATAAACTGCTTTGTAATGTGCGCATTCTGCTCAGGGAGTTGTACCTCTTTTCTTTTAATGCAGTGTGTGAACACTGTCCCTGTAAATCTGAAAAAGTGATACTTTGAAGTGCCTTGATGACTAAAGCGAAAAGTGAAATATCCTGAAATAAAACCCAGAAAGAAGCATTTCACGAAACTGTTCTCTGACGTGTCCATTCATTTCAGAGATTTACAGCGTACACTACATTGCCCAGTTTGAAAACTCTGTCGTTGAGGATTCTGTGAAGGAATATTATGTAGTGCCCATAGGCTTGTTGTGAGAAAGGAAACGTCATCCAATGAAAACTGGAGAGAAGCTTTCGGAGCAGCTTCTTTGTGATGTGTGTATTCATCTCATAGAATTAAATCATTCTTTGGATTGAGCAATTTGAAGTCACACAGTTAAACTTCTGTTTTGATTGAGCAGAATTCTAACACTGTTTTAGGTTAGTCAGCTAAGCGGTACTCAGGAGCGTTTTGAGGCTTTCAGTGAAAATGGAAATATCTTCAGATAGATACGGGAGAGAAGGTTACCGAGGAGCTGATTTGTGATGTGTGCATTCCACTCACAGAGTTATACTTTTCTTCTCTTAGAGCATTGGGTAATTCTGTTTGTAGAAAAAGGTATCAGGTTGCATTTGGAGGAATATGGACGACTACGGCGAAAGAGGAAATCTCCTTAAACACAAACTGGAAAGAAGCTTTCTGTGAATCTGCTTTGTGATAGATACCTCTATTCACCTCACATAGATAAAGCTTTCTTTCTATTGCGTGGTTTTGAAACCGCGTCATGGATGGATTCGTGAAGTGACATTCGGGAGGACATTCAGGTCTGTGGGGTAATAGTAAATATCTTCAGATACAAACTGGAGTGAAGGTTTATGAGAAACTGCTTTGTGATGTGTGTATTCCACTGAGGGAGTTATACCACTTTTCTCTAAGGCAGTGTTCGAACACTGTTCGTGTAAAACTGAAAAAGTGATATTGTGCAGCGCCTTGAAGACTATGGTGAAAAGCGAAATATCCTGAAATAAAACCCAGAAAGAAATGTTCCAACAAACTGTTCTCTGACGTGTGCACTCATTTCAGAGAGTTAAAGCTTACACTACGTTGATCAGTTTGGAAACTGTCCTTGAGGAATCTATGAAGGGATATTAAGTGGCGCCCAGAGGCTATGCTTGAGAAAAGAAAAGTCTTCCGATGAAAACTGGAGAGAAGCTTTCAGAGCAACTGCTTTGTGATGTGTGTATTCATCTCATAGAGTTAAATCATTCTTTGAATTGAGTAGTTTGAAATCACTGTTTCTGTGGAACCTGAGAAAGGATATTTGGGAATGCTGTTAAGAATGTGCTAAAAATAAGTACCCTCTGAGAAAAACCAAAAGGAAATTTTCTGTGAAACTGCTCTGGCTCACATGAATTCCACTCACACAGTTAAGCTTCGGTTTTCATTGAGCAGTATTCTAACAAGATTTTAGGTGAGTCTGTGAAGTGATATTCGGGAGTGCTTGGAGGCTTATGGTGAGAAAGGAAATATCATCAGATAAAAACTGGAGAGTAGAATTCCGAGGAGCTGCTTTGTGATGTGTGCATTCCACTCACAGAGTTACAATTTTATTTTCATAGAGGATTGGCGAGGTCCGTTTGGTATAACGCTACCAGGGCTCAGTCGGGAGCATATGCATGGCTATGGTTTAAAAGAAAAAAATCTTCAGACAAACACTGGAAATAAGTGTTCTGAGAAAACTGTGTTGTGATGTGTTAATGCAACTCACAGAGATACACTTTCCTCTTCATTGAGCAGTTCGCTAACACAGTTTTCTTGAAATCTGCAATAGATCATTTCTTAGTGCAATGAAGCTTACGGTGACAAAGAAAATATCCTCAGCTAAAAACGAGAAAGAAGCTTTCTGAGAAACGGCTTTGTGAGGTGTGAATTCAACTCACAGAGATACACATTCCTCCTCATTGAGCAGTTTGCTAACACAGTTTTCTTGAAATCTGCAATAGGACACTTCTTAATGCAATGAAGCCTACGGTGACAAAGGAAATATCCTCGACTAAAAAGTAGAAAGAAACTTTCTGAGAAACTGCTTTGTGATGTGTGGGTTCAATTCAGTGAGTTACACCTGTATTTCATGGAGCCTTTTGCTAGTCCTGTTTCTTTGGAATCTGAGAACTGATATTTCGGATTGCCTTTCAGAGTACAAGGACAAATGAAGTATCCACAGATAAAAACTTGAAAGAAGCTTTCAGAGAAACTTCTTTGTGATATATGAATTCACCTCACAGAGTTAAAACTTAGTCTTCATAAAGCAGTTTGCTAACAGTGTTCTCGTGAAATCTGCAACGTGATATTTGGGAGCACTTTGAGGCATATAGGTGAAAAAGGAACTATCCTCAGATAATAAGTAGAAAGAAGCATTCTGAACACTTGCTTTCTGATGTGTGAATTCATCACAGAGAGATTCACCTTGTTCTTCCTGTAGCAGTTTGCTAACACTGTGTTCGTGGAATATGTAAAGTGATACTTGGGAGCACATTGAGGCCTATGGTGTAAAAGGAAACATCCACAGATAAAAACTAGAAAGATGCGTTCTGAAAAACTGCATTGTGATGTGTGAATGCAGCTCACAGAGATTCACTTTCTTCTTCATTGAGCAGTTTGCTAACACAGTTTTCCTGAAATCTGCATTAGGACACTTCTTAGTGCAGTGAAGCTTATGGTGACAAAGGAAATATCCTCAGCTGAAAACGAGAAAGAAGCTTTCTGAGAAACTGCTTTGTGATGTGTGAATTCAACACACAGAGATACACTTTCCTCTTAATTGAGCATTTTGCGAACACAGTTCTCTTGAAATCTGCAATAGGACACTTCTTAGCACAATGAAGTCTACGGTGACAAAGGAAATATCCTCAGATAAAAATAGAAAGAAGCTTTCTGGGAAACTGCTATGTGATGTGTGAATTCAACTCACAGAGATACACTCTCCCCTTCTCTGACCAGTTTGCTAACAGTTTTCTTGAAATCTGCAAAAGGACACTTCTTAATCCAATGAAGCCTACGGTGACAAAGGAAATATCCTCAGATAAAAACTAGAAAGAAGCTTTCTGAGAAACTGCTTTGTGATGTGTGGGTTGAACTCAGTGAGTTACACGTTTATTTCTTGGAGCTGTTTGCTAGTCCTGTTTCTTTGGAATCTGAGAACTGATATTTCGGATTGCTTTTCAGAGTATAAGGACAAAGGAAGTATCCACAGATAAAAACGTGAAAGAAGCTTTCTGAGAAACTTCTTAGTGATATATGAATTCACCTCACAGAGTTAAAACTTTGTCTTCATAAAGCAGTTTGCTAACAGTGTTCTCGTGGAATCTGCAACGTGATATTTGGGAGCGCTTTGAGGCCTATGCTGAAAAAGGAACTATCCTCAGATAATAAGTAGAAAGAAGCATTCTGAGCAGGTGCTTTCTAATGTGTGAATTCATCACAGAGAGTTTCACCTTTCAGTTCCTGTAGCAGTTTTCTAACATTGTGTTCGTGGAATCTGTAAAGTGATATTTGGAGCACATTGAAGCCTATGGTGAGAAAGGAAATATCCACAGATAAAAACTGAAAAGAAGAGTTCTGAAAAACTGCATTGTGATGTGTGAATGCAGCTCACAGAGATACACGTTCCCCTTCCTTGAACAGTTTGCTAACACAGTTTTCGTGAAATCTAAAATTGGATACTTTTTAGTGCAGTGAAGCCTACCATGACAAAGGAAATATCCTCAGATAAAAACTAGAAAGGGCCGGGCGTGGTGGCTCAAGCCTGAAATGCCAGCACTTTGGGAGGCCAAGACGGGTGGATCACGAGGTCAGGAGATCGAGACCATCCTGGCCTACACTGTGAAACTCCAGCTCTATTAAAAAATACAAAAAACTAGCCAGGCGAGATGGCCGGTGCCTGTAGTTCCAGCTACTCGGGAGGCTGAGGCAGGAGAATGGCATAAACCCGGGACGCGGAGCTTGCAATGAGCCGAGATCGCGCCACTGCACTTCAGCCTGGATGACAGAGCGAGACTCCGTCCCCCCCCACCAAAAAAAAGAGAAAGAAGCTTTCTGAGAAACTGCTTTATGATGTGTGCATTTAACACACAGAGATAGACATTCCCCTTCATTGAGTAGTTTGCTAACACAGTTTTCTTGAAATCTGCAATAGGACACTTCTTAGTGCAATGAAGCCTATGGTGACAAAGGAAATATTCTCAGATAAAAAGTAGAAAGAAGCTTTCTGAGAAACTGCCATGTGATGTGTGAATTCAACTCACAGAGATACTCTTTCCTCTTCTTTCATCAGTTTGCTAGCACACTTTTCTTGAAACCTACAATCGTATACTTCTTAGTGCAATGAAGCCTACCGTGACAAAGGAAATATCCTGAGATTAAAAAGTAGAAAGAAGCTTTCTGAGAAACTGCTATGTGATGTATGAATTCAACCCACAGAATACACTTTCCTCTTCTTTCATGAGTTTGATAACACATTTTTCTTAAAATCTGCAATAGGACACTTCTTAGTGCAATGAAGCCTACGGTGACAAAGGAAATATCCTCAGATAAAAAGTAGAAAGAAGCTTTCTGAGAAACTGCTATGTGATGGGTGAATTCAACTCACAGAGATACATCTTTCTCTTCTTTGATCAGTCTGCTAACACAGTTATCTTGAAATCTGCAATCGGGTACTTCTTAGTGCAACAAAGCCTACCATGACAAAGGAAATATCCTCAGATAAAAACTAGAAAGAAGGTTTCTGAGAAACTCCTTCCTGATGTGTGGGTTCAACTCAGTGAGCTACACCTGTATTTCAGGGAGCCGTTTGTTAGGCCTGTTTCTGTGGAATCTGAGATCTAATACTTCGGATTGCTTTTGAGAGTATAAGCACAAAGAAGTATCCACAGATAAAATCGTGAAAGAAGCTTTCTGAGAAACTTCTTTGTGATACATGAATTCACCTTACAGAGTTACAACTTAGTCTTCATAAAGCAGTTTGTTAACTGTGTTCTCATGGAATATGCAACGTGATATTTGGGAGCACATTGAGGCCTATGGTGAAAAAGGAAGTACCTCAGATAATAATTAGAAAGAAGCATTCTGAACACTTGCTTTCTGAGGTGTGAATTCATCAGAGAGATTCACTTTTCCCTTCCTGTAGCAGTTTCCTAGCACTGTGTTCGTGGAATCTGTAAAGTGATATTTGTGAGCACATTGAGGCCTATGGTGAAAAAAGAAATATCCACAGATAAAAACTGGAAAGAAGCGTTCTGAGAAACTGCATTGTGATGTGAGAATACAACTCACAGAGATACACTTTCATCTTCATTGAGCAGTTTGCTAACACGGTGTTCTTGAAATCTGCAATAGGACATTTCTTAGCGCAATGAGGCTTATGGTGAAAAAGGAAATATCTTCATCAAAAAATGGGAAAGAAACTTTGTGAGAATCTGCTTTGTGATGTGTGAATTCAACTCATAGAGATTCAATTTCCTCTTTATTAAGCAGTTTGCTTACACAGTTTTCTTGAAATCTGCAATAGGACACTTCTTAGTGCAATGAAGCTTATGGTGACAAAGGAAATATCCTCCGATAAAAAATAGACAGAAGCTTTCTGAGAAACTGCCATGTGATGCATGAATTCCGCTCACAGAGATACTCTTTACTCTTCTTTCATCAGTTTGGTAACACACTATTCTTGAAACCTACAATTGTATACTTCTTAGTGCAATGAAGCCTACCATGACAAAGGAAATATCCTGAGATTAAAAAGTAGAAAGAAGCTTTCTGAGAAACTGCTTTGTGATGTGTAGGTTCAACTTAGTGAGTCACACCTGTATTTCTTGGAGCTGTTTGTTAGCCCTGTTTCTGTGGAATCTGAGAACTGATATTTTGGATTGCTTTTGAGAATATAAGGACAAAGGAATTATGGACAGAAAAAATCATGAAAGATGCTTTCTGAGAAACTTCTTTGTGATATATGAATTCCCCTCACAGAGTTACAACTTAGTCTTGATGAAATAGTTTACTAACACTGTTCTCGTGGAATCTGCAACGTGATATTTGGAAGCACATTGAGGCCTATGGTGAAAAAGGAAGTGTCCTCAGATAATAACTAGAAGGAAGCATTCTGAGAACTTGCTTTCTGATGTGTGAATTCATCACAGAGAGATTCACCTTTTCCTTTCTCTAGCAGTTTGCCAACACTGTGTTCGTGGAATCTGTAAAGTGATATTTGGGAGCACATTGAGGCCTATGGCGAAAAAGTAAATATCCACAGACAAACACTGGAAAGAAGCGTTCTGAGAAACTGCATTGTGATGTGTGAATGCAACTCACAGAGATACACTTTCCTCTTCACTGAGCAGTTTGCTAACACAGTTTTCTTGAAATCTGCAATAGGACACTTCTTAGTGCAATGAAGCCTACGGTGACAAAGGAAATATTTTCAGCTAAAAACGCGAAAGGAACTTTCTGAGAAACTGCTTTGTGATGTGTCAATTCAACTCACAGAGATACACTTTCCTCTTCATTGAGCAGTTTGCTAACATAGTTTCCTTGAAATCTGCTGTTGGGGTCCACGTGTTTCCTAAACAAAGGAACGAACACACAAGACAACACAGGGCAAGACAAACATGGTGGCCACCCCGAATGGCATGCTCTGGTTTGTTTTATACATTCATTTGTGGAAAGTTGCCAAGTCACAAGACACATTGTTGTTTTTCTGACCTTTCCCTGACTTTCTGGATTTTCAAGATGTTTACACATAAACAAGCCCCCAGGGTCTGCCGTTTGCTAGCTCCTTTGTCCTCCCTGCACACAGGGAAGGAACACCCTGCTTCGTTTGCAAGAGCAGGACTTATCATAAATGTCCTAGTTCGCTTGCAAGTGCAGGACTTATCCGTTACGTCTCGTTTGCAAGCACATGGTCCTCTACATTTCCCCTTTCTTTATTTACAAGTTTGAATTTCTTTCAAAACCATCATTACATGTTGGGCTTGCTGAGATTCGGTGTTTGCCCTCTGGCACCATCTACAGCAGACTGTGAAAATGACAAAAGCAAGAACAACAATCAATACATTGCTAGAAACAGAGGTCAGCAAGGTTTTTACAGGGCTCATAGGGTTCAAAGATGTCAAACTTTGTGTGATATCAGTCATCAAATCTGCACCAGTCAGCAATGGTAACTGATTGTGAAATGTTTCAGAAATGTTCTGTGTTAATTCTTGTATTTCTAGGGAAAGATTATTATGACCAATTAAAATTCTCTTTATCTCAGCCCAATTATGTACAATGCTTTTAAAAGGAACAGGAGTAATACAAAATTGGGTAGTATTCCAATCACATTTCAACAAAGCTCAGGTATTCGACACTGTTAGCTGACCTCCCAACCAAGAAACCACTTGCTCCAGATTATCCACTCGTTCAGTCAAATGAGCATCTATGTCTTGTTGCTGCTGCCATAACAAATGTGATTGTTCATGCCATTGTTGCACAAATTCTGCATTTTGTATACTCTGGTGTAGACCTAATGCAGCAACAGTGGTGGTGGAAGCAATTGCTATAACTCCTATCGCCGCGGTCACGATGGTTCCAACCATCCTCCGACTGTGGTGAACAAGATCTTGCATAACCTTGTAAATTTGAGTAACCCCAGCAGATTCACTCCAAGTATGTGTTAAGTTTACAGGTAGCCAGGTTTCTTTTCTGGCTCTTAGCATATATAAATCTGAGTGAGACTCATTCCAATTATTATTCCACCAAGTAGTATTTATACAACTTAAGAATGTACAGTTGTTTGTACAGTTAACTACCCCTGTATTATTATCCCATTTAAAAATTTCTGTTAACAACAAATAAGGCTTTCTTACACATGCAATAACATATCTAGAACTATTTAGATGCAAAGATATATGGAAAGGGTTAGCAATATTAGTAAGATTTAAGGACATGTTTCCCGTGAAAGTGAACATTGTTTTACCAGCAGCTAGCAACTTCCAAATATGACTTTGTATTTGTGAAGTATTAGCCAAATGTGGCATAGGGGGTGATAGACCACCATCACGCCAAATAATAGTTTTGTTGCCACCCGCAGCAAAGCTGTGATTACCTTTATGCCAACGTAGGTTGACATGACTAAATTTAGTTTGAAAATCTCCATGTACACTCTAATCTGTGATAAGGTCATTATGACTTTTTCCTTTTACTTCTAATAATAATTGTGGCCCACTACCTCTACACCGAGTCCACTCTAATTGGGAAACACCTCTGGACACATCGGGGATAGGGCATAAAGATAATGTAGTTGGCAGAGTTTTATTAAGTACTGCAGTATGATTATACTTAAAACTTTGAGCCACAACAATCATAGTAAAGGCAGAGATATGACTATGGTTATAGCAAACAGCCCAAGCCTCATGAGAAAGATGCAGACAATGTGGACTACTCCCAAGACATATAGGTAACCCTTCAACTCCAAATTGATATGAACTATTTACTGTGCCAGTGTCTAATTCAGGATCCTGGTTTAAAAAAGGCGATGGCATCCAAGCAGTATCATTAGTAAATACAGGGACTTCTCTGTCTCCCCAGGCCACACCTTGATATAAGGGTGGAAAAGGAATATAAGCCCAGTATGTAAATTCTCCAGCCATTACCTGACAATTTACTACAGCCAGCATAGGCAGGAATAGAGTCAGTGGGGTTTTGGGCTGCCCAGCTTGTTGAACAACCCCTTCAGTTTCCTGAGTAAGCTTTTTCAGTTGTCCCCATGTCAGGGGTTCCACACGCCGAGTTCCGAAGGTGAATGTTCTCTGAGCATTCAGATTTAGCTCCTGGAATTCCTTCAGGAGCTCTTCGGATTGGCTCCTTTTCACCATGGCACTGTTTCAACTGTCAAGATGGAAACCACTCGTCTCCAGCACCTGTATGGACAAGAGCATAGCCTCGGCCCCATTGTAAAACATTTCCTTTTAAATATTTCCCTCGTAATGAAGGATAATACACCCACAGATTACTGTTTTGTGGCTTTTCTAAAGGCTGTTGAAAATGTTTCACCGCTGCAGACTGCTGTAATTGACGCCAATGGTTGAGAAAATTTAAAGTAAAAAGGGCTTTCAGAATTTGATGTTTTGGGGAATCTCGCCCATCTCCACCTTTTTGTTTTAAAAGTTGTAATTTTAGGCTAGCATTGGCTCTTTTAATAATTGCTTGACCTTGACTGTTAAATGGAATACCAGTGGAATGATAAATATGGTATAAAGAGACGAAGGCAGCCAATTTGCGAGAGCAGTAAGTACAGGCATTATCAGTTTTTAATTTAGCAGGGACTCCCATAACTGCAAAGCAAGTAAGTAAATGAGTAATAAAAGAGTTAGCCTTTTCAGAGGGTAATGGCATAGCCCACTGGAAATGTGACCACGTATCAATAGTATGATGAACATATTTTAAACGACCAAAGGAAGGAACATAAGTTACATCCATCTGCGAAATGTGATTTTGTTGAATCCTAAACTATTAGTATGATGCAGTTGGTGCTCATCCTGAGCCCGTTAGAAGTAAGATTTACAAATAATAAATAAAATAATTTTTGTAAAGGAGTTTGAGGAAATAGTGGTAAAGAAGTCTGAGAAATATATTTAGTTACATATACAGCATATTGGGAATCAGTAACTATATTACAAGGGGTTTGAGGCCAGTCTTGTAGAACCATAAGAATGGCGAAAAGTTCTCTTTGTTGTACTGATTCAAATGGATAGTGAGAAATTTTTGAATTGTCTGAAGTCCACTATCCAGCCTTTCCATTGCTTGAAGCATCAGTAAAAAAGATGGGACCTTTAACTGGAGTGTAAGAGATAGGATTATATGGCAGTAAAGAAGATTGTTGCAGAAAAGAACATAATTTATTACTAGGATAATGCTGAGAAAAAGAACCAGTATACTCAGCGCAAGCCACTTGCCAACCTTCATGAGTTTTCAATAGAGGTGAATTTTTTTTAATGGCTTTATTAGCCAAAAACAGCCACTCTAGAATATTATTATCTTGGTGTAAAATGGCCGTTGGCGAATGGGGAGTATGAAAAAGACACAATGAAAGTGGAAGATTGGGTGCAATATAATCAAGGTGAGCTTTACTAATTCTATTTTCTACAAATGACATTTTTTTTTTTTTTTTTTTTTTTTGCTACAGGGGATAATTGATGAGAACTATTTAAATCTGAATCTCTTTTTAAGGTAGCAAATAGATGTCACAATTTGTAAGTAGGGATGCCTAAGATGGGGCAAAGCCAATTTGTGTCTCCTAGCAATTTTTGAAAATCATTAAGAGTCAAAAGTTGATCTCTTCGAATTTGAATCTTTTGAGGTCTAATATGTTTTTTTTTGCTAAAAGGTATCCCAAATATTGAATAGGAAAATGAGTCTGTATTTTCTCAGAAGAAATATGTAAATTATATTGAGTTAATTGTTGTTATAAGACCTGAAAAACTTGACCTTGTAGGACTTCGTCAGGAGTTGCTAATAGAATATCATCCATATAATTGGTATATTAACACAGTAGGGAATTGACATCTAACAGGATTTAAAGCTCTATGAACAAACTCTTGACATAAGGTAGGACTATTAAGCATACCTTGAGGAAGAACTTTCCATTGATATCTTTGAGTAGGCTCTCTATTATTATATTCGGGAACAGTAAAGGCAAATTTTTCACAATCTTGGGGTTGTAATGGGATAGTAAAAAAACAATCTTTAAGATCTATAACCATTAATTTCTAATTCTGTGGGATAAGAGTTGGATTAGGAAGCCCAGGTTGTAAAGTCCTCATAGGTTGAATGCAAGCATTTATAGCTCTAAGATTAGTTAATAAGTGACATTTTCCCTTTTTTTTTTTTTTTTTTTTTTTTTTTTTGAAGAGACAAACACAGGGGAATTCCATGCAGAAGTACTTGGTTCAATATGCCCCTCGACCAATTGTTCCTTAACTAAATTCTTTAAAGCCTTAAGTTTTTCTTTAGATAATCGCCCCTGTTCCACGCAAACAGGAGTTGTAGTTTTCCACTTCAATTGTAAAGTTTGAGGCTTGTGGACAGTGGCTAAGAGTTTAAAGGATTGTAGCCCATTTTGAACATCATATTTTTGGCAGCTGAAGAAATATGAGGAATGCTTAAAAAGGCACCAAATTATTGTAAAAGATCATGGCCCCAAAAGTTAATATTAATGAGAACAATATAAAAGAACACTTTTCCTTGTTGTCCTTCATGTTCTACACAGCTCAGGGGCTCGACACTTTGGTAGACTATAGAAACAGTACCTAGGCCAGATAGAATAACCAATACTAGTTTCTTTTCCCAATGATGAAGCCATTGAGTCAAACATATAATAGATACATCCGCTCCTGTGTCGACTAATCCCTCAAAAAGTATCCTATTAATTTGCAATGAACATAAAGGTTTTTGATCAGAAACTAAAGTTTCCCAGTAAACAGTTTTCCCAGTACTAATGAAACCTCCTTGACAAGACACATCTCTAGATAGGAAAGGAAAAAAGGCAATAAAAGCAATTGTGCAATACGTTCCCCTGCCTCTGGGCGCGTAACTTGTGAGACTTGTACCATAATAAGGATTTCATCAGTAAAATCAGGATCAATAATTCCTGGGACCACCATTAACCCCCGCATAGCGCTGCTGCTTTGACCTAGTAAAAGTCCTACATGTCCCTTTGGCAAAGGACCACACACTCCAGTAGCCGACTTATGGAGGAGATAAAGTATAAGGCTGGACAATAGCCAGGTCAGCAGCAGCACTCTGCTTAGTGGCAGCATAAAGCTGAGAAACTGGGGTAGGGTAAGATTTCTTTAAGGAGGACTCGAGGTCATTCCTTGATGTTGTAAGCCACTGCTCACTGGGTACTGGGGTAGGCCTGCATTGTAGTTGTTGGGCCCCCAAGCCTGCAGGCCCCAGCTCCCATTTCCCGAGAGGGGTGACAATACATGCCCACTTTTATCAGTTTTTGAATGGCATTCATTTGTCCAATGTCGACCCTTGCCACATCATTTACACATATCAGATGGTAACCTTTTTTCTTTTAGAGCAAAAGAGCCTAATTTTTTCTGGCATTCCTTTTTAAAATGACCGGGTTTTCCACATTGATAGCATATACCTTGTTTAGAATTGCCTTTTAAAGCCTTTGAAAGTGCCCCAGCAAACAATTGAGCATTGTAAATAGCTCCTCCAACACCTGCACAAGCCCGAATGTATTCATCTAAATCAGCTCCACTAGCTTTTAGAGGACGCAGCAATTTTTGGCACTTAGGATTAGCACTCTCAAAAGCCAGAGTATCCAAAAGAATTTTAGCAGCAGGGTCTGAACCTACGGTCTTTAATACAGCATCTTGAAGACGGGCTACAAAATCTGGATACAGCTCAGTGGCTCGTTGTAGGATCTTTACAAAAGATAAAGAAGTTTTACCTGCTATTTCAACCTTAGCCCACGCTTTTATAAACAAGGCTTTAATCTGAGTGAGAGCAATATCATCTAGGCCTGCCTGAGCATTAAGAGTGGCGTATGGTCCTGAACCTGTAAGCTGCTCTTCAGTAGGTCCTGGGGGATTTCGGGTAGCACTTTTTCTAGCTTGTACTCTCGCTTCCTCCCACCACCAACTTTTTAATTGAAGCCATTGCGAATGATCAAGGACAGCCTGCCCCAACGTTTCCCAGTCAATAGAAAGCATCATATGTTCTGAAGAGAAGGAATCAAGAAGGGCAAGAACAAATGGTGACTGAGGTCCATAATTAGAAATTGCAACTTTCATTTCTTTCAAAAATTTAAATTGCAGGGCTGTAAAAGTCACATTCTGGCCACCATTTGAGAATTGAGCATTGGGGCCGAAAGCAGCCCGTGTTATTGGGAATAAATTTAATTCCTCGAAATCATCCCTTTCCTTCAATTACTTCTTTTCTCCTACAGGAGGAAAAGGCACAGAGAAAACCTGACCTGACATAGGCAAAGAGGTTGGAGGTGGAGGCAAAGGGAAATCTTTTTCAAGGTAACAGGAAGGCTCGTGGTGGAGATAGGAGAAACAGGAGCAGCAGCACCTTGCAATTTTAACAACTGTTGTAACATCTCTAAAATATGCCTAAATCAGAATTTCCTTAGGATGAAGGAGGCATTAGCTCTTCTTCCAATTCCTTGTCCTCAGCAACTGGGGTGTAAATATGTTTCTCTCTGGGATCATTCCTCTCTAGGATAATTCCTCTCTAAAGCTTCAGATGCCTCACCTCCTGTGGCAGTATCGCTACGCTCTGAGTCAGTTTCAAATAACTCTAATGCCTGAGTAATGGAACTACACAAAGTCCACAAAGTCAGAGGCATCATTTGCCCTCGCTGATATGCTCAACACAGGACTTTAACCACTTGTAACCATTCATTTCAATTTAATTGCCCTTTGGTTTGATATTGAAACCAATAACAATGTTGTTCAACAGGGGCAAACAATCGCTTCAAAGTCTTATGTTCCTTAACTAACTTCTACTCCTATAGACATCAACAGTCCCTGGAGTAACCACAAATATTCAGAGGCCAGAGAGGTGGAATTCCCCATAATTTTCCCATTGGTCTCCCTTCTTATTTATTTACCTGCCCGCAGTCTCCCCGTGCCTGCCCGGGGTGTTCCCCCTTCGGTTCCTTGCTTTCATGGAGCCACAGACCCTGCTTGCTGCACCAGATGTTGGGGTCTGCGTGTTTCCTAAACAAAGGAATGAACACACAAGACAACACAAGACAAGACAAACACGGTGGCTGCCCTGAATGGCGCGATCTGCTTTATTTTATACAGTCATTTGTGGAACGTTGCGAAGTCACAAGACACATTGTTGTTTTTCTGACCTTTCCCTGACTTTCTGGATTTTCAAGATGTTTACACATAAACAAGCCACCAGGGTCTGCCATTTGCAGCTGGCTCCTTTGTCCTCCCTGCAAACAGGGAAGGAACACCCTGCTTCATTTGCAAGAGCAGGACTTATCGGGAACACCTTGCTACGTTTGCAAGAGCAGGACTTATCGGGAACATCTCGTTTGCTAGGACGTAGTCCTTTACGTCTGCAATAGGACACTTCTTAGTGCAAGGAAGCTTACGGTGACAAAGGAAATTACCTCAGATGAAATGTTGAAAGAAGCTTTCTGATAAACTGCTTTGTGATGTGTGAAATCAACTCACAGATATACACTTTCCTCTTCATTGATCAGTTTGCTAACACAGTTTTCCTGAAATCTGCAGCTGGATACTTCTTAGCACAATGAAGCTTACTGTGACAAAAAAAAAAAAAAAAAAAATCCTCAGATAAAAACTAGAAAGAAGCTTTCTGAGAAACTGCTTTGTGATGTGTGAAATCAACTCACAGGGATACACTTTCCTCTTCATTGAGCAGTTTGATAACACAGTTTTTTTGAAATCTGCATTCGGATACTTCTTAGAGCAATGAAGCTTATGGTGACAAAGGAAATATCCTCAGATATAAATTAGAAATAACTTTCTGAGATTCTGCTTCATGATGTGTGAGTTCAACTCACTGAGTTACACCTGTATTTCGTGGAGCCTTTTGCTATCCCTGTTTTGTGGAATCTGAAAACTGATATTTCAGATTGCTTTGAAGGGTATAAGGACAAAGGATGTATCCTCTGATAAAAACATGAAAGAAACATTCTGAGAAACTTCTTTGTGTTATATGAATTCATCTCACAGATTTACAACTTAGTCTTCATTCAGCAGTTGGCTAACACTGTTCTCGTGGAATCTGCAAAGTGATATTTGGTAGCACATTGAGGCCTATGGTAAAAAGGAAATGTCCTCAGATAATAACTTAATAGAAGGTTTTTGAGAACTTGCTTAGTGATGTGTGAATTCATCACATAGAGATTCACCTTTGCCTTCTTGTAGGAGCTTGCTAACACTGTTTTCGTGGAATCTGTAAAGTGATGTTTGGGAGCGCAATGAGGCCTATTGTGAAAAAGGAAATATCCACAGATAAAAACTGGAAAGAAGCGTTCTGAGAAACTGCATGTTGATGTGTGAATGCAACTCACAGAGGTACACTTTCCTCTTCATTGAGCAGTTTGCTAACACAGTTTTCTTGAAACTGGATACTTCTTAGTGCAATGAAGATTACGGTGACAAAGGAAATATCCTCTGATAAAAACCAGAAAGAAGCTTTCTGAGAAATTGCTTTGTGATGTGTGAATTCAACTCAGTTAGTTAGAGATGTAATTCATGGAGCGGATTGCTAGCCCTGTTTTGGTGGAATCTGAGAACTGATATTTCTAAATGCTTTTGAGAGTATAAGGATGAAGGAAGTATCCTCAGATAAAAAGGTGAATGAAGCATTCTGAGAAACTTCTTTGTAATATATGAATTCATCTCACAGAGTTACAATTTAGTCTTCATGAAGCAGTTTGCTAACACTGTTCTTGTGCAATCTGCAAAGTGATATTTGAGAGCGCATTGAGGCCTATGGAGAAAAAGGAAGTATCCTCAGATAATAACTAGAAAGAAGCGTTCTGAGATCTTGATTTCTGATGTGTGAATTTATCACAGAGAGATTCACCATTCCCTTCTTGTAGCAGTTTACTAACACTGTATTCGTGGAATTTGTAGAGTGATATTTGGGAGCACATTGAGGCCTATGGTGAAAAAGAAAATATCCACAGAAAGTAATTGGAAAGAAGCGTTCTGTGAAACTGCATTGTAATGTGTGAATGCAACTCACAGAGATACACTTTCCTCTTCATTGATCAGTTTGCTGACACAGTTTTCTTGAAATCTGCATTCGGATACTTCTTAGAGCAATGAAGCTTATGGTGACAAAGGAAATATCCTCAGATATAAACTAGAAATAACTTTCTGTGATTTTACTTTGTGATGTGTGAATTCAACTCACTGAGTTACACCTGTATTTCGTGGAGCCATTTGCTATCCCTGTTTTGTGGAATCTGAAAACTGATATTTCAGATCACTTTGAAGAGTATAAGGACAAAGGATGTGTCCTCTGATAAAAACGTGAAAGAAACATTCTGAGAAACTTCTTTGTGTTATATGAATTCATCTCACAGAGTTACAACTTAGTCTTCATGAAGCAGTTTGCTAACACTCTTCTCGTGCAATCTGCAAAGTGATATTTGGGAGTGCATTGAGGCTTATGGTGAAAAAGGAAGTATCCTCAGATAATAACTTAGTAGAAGGTTTCTGAGAACTTGCTTAGTGATGCGTGAATTCATCACACAGAGATTCACGTTTCCCTTCTTGTAGCAGTTTGCTAACACTGTTTTCGTAGAATCTGTAAAATGATGTTTGGGAGCGCATTGAGCCCTATGGTGAAAAAGGAAATATCCACAGAAAGAAACCGGAAAGAAGGGTTCTGAGAAGCTGCATGGTGATGTGTGAATTCAACTCACAGAGATACAATTTCCTCTTCATTGAGCAGTTTGCTAACACAGTTTTCTTGATATCTGCAATAGGACACTTCTTAGCGAAATGATGCTTTTGGTGACAAAAAAATATCCTCAGATATAAACTAGAAAGAAGCCTTCTAGGAAACTGCTTTGTGATATTTGAAATCAACTCACAGATATACACTTTCCTCCTCATTGATCAGTTTGCTAACACACTTTTCTTGAAATCTGATATCGGATACTTGTTAGCGCAATGAAGCTTACAGTGATAAAGGAAATATCCTCAGATAGAAACTAGAAAGAATTTTTCTGAGAAACTGCTTTGTGATGTGTGAATTCAACTCACAGAGATACACTTTCCTCTTCATTGATCAGTTTGCTAACACAGTGTTCTCTTTTTTTTTTTTTTTTTTTTTTTTTTTTTTTTTTTTTTTGAGATGGAGTCTGGCTCTGTCACCCAGGCTGGAGTGCGGTGGCCGGATCTCAGCTCACTGCAACCTCCGCCTCCCAGGTTCACGCCATTCTCCTGCCTCCGCCTCCCAAGTAGCTGGGACTACAGGTGCCCGCCTCATCGCCCGGCTAGTTTTTTGTATTCTTTATTAGAGACGGGGTTTCACCGCATTAGCCAGGATGGTCTCGATCTCCTGACCTTGTGATCCGCCCGTCTCGGCCTCTCAAAGTGCTGGGATTACAGGCTTGAGCCACCGCTCCCGGCCGTAACACAGTGTTCTTGAAACTGGATTCTTCTTAGCGCAATGAAGTTTATGGTGACAAAGGAAATATCCTCAAATAAAAACTAGAAAGAAGCTTTCTGAGAAACTGCTTTGTTATGTGTGGATTCAACTCAGTGAGTTAGAGATGTATTTCGTAGAGCCATTTGCTAGTCCTGTTTTTGTGGATTCTGAGAACTGATATTTCGGATGATTTTGAAGAGTATAAGTACAAAAGAAGTTTCCTCAGATTGAAAGCTTAAGGAAGCTTTCTGAGAAACTTCTTTGTGTTGTATGAATTCATCTCAAAGAGTTACAACTCAGTCTTCACAAAGCAGTTCAAGAACCTTTCTGAGAAACTCCTTTGTGGTATATGAATTCATCTCACGGAGTTACAACTTAGTCTTCATAAAGCAGTTTGCTAACACTGTTCTCATGGAATCTGCAACGTGATGTTTGGGAGCGCCTTGAGGCCTATGGTGGAAAAGCAAGTATCCTCAGATAATAACTAAAAACAAGTTTTCTGAGAACTTGCTTTCTGATGTGTGAATTAATCACACAGAGATTCACCTTTCCCTTCTTATAGCAGTTTCCTAACACTGTTTTTGTGGAATCTGTAAAGAGATATTTGAAGCGCATTGAGGCCTATGGTGAAAAAGGAAATATCCACAGAAGAAAATTGGAAAGAAACGTTCTGAAAAACTGTATTGTGATGTGTGAATGCAGCTCACAGTGATACCCTTTCCTCTTCATTGATCAGTTTGCTAACACGGTTTTCTTGAAATCTGCAATTCTATACTTCTTAGCACAATGAAGTTTACAGTGACAAAGGAAATCTCCTCGGATAAAAACTAGAAAGTAGCTTTCTGAGAAACTGCTTTGTGATTTGTGAATTTAACTCAGTGTGTTACACCTGTATTTCCTGGATCCCTTTTCTAGCCCTGTTTTTGTGAAATCTGAGAACTGATATTTCAGATCACTTTGAAGAATATAAGGACAAAGGATATATCCTCAGATAAAAACGTGAAAGAAACATTCTGAGAAACTTCTTTGTGGTATATGAATTCCTCTCACAGAGTTACAACTTAGTCTTCACGAAGCAGTTTGTTAACACTGTTCTTGTGGAATCTGCCAAGTGATATTTGGGAGCTCCTAGAGGCCTATGGTGAAAAATGAAATATCCTCAGATAATAACTAAATAGAAGGTTTCTGAGAACTTACTTAGAGATGTGTAAATTCATTACACAGAGATTAACCTTTACCTTCTTGTAACAGATTGCTAACACTGTTTTCGTGGAATCTGTAAAGTGATGTTTGGGACCGCATTGAGACTTATGGTGAAAAAGGAAATATCCACAGAAAAAAACTGGAAAGAAACGTTCTGAGAAACTGCATTGTCATGTGTGAAAGCAACTCACAAAGATACACTTCCTTCTTCATACAGCAGTTTGCTAACACAGTTTTCTTGAAATCTGCAATCAGATACTTCTTAGTGCAATGAAGCCTACCGTGACAAAGGAAATATCCTCAGATAAAAACTAGAAAGAAGCTTTTCAGGAAACTGCTTTGTGATGTGTGAAATCAACTCTCAGAGATACACTTTCCTCTTCATTTTTCAGTTTGCTAACACAGTTTTCCTGAAATCTGATATCGGATACTTCTTAGAGCAATGAAGCTTATGGTGACAAAGGAAATATCCTCAGATAAAAACAAGAAAGCATCTTTCTGAGAAACTGTTTGTGATGTGTGAATACAACTCACAGAGATATACTTTCCTCTTCATTGAGCAGATTGCTAACACGGTTTTCTTGAAATCTTCAATGGGACATTTCTTAGTGCAATGAAGCTTATGGTGACAAAGGAAATATCCCCAGATAAAAACAAGAAAGAAGCTTTCTGAGAAACTGCTTTGTGAAGTGTGAAATGAACTCTCAGAGATACGCTTTCCTCTTCATTGATCAGTTTGATAACACTGTTTTCCTGAAATGTGCAACTGGATACTTCTTAGTGCAATGAAGCTTAAGTGACAAAGGAAATATCCTCAGATAAAAACTAGAAAGAAACTTTCTGAGAAACTGCTTTGTGATGTGTGAATTCAACTCAGTGAGTTACAAATGTATTTCCTGGAATCATTTGGTAGCCATCTTTTGGTGGAACATGAGAACTGATATTTCCAATTGTTTATGAGAGTATAAAGACAAAGGAAGTACCCACAGATAGAAACGTGAAAGAAGCTTTCTGAGAAACTTCTTTGTGATACATGAATTCACCTCACAGAGTTACAACTTAGTCTTCATATAGCACTTTGCTAACACTGTTCTCGTGGAATCTGCAAAGTGATATTTGGGAGTGCATTGAGGCCTATGAAGAAAAAGGAAGTATCCTCAGATAATAACAAATAAGAAGCCTTCTGAGAACGTGCCTTCTGATGTGTGGATTCATCACAGAGATATTCACATTCCCCTTCTTGTAGCAGTCTGCTAATACTCTTTTCTTGGAATCTCTAAAGTGATATTTGGGAGCACATTGAGGCCTATGGTTAAAAAGAAAATATCCACAGATAAAAACTGGAAAGAAGCGTTCTAGAAACTGCATTGTTATGTGTGAATGCAACTGACAGAGATACACTTTCCTCTTCATTGAGCAGTTTGCTAACACAATTATCTTGAAATCTGCAATCAGATACTTCTTAGTGCAATGAAGCCTACCGTGACAAAGGAAATATCCTCAGATAAAAACTAGAAAGAAGCTTTCTAAGAAACTACTTTGTGATGTGTGAGTTCAACTCACTGAGTTACACCTGTTTCGTGGAGTCGTTCACACCTGTTTTTGTGGAACTATCCACGAAATAGAAGAATATAAGGACCAAGGAACTATCCACGAAACGACTCAAGGAACTATCCTGAGATAAAAATGTGAAAGAAGCTTTCTGAGAAACTTCTTTGTGATATATAAATTCATCTCACACGGTTACAACTTAGCCTTCACGAGGCAGTTTGCTAACACTGTTCTCGTGGAATCTGCAAAGTGACATTTTTTAGTGCAGTGAAGCATATGGTGAAAAAGAAAGAATCCACATAAAAACTGGAAAGAAACGTTCTGAGAAACTGCATTATGGTGTGTGAATGCAACTCACAGATATACACTTTCCTCTTCATTGATCAGTTCCTCTTCACTGATCAGCAAACCTGATCAGTTTGCTAACCAGTTTGAAATCTGCAACCGGATACTTCTTAGCGCAATGAAGATTACGGTGACAAACGAAATATCCTCAGAAAAAAACGAGAAAGAACCTTTCTGAGAAACTCCTTTATGATGTGTGAAATTAATTCACTGAGTTACACGTGTTTCGTGGAGCCGTTTGCTACCCCTGTTTTTGTGGAATCTGAGAACTGATATTTCGGATCGCTTTGAAGAATATAAGGACCAATAAAGTATCCTCAGATAAAAATGTGAAAGAAGCTTTCCGAGAAACTTCTTTGTGATATATGAATTCATCTCACACGGTTACAACTTAGTCTTCATGAAGCAGTTTGCTATCACTGTTCTCGTGGAATCTGCAAAGTGATATTTGGGAGTGCATTGAGGCCTATGGTGAAAAAGGCATTATCCTCAGATAATAACAAAAAGAAGCTTTCTGAAAACTTGCTTTCTGATGTGTGAATTCTTCACACAGAGATTTACCTTTCCCTTGCTCTAGCAGTTTGCTAACACTGTTTTCATGGAATCTATAAGGTGATATTTGGGAGCGCATTGATCTAGGTGAAAAAGGAAATATCCAAAGATCAAAACTGGAAAGAAGCGTTCTGAGAAACTGCATTGTGATTTGTGAATACAACTCACAGAGATACGCTTTCCTCTTTATTGAGCAGTTTGCTCAAACAGTTTTCTTGAAATCTGCAATCGGATACTTCTTAGCACAATGAAGATTATGATGACAAAGGAATTATCCTCAGCTAAAAACTAGGAAGAAGCTTTCTGAGAAACTGCTTTGTGATGTGTGAATTTAACTCACTGAGTTACACCTGTATTTCGTATAGCGGTTTGCTAGCCCTCTTTTTGTGGAATCTGAGATCTGATATATTGGATCCCTTTATAGAGTATACGGGCAAAGGGATTATCCTCAGATCGAAACGAGAAAGAAGCTTTCTGATAAACTTTGTTGTGATGTGTGTACTCATCTCACAGAGTTACACCTTTCTCTTCATGAAGTCACTTGCTAACACTGTTCTTGTGTAATCTGCAAAGTGATATTGGGAGCACATTGAGGGCTATGGTGAAAAAAGAAGTAAACTCAGATAAAAACTGGAAAGAAGCGTTCTGAGAAACTGCATTCACTCGTGTAAATACAATTCACAGAGTTACGCTTTTCTTTCCATGGATCAGTATGCTAGCACTGTTTTCTTGAAATCTGCATTGGGATACTTCCTGGTACAATGAAGCTTACAGTGACAAAGGAAATATCCTCAGATAAAAACTGGAAAGACACTTTCTGAGAAACTTTTTTTGTGATGTGTGAATGCAACTCATTGAGTTACACCTGTATTTGGTGGAGCCGTTTGCTAGCCCTGTTTTTGTGGAATCTGAGAACTGACGTTTCAGATCGCTTTGAAGAGGAAAAGGACAAACGAGGTATCCTCCGATAAAAACGTGAAAGAAGCCTTCTGAGAAACCTCTTTGTGATATATGAATTTACTTCACAGAGTTACAACGTAGCCTTCATGAAGCAGTTTGCTAACACTGTTCTCGGGAATCAGCAAAGTGATATTTTTTAGCACATGAAGGCCTATGGTGAAAAAGGAAGTATCCTCATATAATAACTAAAAAGAAGCTTTCTGAGAACTTGCTTTGTGATGTGTGTATCATCACACAGAGATTAGCCTTTCCCTTCTGGTAGCAGTTTGCTAACACTGTTTTCGTGGAATCTGTGAAGTGGTATTTTGGAGTGCATTAAGGCCTATGGTGAAAAAGGAAATATCCACGGATAAATATTGGAAAAATGTGTTCTCAGAAACTGCATTGTGATGTGTGAATGCAACTCACAGAGGTACACTTTCCTCTTCATTGAGCAGTTTGCTAACATAGTTTTCTTGAAATCTGCGATCGGATACTTCTTAGAGCAATGAAGCTTATGGTGATAAAAGAAACATCCTCAGATAAAAACTAGAAAGACGTTTTCTGAGAAACTGCTTTGTGATGTGTGAATTCAGCTCACTGAGTTACACCTGTATTTTGTGCAGCCGTTTGCTAGCCCTGTTTTTTTTTTTTTTTTTTTTTTGCTATTTTTTTTTTTACTATACTTTAAGTTCTAGGGTACATGTGCATAACGTGCAGGTTTGTGACATATGTATACTTATGCCATGTTGGTGTGCTGCACCCATCAACTCGTCAGAACCCATCAATTCTTCATTTATATCATGTATAACTCCCCAATGCAATCCCTCCCTCCTCCCTCCTCCCCATGATAGGCCCCAGTGTGTGATGTTCCCCTTCCCGAGTCCAAGTGATCTCATTGTTCAGTTCCCACCTATGAGTGAGAACATGCGGTGTTTGGTTTTCTGTTCTTGTGATAGTTTGCTAAGAAGGATGGTTTCCAGCTGCATCCATGTCCCTACAAAGGACGCATACTCATCCTTTTTTTATGACTGCATAGTATTCCATGGTGTATATGTGCCACATTTTCTCAATCCAGTTTGTCACAGATGGACATTTGGGTTGATTCCAAGTCTTTGCTATTGTGAATAGTGCCACAATAAACATACGTGTGCATGTGTCTTTGTAGTAGAATAATTTATAATCCTTTGGGTATATACCCAGTAGTGGGATGGCTGGGTCATATGGTACATCTAGTTCTAGATCCTTGAGGAATTGCCATACTGTTTTCCATAATGGTTGAACTAGTTTACAATCCCACCAACAGTGTAAAAGTGTTCCTATTTCTCCACATCCTCTCCAACACCTGTTGTTTCCTGACTTCTTAATGATTGCCATTCTAACTGGTGTGAGATGGTATCTCATTGTGGTTTTGATTTGCATTTCTCTGATGGCGAGTGATGATGAGCATTTCTTCATGTGTCTGTTGGCTGTATGAATGTCTTCTTTTGAGAAATGTCTGTTCATATCCTTTGCCCACTTTTTGATGGGGTTGTTTGTTTATTTCAGGTATATTTGTTTGAGTTCTTTGTAGATTCTGGATATTAGCCCTTTGTCAGATAAGTAGGTTGCAAAAATTTTCTCCCATTCTGTAGGTTGCCTGTTCACTCTGATGGTAGTTTCTCTTGCTGTGCAAAAGCTTTTTAGTTGAATTAGATCCCATTTGTCAATTTTGGCTTTTGCTGCCGTTGCTTTTGGTGTTTTAGACATGAAGTCCTTGCCCATGCCTATGTCCTGAATGGTACTACCTAGATTTTCTTCTAGGGTTTTTATGGTATTAGGTCTAACATTTAAGTCTCTAATCCATCTTGAATTAATCTTCGTATAAGGGGTAAGGAAAGGATCCAGTTTCAGCTTTCTACTTATGGCTAGCCAATTTTCCCAGCACCATTTATTAAATAGGGAATCCTTTCCCCATTTCTTGTTTCTCTCAGGTTTGTCAAAGATCAGATGGCTGTAGATGTGTGGTATTATTTCTGAGGACTCTGTTCTGTTCCATTGGTCTATAGCTCTGTTTTGGTACCAGTACCATGCTGTTTTGGTTACTGTAGCCTTGTAGTATAGTTTGAAGTCAGGTAGCGTGATGCCTCCAGCTTTGTCCTTTTGACTTAGGATTGTCTTGGCAATGCGGGCTCTTTTTTGGTTCCATATGAACTTTAAAGCAGGTTTTTCCAATTCTGTGAAGAAACTCATGGGTAGCTTGATGGGGATTGCATTGAATCTATAAATAACCTTGGGCAGTATGGCCATTTTCACGATATTGATTCTTCCTATCCATGAGCATGGTATGTTCTTCCATTTATTAGTGTCCTCTTTGATTTCACTGAGCAGTGTTTTGTAGTTCTCCTTGAAGAGGTCCTTTACATCCCTTGTAAGCTGGATTCCTAGGTATTTTATTCTCTTTGAAGCAATTTTGAATGGAAGTTCATTCCTGATTTGGCTCTCTGCTTGTCTGTTACTGGTGTATAAGAATGCTTGTGATTTCTGCACATTAATTTTGTATGCTGAGACTTTGCTGAAGTTGCTTATCAGCTTAAGGAGATTTTGGGCTGAGACGATGGGGTTTTCTAAATATACAATCATGTCATCTGCAAACAGGGACAATTTGACTTCTTCTTTTCCTAACTGGATACCCTTGATTTCTTTCTGTTGCCTGATAGCCCTAGCCAGAACTTCCAACACTATGTTGAATAGGAGTGGTGAGAGAGGGCATCCCTGTCTTGTGCCAGTTTTCAAAGGGAATTTTTCCAGTTTTTGCCCATTCAGTATGATATTAGCTGTGGGTTTGTCATAAATAGCTCTTATTATTTTGAGGTACGTTCCATCAATACCGAATTTATTGAGCGTGTTTAGCATGAAGGGCTGTTGAATTTTGTCAAAAGTCTTTTCTGCATCTATTGAGATAATCATGTGGTTCTTGTCTTTGGTTCTGTTTATATGCTGGATTACGTTTATTGATTTGCGAATGTTGAACCAGCCTTGCATCCCAGGGATGAAGCCCACTTAATCATGGTGGATAAGCTTTTTGGTGTGCTGCTGAATCCGGTTTGCCAGTATTTTATTGAGAATTTTTGCATCGATGTTCATCAGGGATATTGGTCTAAAATTCTCTTTTTTTGTTGTGTCTCTGCCAGGCTTTGGTATCAGGATGATGTTGGCCTCATAAAATGAGTTAGGGAGGATTCCCTCTTTTTCTATTGATTGGAATAGTTTCAGAAGGAATGGTACCAGCTCCTCCTTGTACCTCTGGTAGAATTCAGCTGTGAATCCATCTGGTCCTGGACTTTTTTTGGTGGGTAGGCTATTAATTGTTGCCTCAATTTCAGAGCCTGCTATTGGTCTATTCAGGGATTCAACTTCTTCCTGGTTTAGTCTTGGGAGAGTGTAAGTGTCCAGGAAATTATCCATTTCTTCTAGATTTTCTAGTTGATTTGCGTAGAGGCGTTTATACTATTCTCTGATGGTTGTTTGTATTTCTGTGGGGTCAGTGGTGATATCCCCTTTATCATTTTTTATTGCGTCTATTTGATTCCTCTCTCTTTTCTTCTTTATTAGTCTTGCTAGTGGTCTGTCAATTTTGTTGATCTTTTCAAAAAACCAACTACTGGATTCATTGATTTTTTTGGAGGGTTTTTGTGTCTCTATCTCCTTCAGTTCTGCTCTGATCTTAGTTATTTCTTGCCTTCTGCTAGCTTTTGAATGTGTTTGCTCTTGCCTCTCTAGTTCTTTTAATTGTGATGTTAGAGTGTCAATTTTAGATCTCTCCTGCTTTCCCTTGTGGACATTTAGTGCTATAAATTTCCCTCTACACACTGCTTTAAATGTGTCCCAGAGATTCTGGTATGTTGTGTCTTTGTTTTCACTGGTTTCAAAGAACATCTTTATCTCTGCCTTCATTTCATTATGTACCCAGTAGTCATTCAGGAGCAGGTTGTTCAGTTTCCATGTAGTTGAGCGGTTTTGATTGAGTTTCTTAGTCCTGAGTTCTAGTTTGATTGCACTGTGGTCTGAGAGACAGTTTGTTATAATTTCTGTTCTTTTACATTTGCTGAGGAGTGCTTTACTTCCAATTATGTGGTCAGTTTTAGACTAAGTGCGATGTGGTGCTGAGAAGAATGTATATTCTGTTGATTTGGGGTGGAAAGTTCTATAGGTGTCTATTAAGTCTGCTTGGTGCAGAGATGAGTTCAATTCCTGGATATCCTTGTTAACTTTCTGTCTCGTTGATCTGTCTAATGTTGACAGTGGAGTGTTGAAGTCTCCCATTATTATTGTATGGGAGTCTAAGTCTCTTTGTAAGTCTCTAAGGACTTGCTTTATGAATCTGGGTGCTCCTGTATTGGGTGCATATATATTTAGGAAAGTTAGCTCTTCCTGTTGAATTGATCCCTTTACCATTATGTAATGGCCTTCCTTGTCTCTTTTGATCTTTGAGGTTTTAAAGTCTCTTTTATCAGAGACTAGGATTGCAACCCCTGCTTTTTTTTGTTCTCCATTTGCTTGGTAGATCTTCCTCCATCCCTTTATTTTGAGCCTATGTATGTCTCTGCATGTGAGATGGGTCTCCTGAATACAGCAGACTGATGGGTCTTGACTCTTTATCCAGTTTGCCAGTCTGTGTCTTTTAATTCGAGCATTTAGTCCATTTACATTTAAGGTTAATATTGTTATGTGTGAACTTGATCCTGTCATTATGATATTAACTGGTTATTTTCCTCGTTAGTTGATGCAGTTTTTTCCTAGCCTCGATGGTCTTTACATTTTGGCATGTTTCTGCAATGGCTGGTACTGGTTGTTCCTTTCCATGTTTAGGGCTTCCTTCAGGGTCTCTTGTAAGGCAGGCCTGGTTTTGACAAAATCTCTAAGCATTTGCTTATCTGTAAAGGATTTTATTTCTCCTTCACTTGTGAAACTTAGTTTGGCTGGATATGAAATTCTGGGTTGAAAATTCTTTTCTTTAAGAACGTTGAATATTGGCCCCCACTGTCTTCTGGCTTGTAGAGTTTCTGCTGAGAGATCTGCTGTTAGTCTGATGGGCTTCCCTTTGTGGGTAACCCAACCTTTCTCTCTGGCTGCCTTTAAGATTTTTTCCTTCATTTCAACTTTGGTGAATCTGGCAATTATGTGTCTTGGAGTTGCTCTTCTCGAGGAGTATCTTTGTGGCGTTCTCTGTATTTCCTGAATTTGCATGTTGGCCTGCCCTACTCGGTTGGGGAAGTTCTCCTGGATGATATCCTGAAGAGTGTTTTCCAACTTGGTTCCATTTTCCCCCTCACTTTCAGGCACCCCAATCAGACGTAGATTTGGTCTTTTTACATAATCCCATACTTCTTGCAGGCTTTGTTCATTTCTTTTTCTTCTTTTTTCTTTTGGTTTCTCTTCTCGCTTCATTTCATTCATTTGATCCTCAATCATTAATACTCTTTCTTCCAGTTGATCGAGTCGGTTACTGAAGCTTGTGCATTTGTCACATATTTCTCGTGTCATGGTTTTCATCTCTGTCATTTCGTTTATGACCTTCTCTGCATTAATTATTCTAGCTGTCAATTCTTCCACTCGTTTTTCAAGATTTTTAGTTTCTTTGCGCTGGCTACGTAATTCCTCCTTTAGCTCTGATAAGTTTGATGGACTGAAGCCTTCTTCTCTCATCTCGTCAAAGTCATTCTCTGACCAGCTTTGATCCGTTGCTGGCGATGGGCTGCGCTCCTTTGCAGGGGGAGATGCGCTCTTATTTTTTGGATTTCCAGCTTTTCTGCCCTGCTTCTTCCCCATCTTTGTGGTTTTATCTGTCTCTGGTCTTTGATGATGGTGACGTACTGATGGGGTTTTGGTATAGGTGTCCTTCCTGTTTGATAGTATTCCTTCTGACAGTCAAGAGGACTGTCTGTTGGTCTGTTGGAGATTGCTTGAGGTCCACTCCAGACCCTGTTTGCCTGGGTATCAGCAGCAGAGGTTGCCGAAGATAGAATATTGCTGAACAGCGAGTGTACCTGTCTGACTCTTCCTTTTGAAGCTTCCTCTCAGGGGTGTACTCCACCCTGTGAGGTGTGGGGTGTCAGACTGCCCCTAGTGGGGGATTTCTCCCAGCTAGGCTACTCAGGGGTCAGGGACCCACCTGAGCAGGCAGTCTGTCCGTTCTCAGATCTCAACCTCCACGTTGGGAGATCCACGGCTCTCCCCAACGCTGTCAGACAGAGTCGTTCGCGTCTGCACCAGCCCCCGCTGCTTCCGCTGTTGGTCTTCCGCTGTGCGCTGTCCCCAGAGGTGGAGACTACAGAGACAGGCAGACTTCCTTGAGCTGCTGTGAACTCCACCCAGTTCGAGCTTCCCAGCAGCTTTGTTTACCTACTTAAGCCTCAGCAATGGCGGGCGCCCCTCCCCCAGCCTCGCTGCTCCCTTGTGATAGATCGCTGCAGACTGGTGTGTTAGCAGTGAGGGAGGCTCCGTGGGCGTGGGACCCTCCCGGCCAGGTGTGGGATAAATTCTCTTGGTGTGCCTGTTTGCTTAAAGCGCAGTATTGGGTTGGGAGTTACCCGATTTTCCAGGTGTTGTGTGTCTCAGTTCCCCTGGCTAGGAAAACGGATTCCCTTCCCCCTTGCACTTCCAGGTGAGGCGATGCCTTGCCCTGCTTCAGCTCTCGCTGGTCAGGCTGCAGCAGCTGACCAGCACCGATTGTCCGGCACTCCCTAGTGAGATGACCCCAGTACCTCAGTTGAAAATGCAGAAATCACCGGTCTTCTGTGTTGCTCGCGCTGGGAGTTGGAGACTGGAGCTATTCCTATTCAGCCATCTTTCTCCGCCCCCTGCTAGCCCTGTTTTTGTGGAATCTGATAATTGATATACTGGATCCCTTTATAGACTATAACCTCAAAGGAAATATCCTCAGACAGAAAAGAGAAAGAAGCTTTCTGAGAAATTTCGTTGTGATTGGTGAACTCATCTCACAGAGTTACACTTTTCTCTTCATGAGACCATTTCCTAATACTGTTCTTGTGGAATCTGCAAAGTGATATTTGGGAGCGCAATGAGGGCTATGGTGAAAAAGGAAATAAACTCAGATAAAAACTGGAAAGAAGCGTTTTGAGAAACTGAATTCAGTCGTGTGAATGCAACTCACAGAGTTCCACTTTTCTTTCCATTGATCAGTTTGCTAACACTGTGTTCTTTAAATCTGCAATGGGATACTTCTTGGTGCAATGAAGGTTACGGTGGCAAAGGAAATATTCTCAGATAAAAACTGGAAAGAAGCTTTCTGAGAAACTGTTTTGTAATGTGTGAATGCAACTCACTGAATTACACCTGGATTTCGTGGAGACGTTTGCTAGCCCTCTTTTTGTGAATTCTGAGAACTGATATTTTGGATCATTTTGAAGACTATACAGCCATAGTAAATATCATCAGATAAAAACGAGTAACAAGCTTTCTGAGAAACTTCTTTGTGTTGTGTGAATTCATCTCACAGAGTTACACCTTTCTCTTCATGAAGCTTTCTGCTAACACTGTTCTTGTGGAATATGCAAGGTGATATTTCGGAGTGCATTGAGGGCTATGGTGAAAAAGGTAATATAGACAGATAAAAACTGGAAAGAAGGGTTCTGAGAAACTGCATTGTGATGCATGAATGGAACTCACAGATTTACACTTTTCTCGTCATTGATCAGTTTACTAACACAGTTTTCTTGAAATCTGCAATCTGATACTTCTTAGTGCAACGAAGCTTACGGTGACATAGGAAATATCCTCAGATAAAAACGTGAAAGAACCTTTCTGAGAAATAGCTTTCTGAGATTTGAATTCATCTCACAGAGTTACGCCACTATTTCATGGAGCCGTTTGCTAGCACTGTTTTTTTGGATTCTGAGAACCGATATTTCAGATGGGTTTGAATAGTATAAGGACAAAGGAAATATCCTCCAAGAAAAAATGGAATGAAGCTTTCTGAGGAACTGCTTTGTGATGTGTCAATTCCTTTCACAGTGTTACACCACTCTTTCACGGAGGAGTTTGCTAGGACTGATTTTGTGGAATTTCAGAAGTGATGTCTTGGATATCATTGTTCCCATGGTGAATAATGAAATATCCTCAGACAAAAAGTGCAGAGAAGCCTTCTCAGAAACTGCTTTGTTGTGTGTGAGTTCAGCTCAGAGAGTTACATCCTTGTTTTCTTTTTTTTTTTTTATTTAAAAATTTTAATTTTTCTGTATTTTTTTTTTTATTATACTTTAAGTTCTAGGGTACATGTGCATAACGTGCAGGTTTGTTACGTATGTATACTTATGCCATGTTGGTGTGTTGCACCCATCAACTCGTCAGCACCCATCAATTCATCATTTATATCATGTATAACTCCCCAATGCAATCCCTCCCTCCTCCCCCCTCCCCCCTCCCCATGATAGGCCCCAGTGCGTGATGTTCCCCTTCCCGAGTCCAAGTGATCTCATTGTTCAGTTCCCACCTATGAGTGAGAACACGCGGTGTTTGGTTTTCGGTTCTTGTGATAGTTTGCTAAGAATGATGGTTTCCAGCTGCATCCATGTCCCTACAAAGGACGCAAACTCATCCTTTTTATGGCTGCATAGTATTCCATGGTGTATATGTGCCACATTTTCTTAATCCAGTCTGTCACAGATGGACATTTGGGTTGATTCCAAGTCTTTGCTATTGTGAATAGTGCCGTAATAAACATACGTGTACATGTGTCTTTGTAGTAGAATAATTTATAATCCTTTGGGTATATACCCAGTAGTGGGATGGCTGGGTCATATGGTACATCTAGTTCTAGATCCTTGAGGAATTGCCATACTGTTTTCCATAATGGTTGAACTAGTTTACAATCCCACCAACAGTGTAAAAGTGTTCCTATTTCTCCACATCCTCTCCAACACCTGTTGTTTCCTGACTTCTTAATGATTGCCATTCTAACTGGTGTGAGATGGTATCTCATTGTGGTTTTGATTTGCATTTCTCTGATGGCGAGTGATGATGAGCATTTCTTCATGTGTCTGTTGGCTGTATGAATATCTTCTTTTGAGAAATGTCTGTTCATATCCTTTCCCCACTTTTTGATGGGGTTGTTTGTTTTTTTCTCGTATATTTGTTTGAGTTCTTTGTAGATTCTGGATATTAGCCCTTTGTCAGATGAGTAGGTTGCAAAAATTTTCTCCCATTCTGTAGGTTGCCTGTTCACTCTGACGGTAGTTTCTTTTGCTGTGCAAAAGCTCTTTAGTTTAATTAGATCCCATTTGTCAATTTTGGCTTTTAGCTGCCGTTGTATTTGGTGTTTTAGACACGAAGTCCTTGCCCATGCCTATGTCCTGAATGGTACTACCTAGATTTTCTTCTAGGGTTTTTATGGTATTAGGTCTAACATTTAAGTCTCTAATCCATCTTGAATTAATCTTCGTATAAGGGGTAAGGAAAGGATCCAGTTTCAGCTTTCTACTTATGGCTAGCCAATTTTCCCAGCACCATTTATTAAATAGGGAATCCTTTCCCCATTTCTTGTTTCTCTCAGGTTTGTCAAAGATCAGATGGCTGTAGATGTGCGGTATTATTTCTGAGGACTCTGTTCTGTTCCATTGGTCTATATCTCTGTTTTGGTACCAGTACCATGCTGTTTTGGTTACTGTAGCCTTGTAGTATAGTTTGAAGTCAGGTAGCGTGACGCCTCCAGCTTTGTCCTTTTGACTTAGGATTGTCTTGGCAATGCGGGCTCTTTTTTGGTTCCCTATGAACTTTAAAGCAGTTTTTTCCAATTCTGTGAAGAAACTCATGGGTAGCTTGATGGGGATGGCATTGAATCTATAAATAACCTTGGGCAGTATGGCCATTTTCACGATATTGATTCTTCCTATCCATGAGCATGGTATGTTCTTCCATTTGTTTGTGTCCTCTTTTGTTTCACTGAGCAGTGGTTTCTAGTTCTCCTTGAAGAGGTCCTTTACATCCCTTGTAAGCTGGATTCCTAGGTATTTTATTCTCTTTGAAGCAATTGTGAATGGAAGTTCATTCCTGATTTGGCTCTCTGCTTGTCTGTTACTGGTGTATAAGAATGCTTGTGATTTTTGCACATTAATTTTGTATCCTGAGACTTTGCTGAAGTTGCTTATCAGCTTAAGGAGATTTTGGGCTGAGGCAATGGGGTTTTCTAAATATACAATCATGTCATCTGCAAACAGGGACAATTTGACTTCTTCTTTTCCTAACTGGATACCCTTGATTTCTTTCTCTTGCCTGATTGCCCTAGCCAGAACTTCCAACACTATGTTGAATAGGAGTGGTGAGAGAGGGCATCCCTGTCTTGTGCCAGTTTTCAAAGGGAATTTTTCCAGTTTTTGCCCATTCAGTATGATATTAGCTGTGGGTTTGTCATAAATAGCTCTTATTATTTTGAGGTACGTTCCATCAATACCGAATTTATTGAGCGTTTTTAGCATGAAGGGCTGTTGAATTTTGTCAAAAGCCTTTTCTGCATCTATTGAGACAATCATGTGGTTCTTGTCTTTGGTTCTGTTTATATGCTGGATTACGTTTATTGATTTGCGAATGTTGAACCAGCCTTGCATCCCAGGGATGAAGCCCACTTGATCATGGTGGATAAGCTTTTTGATGTGCTGCTGAATCCGGTTTGCCAGTATTTTATTGAGGATTTTTGCATCAATGTTCATCAGGGATATTGGTCTAAAATTCTCTTTTTTTGTTGTGTCTCTGCCAGGCTTTGGTATCAGGATGATGTTGGCCTCATAAAATGAGTTAGGGAGGATTCCCTCTTTTTCTATTGATTGGAATAGTTTCAGAAGGAATGGTACCAGCTCCTCCTTGTACCTCTGGTAGAATTCAGCTGTGAATCCATCTGGTCCTGGACTTTTTTTGGTGGGTAGGCTATTAATTGTTGCCTCAATTTCAGAGCCTGCTATTGGTCTATTCAGGGATTCAACTTCTTCCTGGTTTAGCCTTGGAAGAGTGTAAGTGTCCAGGAAATTATCCATTTCTTCTAGATTTTCTAGTTGATTTACATAGAGGCGTTTATAGTATTCTCTGATGGTAGTTTGTATTTCTGTGGGGTCAGTGGTGATATCCCCTTTATCATTTTTTATTGCATCTATTTGATTCCTCTCTCTTTTCTTCTTTATTAGCCTTGCTAGCGGTCTGTCAATTTTGTTGATCTTTTCAAAAAACCAACTCCTGGATTCATTGATTTTTTGGAGGGTTTTTTGTGTCTCTATCTCCTTCAGTTCTGCTCTCATCTTAGTTATTTCTTGCCTTCTGCTAGCTTTTCAGTGTGTTTGCTCTTGCCTCTCTAGTTCTTTTAATTGTGATGTTAGAGTGTCCATTTTAGATCTTTCCTGCTTTCTCTTGTGGGCATTTAGTGCTATAAATTTCCCTCTACACACTGCTTTAAATGTGTCCCAGAGATTCTGGTATGTTGTATCTTTGTTCTCATTGGTTTCAAAGAACATCTTTATTTGTGCTTTCATTTCGTTATATACCCAGTAGTCATTCAGGAGCAGGTTGTTCAGTTTCCATGTAGTTGAGCGGTTTTGATTGAGTTTCTTAGTCCTGAGTTCTAGTTTGATTGCACTGTGGTCTGAGAGACAGTTTGTTATAATTTCTGTTCTTTTACATTTGCTGAGGAGTGCTTTACTTCCAATTATGTGGTCAATTTTGGAATAAGTGCGATGTGGTGCTGAGAAGAATGTATATTCTGTTGATTTGGGGTGGAGAGTTCTATAGATGTCTATTAGGTCCGCTTGGTGGAGAGATGAGTTCAATTCCTGGATATCCTTCTTAACTTTCTGTCTCGTTGATCTGTCTAATGTTGACAGCGGAGTGTTGAAATCTCCCATTATTATTGTATGGGAGTCTAAGTCTCTTTGTAAGTCTCTAAGGACTTGCTTTATGAATCTGGGTGCTCCTGTATTGGGTGCATATATATTTAGGAGCGTTAGCTCTTCCTGTTGAATTGATCCCTTTACCATTATGTAATGGCCTTCTTTGTCTCTTTTGATCTTTGATGGTTTAAAGTCTGTTTTATCAGAGACAAGGATTGCAACCCCTGCTTTTTTTTGTTCTCCATTTGCTTGGTAGATCTTCCTCCATCCCTTTATTTTGAGCCTATGTATGTCTCTGGATGTGAGATGGGTCTCCTGAATACAGCAGACTGATGGGTCTTGACTCTTTATCCAGTTTGCCAGTCTGTGTCTTTTAATTGGAGCATTTAGTCCATTTACATTTAAGGTTAATATTGTTATGTGTGAACTTGATCCTGCCATTATGATATTAACTGGTTATTTTGCTCGTTAGTTGATGCAGTTTCTTCCTAGCCTCGATGGTCTCTACATTTTGGCATGTTTTTGCGATGGCTGGTACCGGTTGTTCCTTTCCATGTTTAGGGCTTCCTTCAGGGTCTCTTGTAAGGCAGGCCTGGTTTTGACAAAATCTCTAAGCATTTGCTTATCTGTAAAGGATTTTATTTCTCCTTCACTTATGAAACTTAGTTTGGCTGGATATGAAATTCTGGGTTTAAAATTCTTTTCTTTAAGAACGTTGAATATTGGCCCCCACTCTCTTCTGGCTTGTAGAGTTTCTGCCAAGAGGTCTGCTGTTAGTCTGATGGGCTTCCCTTTGTGGGTAACCCGACCTTTCTCTCTGGCTGCCCTTAAGATTTTTTCCTTCATTTCAACTTTGGTGAATCTGGCAATTATGTGTCTTGGAGTTGCTCTTCTGGAGGAGTATCTTTGTGGCGTTCTCTGTATTTCCTGAATTTGCATGTTGGCCTGCCCTACTAGGTTGGGGAAGTTCTCCTGGATGATTTCCTGAAGAGTGTTTTCCAACTTGGTTCCATTTTCCCCCTCACTTTCAGGCACCCCAATCAGACGTAGATTTGGTCTTTTTACGTAATCCCATACTTCTTGCAGGCTTTGCTCATTTCTTTTTCTTCTTTTTTCTTTTGGTTTCTCTTCTCGCTTCATTTCATTCATTTGATCTTCAATCGCTGATACTCTTTCTTCCAGTTGATCGAGTCGGTTACTGAAGCTTGTGCATTTGTCACATATTTCTCGTGTCATGGTTTTCATCTCTGTCATTTCGTTTATGATCTTCTCTGCATTAATTAGTCTAGCTGTCAATTCTTCCACTCTTTTTTCAAGATTTTTAGTTTCTTTGCGTTGGGTACGTAATTCCTCCTTTAGCTCTGATAAGTTTGATGGACTGAAGCCTTCTTCTCTCCTCTCGTCCAAGTCATTCTCTGACCAGCTTTGATCCGTTGCTGGCGATGGGCTGCGCTCCTTTGCAGGGGGAGATGCGCTCTTATTTTTTGAATTTCCAGCTTTTCTGCCCTGCTTCTTCCCCATCTTTGTGGTTTTATCTGTCTCTGGTCTTTGATGGTGGTGACGTACTGATGGGGTTTTGGTATAGGTGTCCTTCCTGTTTGATAGTTTTCCTTCTGACAGTCAGGAGGACTGTCTGTTGGTCTGTTGGAGATTGCTTGAGGTCCACTCCAGACCCTGTTTGCCTGGGTATCAGCAGCAGAGGTTGCCGAAGATAGAATATTGCTGAACAGCGAGTGTACCTGTCTGATTCTTCCTTTGGAAGTTTCCTCTCAGGGGTGTACTCCACCCTGTGAGGTGTGGGGTGTCAGACTGCCCCTAGTGGGGGATTTCTCCCAGCTAGGCTACTCAGGGGTCAGGGACACACCTGAGCAGGCAGTCTGTCCGTTCTCAGATCTCAACCTCCACGTTGGGAGATCCACGGCTCTCCCCAAAGCTGTCAGACAGAGTCGTTCGCATCTGCACCGGCTCCCGCTACTTCCCCTGTTTGTCTTCCGCTGTGCACTGTCCCCAGAGGTGGAGACTACAGAGACAGGCAGGCTTCCTTCAGCTGCTGTGAGCTCCACCCAGTTTGAGCTTCCCAGCGGCTTTGTTTACCTACTTAAGCCTCAGCAATGGCGGGCGCCCCTCCCCCAGCCTCGCTGCTGCCTTGCGGATAGATCGCGGCAGACTGCTGTGTTAGCAGTGAGGGAGGCTTCTTGGGCGTGGGACCCTCCCGGTCAGGTGTGGGATATATTCTCCTGGTGTGCCTGTATGCTTACAGCGCAGTATTGGTGTGGGAGTTACCCGATTTTCCAGGTGTTGTGTGTCTCAGTTCCCCTGGCTAGGAAAACGGATCCCCTTCCCCCTTGTGCTTCCAGGTGAGGCGATGCCTCGCCCTGCTTCAGCTCTCGCTGGTCAGGCTGCAGCAGCTGACCAGCACCGATTGTCCGGCACTCCCTAGTGAGATGACCCCAGTACCTCAGTTGAAAATGCAGAAATCACCGGTCTTCTGTGTCGCTCGCGCTGGGAGTTGGAGACTGGAGCTGTTCCTATTCAGCCATCTTGCTCTGCCCCTACATCATTGTTTTCATTGAGAACCTTGCTAACAGTGGTTCCGCAGAATCTGCAATGAGACACACGGAAGCGATTTGAGACCCTCAGCTCAAAAAAGAAAGAAGCTTTCGGAGAAACTGATTTGTAATGTGTGAATTTAATTCACTGAGTTACACCTCTATTTCATGGAGCTGTTTGCTAGCCTTGTTTTTGTGGAATCTGAGAACTGCTATTTCGGATTGCTTGGAAGAGTACAAGGACCAAGGAAGTATCCTCATATAGAAATGTGAAAGAAGCTTTCTGAGAAACTCCTTTGTGATATATAAATTCATCTCACAGAGTTACAACTTAGTCTTCATGAAGCAGTTTGGTAACACTGTTCTCGTGGAATCTGCAAAGTGATATTTGGGAACGCATTAAGCCTATAGTGAAAAAGAAAGTATCCTCAGATAATAACGAAAAAGAAGCTTTCTGAGAACTTGCTTTCTGATGTATGAATTCATCACACACAGATTTACCTTTCCCTTCTTGCAGTAGTTTGCTAACACTGTTTTCGTGGAATCTGTAAAGTGATATTTGGGAGCACATTGAGGCCTATGGTGAAAAAGGAAATACCCACAGATAAAAACTGGAAAAAAGCGTTCTGAGAAACTGCATTGTGATGTGTGAATGCAACTCACATAGATACACTTTCCTCTACATTGAGCAGTTTGCTAACACAGTTATCTTGAAATGTGCAATCAGATACTTCTTAGCGCAATGAAGTTCACGGTGACAAAGGAAATATCCTCAGATAAAAACGAGAAAGAAGCTTTCTGAGAAACTGCTTTGTGATGTGTGAATTCAATTCACCGAGTTACACCTGTATTTCGTGGAGCCGTTAGCTAGCCCTGTTTTTGTGGAATCGGAGAACTGATATTTTGGATCGCTTTGAAGAATATAAGGATAAAGGAAATATCCTCAGATAAAAACGTGAAAGAAGCTTTCCGAGAAACTTCTTTGTGCTACATGAATTTATCTCACAGAGTCACAACTTAGTCTTCATGAAGCAGTTTGCTAACACTGTTCTCGTGGAATCTGCAAAGTGATGTTTGGGAGCGCATGAAGGCCTATGGTGAAGAAGGAAGTATCCTCAGATAATAACTAGGAGGAAGCTTTCTGAGAACTTGCTTTCTGATGTGTGAATTCATCACACAGAGATTCTCCTTTCCTTTGTTACAGAAGTTTGCTAACACTGTTTTCGTGGAATCTGTAAAGTGATATTTGGGATCACATTGAGGCCTATGGTGAAAAAGGAAATATCCACAGATAAACACTGGAAAGAAGCGTTCTGAGAAACTGCATTGTGATGTGTGAATGCAACTCACATAGATACACTTTCCTCTTCATTGAGCAGTTTGCTAAGACAGTTTTCTTGAAATCTGCAATAGGACACTTCTTAGTGCAATGAAGCCTATGGTGACAAAGGAAATATCCTCAGCTAAAAACGCGAAAGGAGCTTTCTGAGAAACTGCTTTGTGATGTGTCAATTCAACTCACAGAGATACACTTTCCTCTTCATTGAGCAGTTTGCTAACACAGTTATCTTGAAATCTGCAATCGGATACTTCTTAGCGCAATGAAGCTTACGGTGACAAAGGAAATATCCTCAGATAAAAACGAGAAAGAAGCTTTCTGAGAAACTGCTTTGTGATGTGTGAATTCAGCTCACTGAGTTACACCTGTATTTCGTGCAGCCATTTGCTAGCCCTATTTTTGCGGAATCTGAAAACTGATATTTCGGTTTGCTTTGAGGAGTATAAGGACAAAGGAAGTATCCACAGACAAAAACATGAGAGAAGCTTTCTGAGAAACTTCTTTGTGATATATGAATTCATCTCACAGAGTTACAACTTAGTCTTCATCAATCAGTTTGCTAACACTGTTCTCGTGGAATCTGCAAAGTGATATTTGGGAGTGCATTGAGGCCTATCATGTAAAAGAAGTATCCTCAGTAATAACTAGAAAGAAGTTTTCAGAGAACTTCATTTCTGATGTGTGAATTCATCACACAGAGATTCACCTTTCCCTCTTGTAGCAGTTTGCTACCACTATTTTCATGGAATCTGTAAAGCGATATTTGGGAGCACATTGAGGCCTGTGGTGAAAAAGGAAATATCCACAGACAAAAACTGGAAAGAAGCGTTCTGAGAAACTGCATTGTGATGTGTGAATGCAACTCACAGAGATACACTTTCCTCTTCACTGAGCAGTTTGCTAACACAGTTTTCTTGAAATCTGAAGTTGGATACTTCTTAGCGTAATGAAGTTTACAATGACAAAGGAAATATCCTCAGATAAAAACTAGAAAGAAGCTTTCTGAGAAACTGCTTTGTGATATGTGAATTCAACTCACTGAATTACACCTGTGTTTCACAGAGCCGTTTGCTAGCCCTTTTTTGTGGAATGTGAGAACTGATATTTTGTATCGCTTTGAAGACTCTACAGCCAAAGAAAATATCCTCAGATAAATACGAGAAAGAAAGTTTCTGAGAAAATTTGTTGTGATGTGTGAATTCATCTCACAGAGTTACACCTTTCTTTTCATGAAGCCTTTTGCCAACACTGTTCTCATGGGATCTGCAAGGTGATATTTGGGAGTGCATTGGGGGCTATGGTGAAAAAGGAAATATCCACAGATAAAAACTGGAAAGAAGGGTTCTGAGAAAATGCATTGCGATGTGTGAATGCAACTCACAGAGTTACACTTTTCGTTCATCAGTTTGCTAACACAGTTTTCTTGAAATCTGCCATCTGATATTTCTTAGTGCAATGAAGCTTAAGGTGACAAAGGAAATATCCTCAGATAAAAATGTGAAGAAACTTTCTGAGAAATTGCTTTCTGGTATGTGACTTCATCCCACAGAATTACACCACTATTTCATGGAGCCGTTTGCTAGCACAGTTTTTGTGGATTCTGAGAAGTGATATTTCGGATGGGTTTGAAGAGTATAACGACAAAGGAAATATCCTTCGAGAAAAACAGGAATGAAGCTTTCTGAGAAACTGTTTTGTGATGTGTCAATTCCTTTCACAGTGTTACACCACTCTTTCATGGAGGAGTTTGCTGGCACTGATTCTGTGGAATCTCACAAGTGATGTCTTGGACATTGTTGAATCCCATGGTAAATAATGAAATATCCACAGACAAAAAGTGCAGAGAAGCCTTCTCAGAAACTGTTTTGTTGTGGGTGATTTCAGCTCATAGAGATACATCATTGTTTTCATTGAGAAGCTTGCTAACAGTGTTTCGCAGAATCTGCAAAGAGACACACGGGGGCGCCTTGAGACCACAAATATCCTCAGCTCAAACAAAATCGTTTTCTGAGAAACTGCTTTGTGATGTGTGAATTCAACTCACTGAGTTAGACCTGTATTTCGTGGAGCCGTTTGCTAGCCCTGTTTTTGTGTAATCTGAGAGGTGATATTTCGGATCGCTTTGAAGAGTATAAGGACAAAGGAAATATCCTCACATAAAAACGTGAAAGAAACTTTCTCAGAAACTTTTTTGTGATATATGAATTCATTTCACAGTGTTACAACTTAGGCTTCATGAAGCAGTTTGCTAAGACTGTTCTCGTGGAATCTGCAAAGTGATATTTGGGAGCGCATTGAGGCCTAAGGTGAAAAAGAAAGTATCCTCAGATAATAACTAGAAAAAAGCTTTTTGAGAACTTGCTTTCTGATGTTTGAATTCATCACACAGAGATTAACCTTTCCTTTCTTGTAGAAGTTTGCTCACACTGTTTTCCTGGAATCTGTAGAGTGATATTTGGGAGCACATTGAGACCTATGGTAAAAAAGGAAATATCCACAGATAAAAGCTGGAAAGAAGCTTTCCGAGAAACTACATTGTGATGTGTGAATGCAACTCAGAGATACACTTTCTTCTTCATTGAGCAGTTTGTTTACACAGTTTTCTTGAAATCTGCAATCGGATACTTCTTAGTGCAATGATGCTTTCGGTGACAAAGGAAATACCCTCAGATAAAAACGAGAAAGAAGCTTTCTGAGAAACTGCTTTGTGATGTGTGAATTCAACTCACTGCATTACACCTGTATTTCGTGCAGCTGTTTGCTAGCCCAGTTTTTCTGGAATCTGAGAGCTGTAATTTCAGATCGCTTTGATGACTGTATGGTGAAAGGAAATATCCTCAGATAAGAATGAGAAAGAAGCTTTCTGAGAAACTTCTTTGTGATGTGTTAATTCGTCTCACAGAGTTACCCCTTTCTCTTCATAAAACCTTTTGCTAACACTGTTCTCGTGGAATCTGTAAGGTGATATTCAGGAGCACATTGAGGGCTATGGTGAAAAAGGAAATATCCACAGATAAAAACTGGAAAGCAGCGTTCTGAGAAACTGCATTGTGATGTGTGAATGCAATTCACAGAGATACACTTTCCTCTTCATTGAGCAGTTTGCTAACACTCTTTTCACAGAATCTGCAATGAGATAGACGGGAGTGCATTGAGAACTGAAATATCCTCAGATAAATAGTAGAAAGAAGCTTTCTGAGAAACTGCCTTGTGTTGTGTGAATTCACCTCATATAGTTACACTTTTGTCTCATGGAGTAGTCTATTATCACTGTCTTTGGGGAATCTGAAGAGGGATACTTTGGATTCACACTGAGGCCTACGCTGATAAAGGCAATATCCTCAATTAAAAACATGAAAGAAGCTTTCTGAGAAACTTCTTTGTGATATGTGAATTCATCTCACAGAGTTGCACTTATTCTTCGTGAAGCAGTTTGCTAACAGTGTTTTCGTGGAATCTGCAAAGTGATATTTGGGAGCGCATTGAGGCCTATGGTGAAAAAGGAAGTGTCTTCAGATAATAACTAGAAAGAAGCTTTCTGAGAAATTGCTTTCTGATGTGTGAATTCATCTCACAGATTTACATTTTCTTTTCATGGGGCAGTCTATTACCACTGTCTTTGGGGAATCTGAGAAGGGATACCTTGGATCGCATTGAAGCCTATGCTGACAAAGGAAATATCCTCAAATAAAAATGAGAAAGAAGCTTGCTGAGAAACTTATTTGTGATGTGTGAATTCATCACACAGAGGTTCACCTTTTCCTTCTTATAACAGTTTACTAACACTGTTTTCGTGGAATCTGCAAAGTGGTATTTGGGAGCGTTTTGAGGCCTATGGTGAAAAACGAAATATCCACAGATAAAAACTGGAAAGAAACGTTCTGAGAAACTGCATTGTGATGTGTGAATTCATCTCACAGAGTTACACATGAATTTCGTGGAACGTTCACTAGCACTCTTTTTGTGGAATTTGAGAAGTGGTATTATAGATCTCTATGAAGAACCCTTGGAAAAAGGAAATGTCCTCAGATAAAAACCAGAAAGAAGCTTTCTGAGATACTGCTTTACGATGCGTAATTCATTTCACAAAGTTATACCACTCTTTCATGGAGGAGTTTGCTAGCACTCTTTTTGAGGAATCTCAGAAGTGATATTTTGGATATCATTGAATCCCATGGTGAAAAATGAAACATCCTCAGATAAAAGCTGGAGAGAAGTCTTCTCTGAAACTGCCTTGTGGTGTGTGAATTCATCTGACAGAGTGACACTATTGCTTTCATTGAGAAGTTTGCTAACACTTTTTTCACAGAATCTGCAATGAGATAGATGGGAGTGCATTGAGAACTGAAATACCCTCAGATAAAAATGAGAAAGAAGCTCTCTGAGAAACTTCTTTGTGATCTCTGAATTCATCTCACAGAGTTACACCTTTGTCTTCATGAAGCCATTTGATAACTCTGTTCTCATGGACTCTGCAAAGTGATATTTGGGAGCGCATCAAGAGCTATGGTGAAAAAGAAAATATCCTCAAATAAAAGCTAGAAAGAAGCGTTCTGAGACATTGCATTGTTACATGTGAATGCAACTCACAGAGTTACACTTTTCTTTTCATTGATCAGTTTGCTAACACTGTTTTCTTGAAACCTGCAATGAGATATTTCTTAGCGCAATGAAGCTTACGATGACAAAGGAAATATTCTCAGATAAAAACTAGAAAGAAGCTTTCTGAGAAACTGCCTTGTGATGTGTGAATTCATCTCACAGAGTTACACTTTCTTTTCATGGGGCAGTCTATTACCACTGTCTTTGCTGAATCTGAGAAGGGATACCTTGGATCGCATTGAAGCCTATGCTGACAAAGGAAATATCCTCAAATAAAAATGAGAAAGAAGCTTGCTGAGAAAGTTATTTGTGATGTGTGAATTCATAACACCGAGGTTCACCTTTTCCTTCTTGTAGCAGTTTACTAACACTGTTTTCGTGGAATCTGCAAAGTGGTATTTGGGAGCGCTTTGAGGCCTATGGTGAAAAAGGAAATATCCACAGATAAAAACTGGAAATAAGTGTTCGGAGAAACTGCATTGTGATGTGTGAATGCAACTCACAGAGTTACACTTTTCTCTTCATTGATCAGTTTGCTAACAGTGTTTTCTTGAAATCTGGAATGGGATACTTCTTAGCGCAATGAAGCTTATGGTGACAAAGGAAATATCCTCAGATAAAAAAGAGAAAGAAGCTTTCTGCGAAATTGCTTTCTGAGATGTGAATTCGTCTCACAGAGTTACACCACTATTTCGTGGAGCCGTTTGCTAGCACTGCTTTTGTGGATTCTGAGAACTGATATTTCGGATGCGTTTGAAGGGTATAAGGACAAAGGAAATATCCTCAGAGAAAAACCAGAATGAAGCTTTCTGCGAAACTGCTTTGTGATGTGTGAATTCATTTCACAGTGTTACACCACTCTTTCATGGAGGAGTTTGCTAGCACTGATTTTGTGGAATGTCAGAAGTGATATCTTGGATCTCGTGGAATACCATGGTGAATAATGAAATATCCTCAGACAAAAACTGCAGAGAAGCCTTCTCAGAAACTGCTTTGTTGTGGGTGAATTCAGCCCACAGAGTTACATTTTTGTTTTCATTGAGAAGTTTGCTAAGAGTGTTTTCATAGAATCTGCAATGATACACACGGGGAAGCTTTGAGACCACAAATATCCTCAGCACAAACAAGAAAGAAGCTTTCTGAGAAACTGCTTTGTGATGTGTGAATTCAACTCACTGAATTACACCTGTGTTTTGTGGAGCTGCTTGCCAGCTCTGTTTTTGTGGAATCTGAGAACTGATATTTCGGATCGCTTTGAAGACTATACTGCCAAAGGAAATATCCTCAGATAAAAACCAGAATGAAACTTTCTCAGAAACTGCTTTGTGATGTGTGAATTCATCTCACAGAGTTACACATGTATGTTATGGAGTCGTTTGCTAGCACTGTTTTTGTGGAATCTGAGAAGTGATATTTTGATCGCTATGAAGACCTCTCAGACAAAGGAAATATCCTCAGATAAAAACCAGAAAGAAGCTTTCTGAGAAACTGCTTTATGATGTGTAAATTCATCTCACAAAGTTACACCACTCTTTCATGGAAGTTTGGTAGCACTATTTTTGAGTAAACTCAGAAGTGATATTTTAAATATCATTGAATCCCATGGTGAAAAATGAAACATTCTCAGATAAAAGCTGTGGAGAAGTCTTCTCAGAAACTGCCTTGTGGTGTGTGAATTCATCTGACAGAGTGACATTATTGTTTTCATTGAGAAGTTTGCTAACACTCTTTTCACAGAATCTGCAATGAGATAGATGGGAGTGCATTGAGAATTGAAACATCCTCAGATAAAAACGAGAAAGAAGCTTTCTGAGAAATTTCTTTGTGATCTGTGAATTCATCTCACAGAGTTACGACTTTGTCTTCATGAAGTCGTTTGCTAACACTGTTCTCGTGGAATCTGCAAAGTGATATTTGGGAGCACATTGAGGGCTATGATGAAAAAGGAAATACCCTCAGATAAAACCCGGAAAGAAGCGTTCTGAGAAACTGCATTGTGACGTGTGAATGCGACTCACAGAGTTACTCTTTTCTTTTCATTGATCAGTTTGTTAACACTCTTTTTTTGAAATCTGAAATGGGATATTTCTTAGCGCAATGAAGCTTACAGTGACAAAGGAAATATCCTCAGATAAAAACTAGAAAGAAGCTTTCTGAGAAACTGCCTTGTGATGTGTGAATTCATCTCCAGAGTTACACTTTCATTTCATGGAGCAGTGTATCACCACTGTCTTTGGGGAATCAAAGGAGGGATACTTTGGATTCGCATTGAGGCCTACACCGATAAAGGCAATATCCTCAATTAAAAACGTGAAAGAATCTTTCTGAGAAACTTCTTTGTGATATGTGAATTCATCTCACAGAGTTACAACTTAGTCTTCATGAAGCAGTTTGCTAACACTGTTTTCGTGGAAACTGCAAAGTGATATTTGGGAGCGCATTGAGGCCTATGGTAAAAAAGGAAATATCTTTAGATAATAACTAGAAAGAAGCTTTGTGAGAAATTGCTTTCTGATGTGTGAATTCATCTTACAGAGTTACACTTTCTTTTCATGGGGCAGTCTATTACCACTGTCTTTGGGGAATCTGAGGAGGGATACCTTGGATTGCTTTGAAGCCTAGGCTGACAAAGGGAATATCCTCAAATAAAAACGAGAAAGAAGCTCTCTGAGAAACTTCTTTGTGATGTGTGAATTCATCACACAGAGATTCACGTTTCCCTTCTTGTAGCAGTTTGCTAACACTGTTTTCGTGGAATTTGCAAAGTGATATTTGGAAGCTCTTTGAGGCCTATGATGAAAAAGGAAATATCCACAGATAAAACTGGAAAGAAGTGTTCTGAGAAACTGCATTGTGATGTGTGAATGTAACTCACAGAGTTACACTTTTCTCTTCGTTGATCAGTTTGCTAACACAGTTTTCTTGAAACCCGCAATCTGATACTTCTTAAGCATTATGGTCACCATAATGATATCACCAAAGGAAATATTCTCAGATAAAAACGAGAAGGAAGCTTTCTGAGAAATTGCTTTCTGAGATGTGAATTCATCTCTCAGAGGTACACCACTTTTTGGTGGAGCCGTTTGCTAGCGCTGTTTTTGTGGATTCTGAGAATGGATATGTCGGTTCGCTTTGAAGAATATAAGGACAAAGGAAATATCCTCAGAGAAAAACCGGAATGAAGGAATGAAGCTTTCTCAGAAACTGCTTTGTGATGTGTGAATTCATTTCACGAAGTTACACATGTATTTCATGGAGTCGATTGCTAACGCTGTTTTTGTGGAATCTGAGAAGTGATATTTTGGATGGCTATGAAGACTCCTTGGACAATGGAAATGTCCTCAGATAAAAACCAGAAGGAAGCTTTCTGAGAAACTGCTTTATGATGCATGAATTAATCTCAGAAAGTTACACCACTCTTTCCTGGAGGAGTTTGCTAGCACTCTTTTTGAGGAATCTCAGAAATGATATTTTAGTTATCATTGAATCCCATGGTGAAAAATGAAACATCCTCAGATAAAAGCTGGAGAGAAGCCTTCTCAGAAACTTCCTTGTGGTGTGTCAGTTCGTCTCAGAGTGACATAGTGCTTTCATTGAGAAGTTTGCTAACACTGTTCTCACAGAATCTGCAATGAGATAGATGGGAGTGCATTGAAAACTGAAATATCCTCAGATAAAAACGAGAAAGAAGATTTCAAAGAAACTGCTTAGTGCTGTGTGAATTTATCTCACAGAGTCACATGATTCTTTTCATGGAGCAGTTTACTAGCACTGTTTTTGTGGAATCTGCAGAGGTATATTCCCAAGCGCATTGAAGCCTATGGTGAAAAAGGAAATATCCTCAGACAAAAACCAAAAAGAAGCTTTCTGTGAAACAGCTTTGTGACGTGTGAATTCATCTCACAGAGATAAACGGATCTTTTCATTTAGCAGTTTGGTAGCACTGTTTTTGCAGAATCTGAGAAGGCACATTTTGGATTGCACTGAAGCCTATAGTGACAAAGGAAATATCCTGAGACAAAAACTGGAAAGAACCTTTCTGAGAAACTACCTTGTGATGTGTGAATTCATATCACAGATTTATATTTTTCTTTTTCACTTAGCAGTTTGCTAACATGGTTTCCGTGGAATCAGCAGTAGGATATTTGGGATCACATTGAAGCCTACGGTGACCAAGGAAATATCCTCAGATAAAAACAAGAAAGAAACTTTCTGAGAAACTGGTCTGTGATGTGTGAATTTGTCTCTCAGAGTTACACCATTGTTTCCTTTGAGAAGTTTGCTAAATCTTTTTTCTTGAGCTTAGCAATTGGATATTCTGGATCGCTTTGAGGCCTATGGTGAAATAAAAATATTCTCAGATAAGAACTAGAAATAAGCTTTCTGTGAAACAGTTTTGTGATGTGGCAATTCGTCTCACTGAGTTACATGATTCTTTTCATAGAGCTGTTTGGTAGCACTCTTTTTGGGGAATCTGAG